>NW_004524704.1:4255735-4269932 GCF_000260255.1 Octodon degus
GACAGAGAGACAGAGAGAGACAGAGAAAGAGAGAGAGCCCAAATTCAGGTTTTTCTCTGCTGTCACTGGTAGACAACATGTGAAGATAGAATCCCAATCCATGTTGATTTATCCCAGCAGGCCAGCAATAGCTTTTTGGTGGGGTACTGGATAATCTCAGTGAACCTGCCCCATCTGGCTGAGACCAGACTCACTTGGCCTGCAGCCTTCAGCATAGCTTCTGTGGGCCTGAGTCAAGCTGAGAGCTGCTAGATGGAGCCATCAGCCACTCTGACCTCTAAGCTTAGTGGCCTCACTCCTAGGTGGCTCACGGCCCTCACACTCACCCCTTGGTAGTACAGTCCTTCATGTCCAGCGCTCCCCTTCCCTGTTATCCTTTCCACGGAGGCCTCTGGGGTGATCAGCAGTCACTGCGTGTCTGCAAGTTTGGGCCACTCCCCTTGCCCAGTGAGTCCTATCTCAGGGAGAAGACACCACTGTCTACCTCCTTTTTTTTCTTTGAAGTTTCTCTCTTCATTCTCTCTGTGGGATTCAATGTCTGCCTCAGGTACTTCTTGTGTCTATGGGACTCACTTCTCCGCTCCTTGTCTTCCTCATGTTGTTCTGTGCCCGTGTCTGCCTGGCCACACCTTGTGCTGCTTGTTACTCCATCGTGGTGCCTCTTTAAATCTTGTATATGATTATGTAAAAAGCAATACCAGGAGAAATCATGAAATATAAGGAAGATAGACAATCTATGAAAATTAAGTAAAAACCAAGTTCAACATGTGAGTCCTTATAGCTTTAATAACTCATTCAATCTAAGGCATAGTTTAGCTATGAGAGGTTTGAGTGAACAGACCATTTTGGAAATGATTACACTTTTACCCTAACTAGAAACTCTATTGTCTGTGAAATCTTCTATTCACTTATCTGGTATTAGTAATTCTATGATCTTCACAATGAAAACTAAGCTATTTAAATAATAAGGGAAGTAGGCAACTCTTTTCTACTATTGAGTCCGTAATATTGAATGGATGATGTGTTTAATACTCACATCACAGACTTCAGGAGTTCAGTAAATTCCTGAACTCCTTCTAAGACCCTCTTCATGTTGTTGTAGGGTGGAAAGCACTGGGATTCATGTATGTTGACACTGGGCTTTCTCACAGAGATGAAGCACCTATGGATATCTAGCTAGTAGTAGGAAGCATACCTGCATTTAAACAATGATTCCAGTTTGAGGACACTGAGACAGAAAAGCTTTGAAACACACAACACATTACGAATATTTTCATCTTTAGTCATTTCCTTTAATTTTATGGAAGCCTTGCTGTTTTAGGATTGCCATTTTAAAAATGGGAAATGGAGACTGGGCAAAATGAAGGGAGCAGGTGGAGAATGTGTAAGTGATAGAGCTAAGAAGATCTGACCGCGACTCCTGGTAGCCTCCAGTGTGTCTGGATTCAACCACAGTGGTAACATTTATAGCATGGTGTTTGACAAACACTACATATCAGAGCATAATTTCTTCACTCATTGTTTTGCTGTCTAAATTCAAGAAAGTAATAGAAAATGTATTAACAATAGAGCTAATTGTAAAAAATGGGCCATGTCTATAGTTTTTACATTATAATAAGAAAATATTATGTGTTTTAAAAATGATTTCAATTCATCAAAATTCACCTTTTTTCATGATGAACCAAGAAGTCTGCACGTGTCACTGTAGAAAGACTGGTAGCAGTCAATCCTACAGCCAGCCAGCAGGACTGTTTCGTGGGCCAACTGCTGAGGTAGATTTCACTTGCTCCTCTCATTCATTTTGTTGACCCGGAGCTAAAGCTGGAAATTAGAAAACTCCTCTTGTTTTTGCAATATTTCTTTAGTGACTTCTCCTGAAAAGATGAACATGGTACACACTTTAAATGAGGAGTGTCGAAAGAATTCCATTCTTTATTCTAGAGTATATACTGAAGGGTATATTTAGAGCTCACAGGTAATAAATTGATAACTGGTATAGCTGAGCTTTGCAAAACATTCTGTTTCATTGTGTGCCAGGGATATCTATTATGACTCTTGGGTTTTGGCCTAGGAAACTGATGGGCTGACTGTGGTAATATTCCAAGTTTAGAAGGAAATGATAATTCTATTTTATGGAGAAGCCACTGCATGGTAAATGTAGACAGTACTCTGTGGACACAGTCTCACTTATTCCACCAAACAACTTTATCATTTACTGTTCACAGAACTTGCTGATTATAATTTTGCAAAAATGTGTTCAAAATGGGTCCTTAATCAAGTAGGTAATTGAACTGGTAGTTACACATGGGTCCAGAGATTATTTACACAAGTATTTTTTAAAGTAGGTAGTCTGTAATGTTTGTTTTCTTATGGTAGTGCCTTCTCTAAAGGCGAATGGCATAAAAACAAGTCAGGAAAGCCATTTGCTGAGGGATATCATTCTAATTAATTCAGGTGAACTACACTGTGGTGTTCTAAGTTGACATAAGTAGAGAATATGGTAAAATTAGAAATCTTGAGTTTGAAAGCATTTAGAAAGAACACTCAAAGGACAAGAAGAGGTAATATAGGAAAATACATTCAACATTGCTGGTCATTAGACAAATGCAAGTTAAAACAAAAAGGAGATTTCATCTCACTCCAGAAAGAATATCCATTATCAAGAAATCAAATAATAATAAATGCTCTTGAGGCTGTGCTGAAAAGAAACCCTTCTACACTGTTGTTGGAAATGGAAACTATCAGTACATTCACAGTGGAAATCAATATGGAGATTCTGCAAAGAAAATAAACTTAGGAACTTCATTCAATTCAGCTATCTGCCTACCAGGTAACTTCCCAAAAGAATTGAAGACATATTACAATGATACATGCATACACTATATATTGCACTGTGATTCCTAATAGCTAAGTCTTAGAGCTAGCCCATGTGTTCCTGGTCAGCAAGTGGATAAAGAAAAGGTAGTGTTTCAGTGGAATACAATGCTGTTATAAAGAAGGCTAAATCTGAGTCATTTGTAGGAAAATGGATGAACCTTGAAAGCATGTTATATACAAAACACCAGACATACAAGCTTAAATGCCCTCTGGTTTCTTTCATGGGACAAAGCCAAGGTATAAATGATGAGAAAGATAAAACATAGAGAAAAAACCAGGCAGCTAGATTTACTGCAAATGGGAAGGGAACGAAGAAACTGAGGAGGGGGAATACAGCAGATGGGAAGGAAATGGAAAAGGAATTGAGATGTGTCACATACCTGTAGGAAATACCCTAATGAAAGTTGTCATTTGTACCACAAACATGCACCAATAAATTTTGAGAAACCAGGAGCAAAACTAGAGGAGAGCAACCATAACCCTACCCACAATCCAGTTCAGCTGAAAGAATTATGAATACCCCCAAGTGGGTATTCGCAACCTGGACTTCACTTCATCCTATCAAAGAGATTCATGTGCCCTTAAGCTATAAAAGCAAGGTAGTCTCTGCTTCAACTTTATCTCCTCCTCTTTCTTAGCACTCCTGATAAAGGACCCTTTAAAGAAATTGTGTATGTGTCTTTAGAAGAGATCCATTAAGACAACACCAAGCAGCACATCTTGACACTCTGCGGAGTCTCAGAAAGCATGGACTAATGGCAGTGGAGTAGTTCTTTATCACAGTGCACTCAAGGCATCTTGGTCTCGAGTAGTTTGGATGCAGGGGCAGATGGGACCTTTCGGCCTCACATATTAGGGCAAAGTGATTTTGGGAGACTTGTCATTTTTACTCTTCTTATTCCTGAATGAGAGGACTTACCAGTGGTGGCTCGAATCGAGTAACTCTTGGTCCTCGTCTTTGTGAAAAATATGCAGAATATGTTTCATTATCTACTTTCATCAAACCACTCAGAACCTGTCCCCAGAGTTTGGTTTAATAAATATTTGAAATCCTATTTACTTCCTTTGTCAAACATACAGAAAGTAGAACTGAAGAAGTAGACTAGAGTCTAGGAAGAGGTCTGACCTTGAAGTAAAAAGTCTTAAGTTTGCTTCCTGGATCTGCTAGTTGCTATTCATGTAATTCTGTAAAATTTTTCATCTTAATTACTAAATTTGTCTTTGTATATTTGTTAGAGCACATCAAATTAATTTCCTCTGAAAGAAATACATCCACTGTTCATATTGAATAGAACTATTACAGTTTTTCCTAAGTATTTTTTCTTAAACTTATTCTATTTTGGTAACTATTATTGATCACTAACAATATACTATTATGAGAAGTATTATCAATTCATATGAAATTACATGAATATAATACAAATAATTCTGATGATCTTTAAGTGGGGTGTATGTGTGTGTGTGTGAGTGCACGCGAGCGTGTTTGTGTGTGTGTGTGTGTATGTATATGTATATGTGTGTATTTCCTGTCTATCACATAGCTTTGGTAAAGTTACTAGATTGTTTATCTATTATGCAACTATTACTTTTCCAAACTGCCATTGGCTATACAAATTTAAGGGCTTTTTATTACTTTTTAAAATTGAGGCATTGAGTAGGCCATGTTTATTATAGCACAGAGGAAAACTTTGTGATGAGAAAGGGAACTGAAAAAAATAGGAAGCATTCACACCTTTTGGTAAAAATAATAAGTATCATTGTTTTTCACCTTGTAGTTGGAATGTTCTGCCTTTCGGCATCTTCACAGCTATGGCCTGAGGTTGGAAGCATCAGATTATAGGCGTAGGCATTGAGACAGGGAAGAGGATCCCAGGACTAAAGTCTCAGAAAGTAGGCTCCAAACCATCAGCCTATCCTGACTTTTGCTGAAACCATTCCTGCACGGTTGTGCAGAGTCGTGTGTGCCTTGGTCTCATGCTGTAGCCTCCTCCTGGGTGAGGGTCCCCTCTTTCGTATCTGTCACTTCCTGCAGAGCCCACTGAGATTCCTCCTGGAGAAGCACATTTGAAAAATTGAGAATTCTAGTTCTTGGACTAGTGGGGTACATAGAAGTCCATGAGGCTTGAGGTTTCTCTGCTTAATTCAGAAAGTTTTCCCAGAAGAAGAAGTACTTTTGATCTCTGAATCAAAACAGAGACAAACCTACATAACAAAGGGGTGCTGAGAGGCAGGGTGTGGGAGCTCTCTGCAGGTCCTGGGGTGTCTCTCTGGAGTTCCCTAACCCCTAAAGTCACTTCTCCTGGGATCTCCCACTTTCCTCACACAGACCCATGAGACAGGCTTGAGAGAAATAACTGGCTTCATTTTATGGATGAAGAAGTCCAGAGATTAAATGACCTGCACAAGGGCAGCCACTTATTAAGGGTCACAGGAGAGCCTGCCTCCCTGGCACCTCTCCCTCTGCCTAGCTGTCTTCTCATTACATGGTTCTGGCTGCCTTTTGTGATTTTTCATCTCTCGACACTGCGATCACTGCAGTTTAAATTGGTTAAATGATCTTTGCGCCTGTGCCTGGTTTCTTTGTTGATTGTCTTTTGTTTGCAGAAAACAGAGGTCAAGAGGTTCCGGCGGCAGGTTCAGCGGCCTTTTCCTCTCCACATCTTTCTCTAGCTCGACCTGTTCATTTGATTTTATTTATTTTGCTTCCCAGAAGTCAACTGTCTGTAGAGGAGGCTGAGCAGAGCCAATGGACTACAGTCCACTAGGTTTGTATCTTGTCACAGTCTAATTATGTTAGAAGAATGGCTGAATTAATTATGCACTGAAAATACTATAACAATAATAAAAAGGAAAAACAGCTACCCTGGAAGCGGGAGCTGTCTCATGCCTTGTGCTGTGCTACGGTTCCTGTCTGGTTGTTGCCCCAGGGCCCCATGCAGTTATGGGACGCTCTTCTAGAGTTTGTGATTCATTCAGGATCCAGTGCTGGGATTATGGGTGTGAGTGCTACACGCGGCCTGGGGTGCATAGACTGAATGCAACATAAGGGAGACAGAGGCGCTCTCTGTCGCTGTTACTGCCACTGCTCCTCCCTTTTGCTGTTTTCTGTTTTCCACTGCTGTGAATGGCTGCCCTCTGCCATGTACCACTGTGCCTTGGAGCCATGGGATGAACCCTCCACTCAACTCACTGTGAGCTAAATAAACCTTTTCTTCCTTCATTTTGGGTGTCAGGTATTTTGTCCCAGCAACGAGAGAAAAGCCACTAAGATGTAGATAGGAGAAACAAGTTGAAAGTACTATGGAAATTAGGTTGACATTCTGAAGGGCATCTTCCCCTGAACCCCACTCATTTCTTCGTACTTTCATGGGTTCCAGAAGTCCTACCACTAACACCACAGCCAGGCCTGCACGAGCACCAGTGGCCCTTATTAGAAAATGTTGACCCTCAGAGTTCACTCCAGACCTGCAGAAGTTGAACCTGCAAATTCGCAGGGTTCCAATACATGATGAAATGTGAGAAGCGCATGTCCAGATCACTCTCATGATCACGGCCGCGGTCTTCTGTGGGCTCTCGGTAATTCTGTTGCATCCTTAAGACACTGCGTGATGCGACGTAGTTACCTATGCCAGCTCTCATCACCAGCATGCACCTTTAGAAATTCTATCAGTCAAGACCGGGTATGGTGGTGCAAGCCTATAATCCCACCTCTGGGGAGGCTGAGACAGGAGGATCACTAGGAGCCTAGTCTGTGTAGTGAGGTCCTGTACCAAATGCATTAAATAAATAAATAAATAAATAGATAAATAAAATAATCATCTAGAAATTCTATCAGTCAAACTGAGCTGTTTGTTTCTTCTCACCCCATTCCTGATGCTATGACTTTGCCTTATGATTATACTAATTCCATTTTTTCTAAATGTATTTAGTACAGGGTCTACAGGGTTGCACTACACAGATCAGACTCATATTGATCCTCCTGTTTTCAGTCTCCCAAGCTCTGGGATTATAGGCAAGTGCAACCGGGCCCAGTCTCCATCGCCATCTCAGCATACTCCGGGGGCAGGGCCAGCATGGCACTCCAGGGATCGAACCCATCACTGTGCCTGCCTAAGCAGGTGCTTTAGTCCGCTGAGCTATCCGGCAGGCCCTTATTTCCTCTATTTTGAGTACCTTTCCTCCTTGTGACTGGCTTTGATCTTCCCTGTCTTTCAGGGATCCAATTTCATATTATCTCAAGCAGAATAACCTCCGCTCCCTTCATGTGCTTACATTGTGCTACAGAGCATAATTTATTGTGCACACAGCAACGAAACCTTCCTGGTTTACTTTTGTTTAAGTCTAACTCTTTCCACCTTCTGTACTTAGCACAGTACATGGCACCTGGTATGACTCAGGCCCTATTGTGTGCTTGACTCAAATTTAATTCTGATCATCTTCCCAGGACACTGTCAGGTCAGTGTGTGGGGTCCTGTCTTTGTGTCCTTCGGTCTCCAAGCCCCTTGAAGTCTATAATACTTGCCTCTGTCCTTGGGTGAAAGCATTCAGGCTGAAAAGTGCCTCAAATCTATCAATATGTTAATGATCTATGGCAGAACTCTGGCAGTGGCAAAAGTACCTCTGTTGCCAGTATCCATTTATAGTGTGTGTGGGGGGGGTGCTTTCAACAACCACTTAATTAAACACATTGCTTTTCTCTATAAATTCGCCATGGCAGCAGCCTCATCCAGATAGCTAATGGTCCCCGAGTGACCTGTATTATAGGACAGTCAGGGCATTTAGTTCCTGCAGTCACAAATGTAGTTGGGAGTGTTTGTTTTCCCAAGACTGCTACCAATTAGAGAGGACTCAGGGAAAGCCAAAAGGTGAAAGAAATTTTATGCTTTTAAATGCTAACTTCTGTCACTTTCTATTTGACCTTGGTTTTGCAGATCTGTTATATCTCAGTATCTCAGTTTTATCATCTATGAGATAGAGGGTGTTGAACGATTGACTTTAAGCATTAAATTACAAAATATGTGTGCAATGCTCACAACAGTTTTTGTTACATGTTGGGTGACCTATAAAATTTGGATTTTTTTAGTATTTACCCATATTCATTTATTCATGCATTCAGTTATGCATTTATTGAGCTCTGCTCTATGTGATAAAAATACAAAGTCAAATAAAAGATTCCCATCTTCAACAACTTGGAGATTTGTGGGGAAGGAGGATGCGTAAGTGAAGTCAGCAGAGTGTGAGAAAAGCTGATCTACACACCTACAGGTGCTGCCCCGGTGAGAACACAGAGGTCCTTTGTGTTGTTGCATTCCATAAAAGAGATGTCCAAGATTAAAAAATGGGGAGGGATTTCAAAACTACAAGTATGATGGGAAAGAATATTCCAAGAAGAAAGAAGAAAGAAGGACAAAGAAGTTATTTATAGGGCAGCAGAGATAGGCTTAGGGCATCATAGACACTCCGGTGTGGCTAGTCATGGTGAGCGAGCTGGACAGAGCAGGGAGGATGGGGGAAAACAGAAGGCGAAAGCATTCTCGACACTAGCATGAGGAGTTTGAGACATAATTTCTAAGTCACTAACTGGAGATTCACGAGCCATTTCCACCGGCTCAGTGTTTTATGTTAGAAAAGTGCCATCAATTTGCCGATATCATGCCACTCCTCACTGACACGACTGCCCCTGTCTCCTTCTGTGGTGCGGTGGAGTGTGGAAACCAGTGTTCATTCCCCCACGGGAGCCAGAATGGTGCGTCTCTGCCAACAGCACATTCAGTGTTCTCACCTTGGTGTTTTGAATTCAGTTCTGAGATTATTGTATCCTGAGGAAGCATCCTCTCTATAATTTTAGAACTCTGACTGTATTCACAGCACCGCACTGCTTTTGTTTCCTTCATGACCAATGGGAGAATTTCTTTCTTGAGACTTTCAGCTCTTGTAGACCACTGAAGCTGTTATACAACCAGCTATTGTTACTCCTTCTGTGAAAAAATTATTTGATTCAAAAAGTATTGCCTGAAGATTCGTCTCCATGCGTGTGAGTTCTCCATGTCATTCCAAAATATCCTGTAGTGAAAAAGATAGAATGCAGTTAGGGAGAGTAAGCAATAAAGGAGAAGAAAGCTTCTGCTTCTACTTTTTTCTCTTTAATGCATTCAATACAGGGTCTACAGGGTCTCTCTAAACAGATTGGACTTGTAGTGATTCTTCCTGTTTTTCAGTCTCCCAAATGCTGGGGTTACAGGCATACACCACCATGCCCAGTCTCAGTTGCTGTGTCAGAGTGCCCTGGGGGGAGGGCAACACAGCACACCAGGGATTACCCCAGTTCCTGAGTCTGCCTAAGCAGTTCTATTTATTAATTCAGAAGATAAGACTGGACATCCAAGAGTTGCTCTTTTTCCTGAAATATACTATGCAAATTAGTAAAAAGCCAAATAAATTAAATTAAAACCAAAGTAAACTAAAGAAACATGTCAGAGAGAGGACTATTGTGCAATTATTTAAACAGTCAATATATACAGAAATCATAATAATCTAAATATGCATGACCTAGCCAAAAAGCTGCAAAATATAGGACATAAAAACAGAACTGAAAGCAGAAATAGAAAAATCCACAAGTATAATTGGAGTCTTCAACACCATTCCCTCCATAATTGATAAAAGGATTAGACAAAAAAATCATCATGGATTTAGAAATCAACATCACCAATAATAAACAGAAGCTGCAAAGCATTCCATCTGAAGTAGCAGAATACACCTTTGTTTTAAGCACCTCCCTGAGTCACACTTAGAACTGCCATATTCTAAGCTACCAAACAAACCTCATCAAATTTAAAGGAACTGAAAGGGTAGACTGTGGTCTCTGCTGATCATGGAATCATAGTAGAAATCAATAACAAAATATCACAAAAGTATTTAAACATTTGCAAGTAAATAATATATGTCCAAGAAGGCCAGGGATCAAAGAAGTCTGAGAAAACCAAATTATAGAGAAAGAGCAAAATAAAAGACAGATAATAGGAAATAGGGAAACAGATCTTAAGTGGGAAGGATGTCAAGAAATGAAGGTAGGGACAGGGGATAAAAGGAAGGATTAAGTTGTATTATGTGCTTGTAGCATACACAAGGCATGCAATTGTTAAGTCTCCAAACATACCAGTTTTTAAAAAGAAATTAAAAAGTGTATTGAACTGAATGAAAAGAAATATAAAACACTTCCAAATGTGTGAGATCCATCTAAAACAGTGCGGAAAGTGAGGTTTAGAGTGCTAAAGGAGAAGTGGCTGTGACGATGGAGGAAAAATCTCATACTGCTAACCTAATATCCTGTTTCACAAAACTAGAAAAAGAAACCCAGACCCAATGTGAGCAGATGAAAGGAAACAGTGTAAGTGTTCAAACCAATTCTTTAAAGCAAGAGAAAACAGCAGAGCAAATTAATAAAACAAAAGACGGGCCTCTGAACATAGCATTCCAAACTGACAAACCTCTAGCAAAATTGACAGCGAAAGAGAGGAGATAAAAGGCGAGATTACAATAGATCTTGCACACACCAAGAGATAATAAAGGATTAGAGCGAACAACTCTAACCAGATAAAGCTGACAAATTAAATGAAATGAACTAATTTTTCCAAACATACAAACTATCACAAATCATTCATTATGAAATAGACAATTTGAATAACTCTCTAACAATTAAATATGATTCATAATTAAAGTCATACCCACTCAATTTCCAATAGCAGTTAGTTTCGCTGGAAAATTCTGTTCAGTGCTTACAAAAGATTGCATATCAATCCACGTAGTCTTTTTCAGAAAACAGGAGAGAAGGAAACACTTTTCCTGGCATTCTATAAAGCCAATCGGATTTATACCAAAACCAGACAAATATAGCTGAAAAATAAGAATATAGTCCAATATTCCATGCATGTAGATACAAAAATTCTTAAAGTAATAGCAAATAAGATTCAGCAGTATAAATTTAAGAGTTACGTACAATGACCAAGTGAATTTATTCTCAAATAACTTTGGCTGGTGGACTGGAAGGTAAAATATAATAATTTTAATTCTCTTCAATTATTTTTTTTGTATTTTTTAGGGAAGTGTATAGAGGGTGTTCAGGGTCTCACTACTAGATTGGACTCATAGTGCTCCTCCTGTTTATAACCTCCCCAGAGCTGGGATTACAGGCGTGCACCACCACACCCAGTCTCAATTGCTGTCCCAGTGTACCTGGGGGGCTGAACCAGCATGGCAAGCCCGGGGATAGAACCTTTGGCCCCTGCACCTGCTTGCAGGCACATTAATCCTCGGAGCTATTTGGCACATAATTCTCTTCAAATTTGGCAAACAGGTTTAATAGGATTCCTGTCAAATTCTCTGCAAGAGTTGTTATAGTTGCAAGTTTATTTAGTCTAAAATTTTATGGACGGAAAAGAAAGCAGAATACCTAAAAGAAATTTTAATCAAAAATGTTCTCACATGCAAATCCTCTTTTGCACTCTAGAATTTCATTCAGCCTTTGACCTTAGCTGATTAGATGGAGGGTCTAATCCACTAGCCTAACTGTGAGCCAAATAGGCAGCTCACTGCCATGGCTTAAGTCACACTTTTTGTGATCTTGGGAATTTGAGCTGAGAGATTCAGAGATCGAGCAGCTCTCCAAGCATAGATTGGAAAATTAATGTAGTCAGGTCTAGGGAAGCAAAGGTCCTGGCCAAGGCAGAACTATAGGAGGGATAGGAACACACACCTGAACAGGGCAGACTATTCAAAAGGAAACAGATGAGATGGACAGAGAAGACAGATGCAGAAGTTGATGAGACCAGTCTCCAGGGAGCAGCTTTCATTCCTTGGGGCTTTGAAAGTCCCATGGGGACCAGCTGTGCCATGGTGCCTGGTCTTAGATTTCTGTGGGATTCCTCTAAGTATTTGTATAGCATATCCTTCCCCCACCCTTTCTTGATTTTGCCTGATCTAAGCTGTGGCTTTGGTACTCAAACAGCAACAACTAACAAAGTACAGTATACAGATATCCCTCCATATAAAAACTAGAGGGAGCAAGATGCAATTTGTTTTATTTTAGGTCTCAGTTCTTCTCTTTCTGCTGTCTCCACTACTTGGGTCTTGTTTTCCCACCAGCTTCCTTGGCTTCAGACCAAATGAATCTCTTAGAGTGATTTCAGGGGAAGAAAGAAACTCGGAAAGGGTGGGGCTCTTTTACATGCCTGGTTTGCCATGGGGGACCTGAGGTATTCAATAGATGTATGTAGTATGGTGGCAAAGAACAAAGGATGGATGTTCCCAGGTTCTTTCCTTCTGAGCAACTTAAAAACATTGTCTTGGTGCTGTTTGTGAAGTAGAGAAAGAAAAGTTGACTGGTAGTATAGGGAAAATAAGTGGGAAGGATGGCCCAATGGAAGGTGCGTGCCCTGACGTGGTGGTCGGCAGAGCAAGGGTCTGAACTGGGCTCCATCACTTCACAGTAGATCCACATGACTTTAATAAAACGTTGCTCATTTTTCTGTAAATTGGAAGTCACAACCATGTCTTATGAAAAATGTTCTCGTCGCTGACTTCCGGTTGAATCTTCTGTTGTTCTCTGCTTGGACTGCAGTGGCCTCCCTGCTGTTTCCACTTGCTGAAGGTCCCCTCACACCTTTGCAGCTTCTCTTGACTTTATCTACAAGACTACTCTCTTCCTCTAAATCCCTTTTATTCAGGTCTCTGTATTTATGCATCTACTTGGCTTTTTCTTAGGAAAGAACATGTGTCAGAGGAATGCGGCTTTGTTTGGCTTAACACTGTCTTACTAAACCCTGTGATGTAATAGTTTTTCAATACATATTGGTTAGCTCGAAAAAGAAATTACTTATGGATGTTGCCTGGTATTGTTTTTCTAAAGAAATGCCTTTTTTATTCCACACAGTAAGAAATTCAACAGCAAATCAATACAAGTCAAATTGGTTTTGGAGCTATAATCCTCCGTTGTAGCTTGGTTGACTTGTTGTGCCTTTTGACTTTTGGGTGTATGTCTTAACTACTCTTACTGTGGCCCTGGGTGTGTGGGCATCTTTGTTCTAGCTGCTCCAGGTCCTTATCCTCTGAGAGTTCCCACCTGGGATGGTAGCTTCATATATCATGTACAGTCTAGATTTCAAGTCAGAATAACTCAAATATTACATCCAATGTAATGAAGATACATCAAGCTTGATCATACATGTGGGCAGATAAGCAGATGTAAATTTGCTTTATGTGTGTGGAATCAATGATTGCATTTATTAGATTCAGAATATCAAAATACAAATATTTTGTGATAGCTTGTTTTTTGTTTTAAGGTTGAGGAGTCCTTTTAAGAGAATTTACCTTAATCATTCACCCAGGAATTTATTAATTCAGTAAATGTTTCACAAAGTATTTAAAAGATTTAATCTGTTGTTTAAGGCAGTTTATAGTATTCTGTTATCATGGCCCAAAGTCTATCATTATCTTTGTATTAGCAATCAACAGTAATTGAGTATTTCGTGTCCTTTGTATTGCATTCAATTTTCTACAATAACCCTTAGAGGAATATTCAGTTATCTTCATTTTGTAGATGTGAAGAGTGAACTTCAGAAAACAAAACAAAATTTTGCATGATTTCACTACTGGTAACTGCCAGATTTGTCTCCAACCTCAGGGCTGTGTGACAAAGAAAAACACAGATCCGGAGTCCAGCATTTGAAATGTGAGAGGAAGGTGAGACTCGTTTGTGGTTACAATGTAAACTCTTAGAAATCTTTTTTTTTTTTTTTTCTGGTACCAGGGATTGAACTTGGGACCTTGAGCTTGCCAAGCAGGTGCTCAGGCAGGCAGTTATGCTGCTGAGCTCTATCTGCATCCCACTGTTAGGAATCTTGACCAAATTTCTGATCAAGTATATTTGTCTTCAGACAAGGTATACGAAATAAGAAATTCATAGGCAGTTTCTCTGCACCAGGCCAGTTGTGACCACGACATGGTTTTATGTGTGCCCTTGGGTCTTAGGTATCCTGGCCTGGCAAGTCAGAAGCAGATGGTTATTATTAGAGCTTGAAAAAAATTGATGAAGGTAGAGTGGACAGTGTTAATTCTGTAGGTTGGACCAGCACTACTTGCAAATTCTTTGAAGCAGTCCAATCCAAAAGATTATGTAAATCCTCAAATATCTTCCAGTGCTGTCTAAAAGTTCCTTAGGATTAAGTTCTAACAGGGCCTACCTGGTTGGCAGAAGTTCTTAGGTGCCACATAATTCCTAGAGCAATTTCTGAAATGATTGATTTTTTGAAACCATCGTGCATTT
>NW_004524704.1:4270032-4271094 GCF_000260255.1 Octodon degus
TTTATTTTATTTTTATTTTGTGGTGGTTCCAAGGGTTGAACTTGGGACCTTGTGCTTGCTAAGCGGACACTTATGCCACTGAGCCACATCCCCAGCCTAATCTTCTCATCTTCTCATTTAAATGCTTATAAACATTTACTTTTTCATCAGCTTGGCTTATTTTATTTTATTTTACTTTTTGCAAAAATCTTGTTTAAGACCAGAGAGGATGCCTAATTCTCTGGTAGACTGTTTAGCATATGTGAAGCCCTCAGTTTAATTTTTACCAACTAAAAACAAATCCTGTTTTTTTAAAAGAGTTTTTTAAATGTAAGTGGAGACTCTTCTTACTCAGGTGAAGCCATTTCACTGTGACCTTTTATTGTTCTTATACATTAATGGGTCTAACTTGTTAATATTTATTCTATTGAGAATGTCTGTGGTTTTGGCCGCGAGAGGTATTAATTTGTTGCTTTTATCCTTCTGCAATGTCTTTGCCGGGTTCTGATAACTAGATTGTGCTGCCGTCATAGAATAAGCAGGGAAGTGTTCTTGCCTTCTAAAAGAAATGATGAACTGGGTAGTCTCTCTCCTGAACATTTAATGAAGTTTACAAAGGAATTCTGGGTTTGGATGTTACTTGAAGTATGGTTTTTCTGTTTGCTGGTTTTTAAATGATAAATTAATATGCTTTTCAATACGGTTTAAGTAACAGTTTTTCTTTAATAGTAATAAGTTATCTTTCATGAAATGTATTGTTTAATTTGTTGAAGATGTAGCTTATTAATAATATCCCTTTATAGCCTCCTTAATGTTAAGAGATGTAGCAATGTTGTTAAGACATACAATAACATCTTCCTTGTTTCCTAGAAAAGGTGATGTTTCCTCTCTCTGTTTCTGTCTCTGTCTCTGTGTCTGTCTCTGTCTCTGTTTCTGTCTATCTCTCTTTCTCTAATTATAGCAAGAGCATGTTTTTCCACTTGGCTAACTTTCAGTACAGTTTGTCTGACTTTTCATTTAGTTGATTTCTGCTCTTCTTGTACTTTGATTTTTTTCTTTCTATTTATAGTCGTTTAATATTGA
>NW_004524704.1:4271194-4274040 GCF_000260255.1 Octodon degus
ATGGGCCCTGGGAAATTTTTAAAAGGTTACAGATCCATGGAACCCATTTCTGCTCTTCTGAATCAAAATTTTAGTGATCAAAATCCCAAGTTTTTGAGCGTGAGTCTATTTCTATGATGTTTTGCATATTATGTAAATACATTTCATCTGACAACGTATAGTCTACATATCCCTCTGTATGTTGGTACTCGCTGTACCTTCTATCTAAAATAATTATTCTGTATCAAGCTGTCTTCTGTCCATCTTTGATATCCTCTTAAGTGCATTTCATCTAGGTTTTGACATCCTTGGTGGATTGAGGACTCCTCCCAAAAGGAAAGAAAACACCAAAACACTACTAAAGTAGGCATTCTGGACATAAGATTCCCTCACGTTGAGTTCCACTTGAATCACTTCTGCTGTGTGGCTTTGGGCAGTTACTTAACCTCTTTATGCTTTGGTTACTAAGGCAGCCAAAATGAAGGAATTCGTATGAGGCATATAGAACAAAGTACCAAAACTATCACTGAGTCAGTGGTAGCCCATTAATCAAGATCTCCATGCACATTCTACAAACATCTGTCTTACAATTTACCACTGTATGGTGACGCTTGATTTATTTATCTTTTCTCCTATTTTGTTCTAAGCTTCATAAGGACCAAAACTATTTTAGATGAGTTCATAGTCTAATGTACCACAACAGCATACAGGCATGTATAGCAATATCTACTGATTAATGGAGAGATTTAATTATCTTTCTTAATGGATGGTAGTTTGGTAAAGAGGGCAGAAGAGCTTAAATTCAAACATATTTTGGATCAACCTCACCCCTGGTTATGTTACTTTGACTAAGCTAAACATCCACATTAGTTGGCATAGGGCATTATAGTGGAATACAACAGGCTGTCTGGCTTAATCAGCAGACTTGTCTCTCGTCTGAGAAGAACAAAATCCACATCCAAGAGCCAGCCAGTGGGTTGATTTGGTTCTTGGTGAGGACCTTCCTTCTGACTTACAGAAAGCTGCCTTTTCCCTATTTCCTCTTGTGGAGGAAGAGAGGAAACTCTAATGTCCCTTCTATTTATTTTATTTTAGGACAGGGTCTACAGGGTCTCACTGAATAGATCAGACTCATAGTGATCCTCCTGTTTACAGCCTCCCAAGCACTGGGATTACAGGCATGTGCCACACCTAGTCTCAACTGCTGTCTCAGTGCTCTCTGGGGACGGAGCCAACATGGCAGGCCTGGGGATCAAACTCATAGTCCCTGTGTCCGCCTAAGCAGATACTTTAATCTGTTGAGCTATTTGGCTCGCCCAAGGTATTTGGACGGCCTTATCCCTTCTATTTCTAAAGGACCCAGTGTATCCAGCAGGCCTCACCCTCAGGGTATGCTCTAACCCTCATTGCCCCTAAAGGCTTTGCCTGCACATAGCATCATATTGGGGGTTAGGGCTTCAACACAGGAATTTTAGAGCAACCCCAATCTTCACTCCATGATGTCTTGCTTGGTTTCAATTCTCTGGGCTGTATTTGTCAGGTTTGTTTGGTAAAGACGAAAAGAGTTTAAATGTACTTAGCATCTTTCACAGTACTTGATTCCGTCGCTTCTCGGCCTTTTGGCTAAGGATCAAGTGCAGTACTTGATTCCAGAAAATACCTTTAATGTCTGAAGGTTTCAACCATTATAGCCCAAGAAAAGCATGTGGAAAGATTATTTATATGTGCATGTAGATCTCAGAAACCCAGACCTAAAGTATACATAATAGCTCAACTAAAACCGTTGTTTAAAAAAGTGGCCTTTGGAGGATTCATAAACAGACGCCTCTAGGTCAGTCCTTCTCGATTACATGGTGACACCTTATCTGCTCTGTGTCAGGTACACGCTAACAAAGTGCTGAAGAAACGAACAAATGCTCCTCAGTTCTTTCCTTCCTGACATCAGTAAAATCATCTGTACATTGCATCTTGTGCATTTTTAACATGGCTCTCTTTTCCCAATTAGAGGAAATTCAGTAGAAATCAGAGAATACTTTTCCAGGGCATCAAACAGAGGCCTGGGGCACCTCTTCTCAGCCCTGTGAGCAGCAGGTTTGAAATCCCTAAGTCTGAGTTTTTCCCTGAGGAGTTGAGGTAGCTTTAGGTTATTCTTTTCTGTGTGCGTGTGCGACATGGTAGAGAGCTGTACATTCCTCAAGAACAGTACGCTCTACCTAGTACTCTAACGAGCAGGGGGCCGGCTACGTGACTGGCAGTGCAGGGTGGAGAGGAGGGCAAAGTGGATGGCAGCAAGTCATGCTGCGAGACACGGAAGGTTGTGACGTGGGGTTTTTACTAGAATACTGTGTTTTCTTTGAGGGTAACCTATTTTAAATAAATTGGAGAGTCAGGGAAAGATGAACAACATGAAAGAAAGAAATGTATGCGGATTATTTAGCTAGAGGTTTTTATAAGACACCACTTAACTCAGAAGGAGGGAAATTGGTATGCTCCAGAGGCAAGCGGTTCTCCTCTGTTTGTGTTTGAAGAGAAAACTCACACTGTATTCTTCTGTATCCAGCAGCCAGTGGGTGCTCAGGGAATAGTGCAGAATGAACGAACAAATCTATTTTTTCCTACTGCATTGCTGATTCCAGCTAGTGCAGAAAGTCTCATCTTTAAGAGCTGGGCTTGGGGAGAGAGCTTTAAGGGGCTTAAGGAGTCCAACAAGATTGATTTACCCAGAAGACAGGACATAGTCACTGTATTCAGTATAGAGGAAGAAACAAAGCAGAGACTAAAAGGAAAGAGAGAGAGAGAGAGAGAGAGAGAGAGAGAGAGAGAGAGAGAGAGAGAGAGAGAGAGAGAGAGAGAGAGAGAGAGAGAGA
>NW_004524704.1:4274140-4279861 GCF_000260255.1 Octodon degus
AGAGAGAGAGACAGAGAGAGAGACAGAGAGAGACAGAGAGAGACAGAGAGAGACACACAGAGAGATACAGAGACACAGAGAGAGACATAAAGAGACAAAGTGAGACAGACAGCAAGAGAGAGAGAGAGAGAGAGAGAGAGAGAGAGAGAGAGAGAGAGAGAGAGAGAGAGAGAGAGAGACAGAGACAGAGACAGAGACAGATTAGCAAAGAAATTTTGGAAGACATCATTTCCAAACCATACACTGATTTGCCAAAATCTTAAAAGAGCAACCGAGAGGACTGTTGGGCATGAAGCTGGTATAGTTGCATTTACATCTGGAAAGATCTGATGCTCTGATCCATGTGCTGAGCCCCAGAAACTTGCAGGATGGGTCCAGCCGGTTATAACTGGTTCGCTGTTGCCCTCTGCTGGAGAATCTGTTGTCATCCCAGGAAATGCAGCCTGGAGCTCCGTGCGTGCTCTCACCTGGAAGGATCCAGGCTCAGGCCCCTTTGGATTCTTCCTATTGTGGATGGTGCTGAGGAACAGCGGAGGCTAGACAACACAATGAATATTCTGCCAGGCCAACCCGTCTCTCACAAGAGAGGGGCTGGATCTTATTCCGTGCTTTATATGCTTACTGAGACCCTCTTTTTCTGTGTTGAGTGTAGAAACCCAGAAAGGATTAAGGCATCAGTTCTGCAGTGGAAAAGCTCCTATTTAATGTGTGCAGGGCAATGGGTCGTGTAATAAAGAGAACATTGTGACTAGGTTGATAAGTGCGGTACTGTACAGGTTTGGGAGGTTTGTGTGCATTTAAAGGAAGAAGAAAGATGATTGTACTTTGGGATAATAGCATTAAACTGGGAACCTTGAGGACCACAGGCATCTTAAAAAATGTCTATTTTACTGCAAAGATAGCAAATTTTTTTATAAAGTACACTGGGGTAGATAAGAGCAAAGGAAAGTGAAAATTGCTTGCAATTCCATCACTTGGAAATATTCAACATGAATATTTGGAAGCATGCATTACTTTGGTTTTGTTGCTACAGAAGTGAAACTCTAGGTAACATTTGTACCCTATTCTCACTGTACGGCATGACATTTCCCAAATGTTACTGATTTTCAATGTGACAGTTTATGGGGGAATATTTCATTGTGTAAAAGGAAGCACCGAGTTCCCCAACCTGTGCCAGGCCTTAGGAGTTGTACTGAGGGAAGCTTTTTCTTCTCTAATTCATGGTAGATTCACTTGGGACACTGGCCCCCTTGGATTAAGGCTTGGAATGAGACTTTGACTCTGCAGAGTTTGTAGAAGAGAAGAGGAGTCAGACATTCATTATGTAATCATAAAATAACTGTAAAATTTCCTGCAGGATAAGTGTGATGGGAGCGAAGTGTGTGGGGCTGTGAAGGTGTCTATTAGAAAGGAGGGACATGGTCCCAGAGAGCTCAGCAGCCCTTCTGAGGTCAGGAGTGATGGTTCTCAGCTCTATGAAAGTTAGTTATGTGAAGAAGACCAAAAAGAGGGTGGGTGGCAAAGGGAACAGTGTGTGAAAACTCCTGTAAGTTGAAGGGGGCAAGGTGAAAGCAATTGAAACAAGATTGAAATAAGGAGAATTGAGTGGAATGACTTGGCCTGAGACGAGTCTGAAGGAGTCGGTGGGCCCAACCTTCCAGACCCTTCTAGATGAGCTTCATTCTTTCTGGTATTTCTCATAGATCCACAGGAAATTGATAAACAATTTTAACCTGGGGAGTGGTGAAGGCCAAACCCTCTCACTGCCATGGAGTGAAGAGATGGAAACAGAGCAAGAGTAGATGCAGATAAACCAGGTCTTGGAGGCCAGCATCACAGGGGTGTGAGAAGCCAATTTCAACAGTCCTGGAGGAGGTAGTGGGCAGTTCTGAGATACTTTGACAATAAAATGGTTAAGAATTGGCATGGATGGTTGGGAATATTATGGATGGAGAAGGATTCCTCAGTTTCTGTCACAGGATGGGGAGATAATCCCCTAGACAAAGACATTGAAGCGAGGGAAGGGCAGTGAAATGCTTTGATCTGGGGAGAAAGTTGCTAGAGAGAATTATTTCAGGAGTGGTGTGCATCGTCAAATGCACTCTTTCCACAGGTGGATCTAACCACATCCAAGCCCACCATTCTACGGGGGCCTCTTTCTGGGAATGGTAACACTGAGGAGAAAGCGGACACTCTTCCTAGATTTGGTGGCTCAGGCTCTGCTTCAGCTCCCTGCCCCCTCTTGCTTATACACAAGACACTGGATGATCACTTTAAGGGCCCGTGGACGTTAGTTTCCTAGTCTTTAAAATGAGAGTAGTAAAACGTAGTGTGAAGGGTTACTGTGAGAATTAAATGAGAACACTGATATTCCAGCACTTGGTAAAACTTCACAAGCTCTGCAAACTCAGTACGTTATTGTTAGTCCTCTTTCTGTATTGGTTGTTATTAGTGCCCTTAAGACTTCAAGTATTAATATCAGCAATATGGAATTCAATATTTTCTCCATGAGTTCTTTAGAGGGGAAAAAGGTGTGATTGAAGTCTAAACAAATATGCCACCCAGGAGCTGGTGATGGTGGCCCCAAACTATTTATAAGTCTGTGTGTTTACTTGAATTCAGACATTCCTGACATGTAAATTATGCAGAGTCTGTGTCACAGCAGAACACTCTGTGTTCCTAAAAAGAAGGCTCCTTTTTCCCGGAATCCTTTACCTTTTAAAATAAATCTCATTATGGAGTGCTGACATTTTCAGCGAAACCATTCAACCAAAAGCTGCAGTTCTTTAAAGAGTAAAAACAAGTCTGGTTTATTAGGCAGCAGCTCATAATGTACTGCTAAGTAGATTCGGTCTATTTAGAGAAGTTTATGTAGATATCTGAGAAGACATTTCAGAGTCCCCGTCTCTTCCTAAGATTGAGAATGTTAAGCAGCCTCTCAAGAATTTGTTCTTTCTTTCAGTAGAGTAGGAGTTGAATATCACTGTGTGCTAGAGGGGGTGGAAACCATAGAACAAAGACTTAAACCAGGCTTGCTGGATTCTAGGGTATTTCTTTCCACTGTACGCTAACTCTAGTATCATTTGCTAGCGGGGTAATTTTGGATGTAACCTTCTTCACAGGGTTGTGGGTAGTTTTGGAGCTAATAGTTAAAATATGCACTGCCTGGCACACACTGAGGTGTCTATCAAAGATCTCATTCTTCTCTTTCCTCCCTCTGCCTTTTCTTTCTTCTTTGTTCCCCATCTGTGTTTTCCTGTTGCCCATGTTTCCTCTGAATTTTCCTCCCTAAGCTCATCTTGAGCATCTCTGTTTGGACGACTGGATTAGTCAACATTTTGTTGGTGGACAAACATATTTAACATGGACAGTTTAAAAGAGGAAGGATTTATTTGGCTCCCAGTTTCAGGTGTTTCAGTCCGTGGTCTACTGGATCTAAGGCAGGAATGTCATGGAAGAAAGGTGTGTAATGAAGCAAAGGTGCTCACAGCCCAGCAGCCAGGAGGCAGAGCATGGGTGGGAGGGAGTCACGCCTTCCAAAGACACGGGGCCAGCAGCCCATGTCCAGCAGGGCTGCACCCTCTCCTACCACATTTCACTGTCAAAAGCCACCGATGAGTATGCTACCTCCACCATCCAATCACCTCCCAAAGAGTCTCTCAATCCAGCAAGTTGACATGTAAGTATGTCTGTAACAATGACACAGAAGAGCCTGAGTTACCATAAGTCATTTAGTGGCCTAGCCCTCTACTTGTGATTGCAACAGCTAATGTTAGAGCCCTAAGAATCATTTTCCTTAATCCTGATCCCAAACTTAGGAGGTCAGTACCAGTATTGACTCCATTGCACAGATAAATAAATAGCTCGAACCATAGAAAGTTAGAGGTACAATCTTGAGAGTTAGTAAATGACAGAGCAGAACGTCCCAAGCCACCTTGTCACACTACCCAAGATCCCAAGCTCTGCCAGAGTGATTCTAATTGGCATTTATGTGCTCATTCTACTGATACTTGTTGAGTACAGAGTGCTCAACAGGAAGTAGATAGAAGCAATAACCCTGCTGAGGGGATCTCTTCCCTCCTGGAACTGACACACATGTGCACACACACTCTTACACGCAGCATAGACAGCCCGTCTTCACTGTGTTGGCTCACACTCTATATTAGTGTCCACTCTAGCAGGCTGGTGTTCACTGTGCTGTCTAAACATTTAATGTATTATTCCTTCCTGTAAAAGATGATAAATGCAGTGCACAAAGGAGAAAAGATCTCAGTGTTCTCAGAAGTATGACGAGGGGCCAACCTTTCAGAGCAGTATATGAGATCTTTTTTGAATGAGGCATTGAGCCACAGCTTGAACACTGGGTCTTCTCACCCTGCTGTGAGGTGACCCAGGACAGAAGCCAAACCGCACATGGACCTACAGTTTGTGCCGAGGACCTTGAGGTTGTTCTTAAGTCGGGGTGTGTGTGTGTGTGTGTGTGTGTGTGTGTGTGTGTGTGTGTGTGCGCTGTGGAATAGAGGGAACAAGGGAGAGACATCCGTCAACTTCTATTTTAAGAAGTACATGGTGGTTACTGCATGGAGAATGCTCGGAAGCAGTGTGCCCAAATAATTCACACCTCAGATTCATTCTGTGTGGTGAGAACTCAGACCTAAATTGCACACAAATTAACCTTTTCAGTTTTGTTTTTAGTAAAACTGTGCACTGAAATGGTCCTAATAAACCACAAATTGCTATATCCTAAAGGCTACAGTAGAAAGCAAAAACACTGTGCATCAGGGAGCTGTAGAACAGGCTCAGCTATTTTCAATCAAAAACTATTGTGCTCATTCCTTTTTGTTTGCCCTCAGAGGAATTCTTAACTCTTAGGCAGAATTTTCCACGAGCGTGCTGAAAGCCTCTCACTCCAGATCAGCAAATTGAGGCAGTAGACATTTAGCTGAGGGCTACTCTGTCCCTGGCTTGGAAGAACACTACTTGGCCTGTTTGTCTCTACCAGGAGTTTGGGGTAGGATGAGCAGCAGGTAGTGTTGGCCTGTATCTAAGCTTCCTTTTTCCCCCCATAGTTAATGATGCAGTCTTTGGAGATTAGAATAAGGTGGTGTGTAGTGAGTAAATTTTGTAACATAGCACAGACCGAGTTAGAACAAAAGTTATTTTGCTATCCTTGGAGAAAGATGTGCTCCACAAAGGTCCCTGGGTAGCCAGGTGGGGTAGAGAGGCATAAAGCTGTTCAGCTTCAACGGACTACAAACCTGGGATTCCAATAATGGATTTCATGAGGGCTAATCTTTTCTGAGCTCAGTGTTGGTGAAACATTTCTTTGAGATTCTACACATTTCCTCACTTGTAGCCATGGGGACAGCCTAGAGGATGGGTGGCATCAGGCGTCTCTCTTCTTCTCTTTCTTCTGAAGTTATTGAACCTCACTGTCCTCTCCTTAGATGCTTCCTTGAATGTTGATCTTACACTTGAAAAGTCTATGGATGCCACCCACTTTCTCCTCCCTGATGATTCCTGCAGGATAGACCACTGGAACAATGAGAAGGAGAGAATGTTGCTGCTCACAGACAAGACATTGTTCATCTGCAAGTACGATTTCATCATGCTCAGCTGCGTGCAGCTGCAGCAGATTCCCCTGAGCGCTATCTACCATGTCTGCCTGGGCAAGTTCGCCTTCCCAAAGATGTCACTGGACAAGTGAGTACAATGTCTTAA
>NW_004524704.1:4283726-4293973 GCF_000260255.1 Octodon degus
CTCTGTTATCATTCAGAGATTATTTTTTGATTTGTTTGATTTCTTTCATCTAAAGATACTTTTTTGAATTTATCTTTTTTCATTTCCCCAATTTTCTCTTTCTAAATATCTTTATATTACTCAATTTTCTGAATATAAAATTACTTAATTTTAATTTAGATGACATTCTACCCTTAATTTCTTTTTTTATGTGTTTAGTATAGGGTATATGGGGTCTCACTACACAGATCGGACTCCTAGTGATCCTCCTGTTTCAGCCTCCCAAATGCTGGGATTACAGGTGCGTGCCGCCACGTTCAATCACAATAGCCATCTCAGCATGCCCGAGGGGTGGGGCCGGCGAGGCACACCAGGGATCAAACTCTGGTCCCTTCGTCTGCTTAAGCAAGGGTGTTAGTCTGCTGAGCTCTCTGGCCATCCCTTACATAATACCTTTAATTTCAATCCTTCTAAAAATATAGAGTCTTACTAGGCAACTGAACAGTGATATATTTTTGTGAATGGTCTATGTATCCCTGAAGAAATTTTGCTTGTAGTTCTCTGTGTGTATGAACAATTTGATAATGTTGCGTTGTTGTATTTACTGGTCTTTATCTGGTTTGGCAATAGTTACTAGACAGGTGTTAAAACTATATAATTGTGAAATTCTCTAGGTCTCTTTTTAACTTTGTTCCTTTTTGCCAGATCTATTTTGACAGTCTACTGGAATGATCAGTAGGTTTTCCTGGAAGGTTCAGGCTCTGCTCATCATAAAATGCTTCTTTTATCTCTGGCAATACTCAACAATTTAATGCCTATTTTTACATCTGATTTTACTGCAGATTCGCACCACTCATATATTTATTGTTTATGTCATATATCTTATTTTTTCTGTTTACTCTACTTTCCTATGTCTTTGTATTTAAAGTATGTTTCTTACAGGAATCACGAGAAGAAGCTGTGATTTCAATCTGCTCCAGTAACATCTGTGTTTATTTTTTAAAAATTAATTTTATTGAGAAAGAAATAGCAATGAAACAGTTTCAAAACAGATTAGTAGGACAGTTGCAACAATTAATACATTGCATATTGTTGTCTTCATAGTAGTTACTCATAGTACAAGATACAGACATGATATCTTGTCTAAACACTATTAGTGCAAATCTTTCTTCTCATTGGACTAAGAGAAAGAAGCTGTATATCTATCCTAATTTACATATATTTTAGCTACAAAATGGTCCTTCATTTATATCCCCCTTTTTTGTTTAGTTTTGTCAGAGATGGGTATTCCATAACATCTGCCTTTAAATTGGAGTGTTTATATCATTAATATTTTGTAATGTTACCATGGTTAGTGTTGAGTCTATCTGTTACTTGCTTTTTTCTTTACACTTTATTTATTTATTTTTTTAGTACTACAAGGGAATGAGCCCTTGTGCACCGAGGCAAGTGCTTTACCACTGAACTGCTTTCCCAATCTTTATATTTTTGATTTTGAGATGGGTTCTTGAGAAATTGCTCCGAGTGGTCTTGTACCAGCTTGCCTCAGCCTCCTGAGTAGCTGCGAGAGCAGGTGTGTGCCACCGCATCCAGGCCCACTCATGTTTTTTGCTTGCTTTTGTTTATTTGTGTTTCTTTTCAGCTATATACATCTACTATACATCTGTTGTTGTTGGCTCAAGGCAGAGTTTCTCAACCTTAGTGATACTTATACTTTGAACAGTATACCTCTTTTGTGTAGAATCTGTTCTGCATACTATAAATGTCAGCTAGCTCAAAGCATGCAGCACGGACTTCAGATCGGCTCTGTCACTGAGGAATACGTATTTGATGTTGCTGTATGTCTTCTTGGATTGATAGGTCATTTAAGAAAACAGTACTTTATTTTCTTCTTATGTTTAATCAATATGGTCAACACTGTCTTCCGTTTCCAAACAGTGAAGTATTTTTGCATGTTGAATCTATGAATTGAACTTGGGATTGATATCTCATTATTAATATGTAATTGAATAGCAATAGAATTTTCTGATAGATTTTGTATTAGTAGTTTCAAATTGGATTGCTATGTGGTTTTCTTTTATTGTTCTCTACTTGCAGATTTTGCATCAGTGTTAGCTAATATTATTTTATTTTATTTATTTATTTTTTTGGCAGAACCAGGTATTAAACTCAGGCCCTTGCTCTTGCCAGGGAAGTGCTTATTCTACTGAGCCATCTCCCCAGCCCCAGTGTTAGCTAATTTGAAAAATAAAGTTTCTTTTTTCCCTCGATGACTCTATCAGATACGGAAATGGCTTCATCTGTTACTTAGAGGTTTTCTAGTTTCATTACACTATATTCAGAGCTTTTTTTTTTTTTTTGTGGTACCAGGATCAAACTCAGATCCTTGCCCTTGCCAGGCGGGTGCTTATGCCACTGAGCTATCATTCCTGCTCTTCTTTTTTTCCTGCTATATGATTTATTGAATATTTTTATGTTTAAATAGCCAGTTTTTATTAGTATCATAAGTGGTTGAATGTGGTATCTCTGCTTTCTGTGTTTGAAGTGTAATAAATACTACTGAGATGCACAATGGAATGTGTTATTTATCTTTTCTCTCTCTTTGCCATTTATTTGGTAGTTGTTTGGTTTCTTGATCGGTCATAGACTGAGACAGGTGAATCATATTTCCCTGTTCTTATGGAAGATTGTTTAACTTTTGTCAGTTTACATTATGAATGTTGATACTGCTTTGTCTTATTATATAGGAAAAATCTATTTTTCATTATAAACTTTATCTCTTTTAATGTCATGTGTCTCAGTTAACTTTCTCTTGTTGCTTGGACAAAATATCCACCATCCAAAATTAAGGAAGGAAAGGTTTATTCAACTCACAGTTTGTGGAGGCTTCAGTGCATACTTGGCTAGCCCCGAGGCAGAGTAGCACATGGCAGAGGGCAGCAGTTCCTGGCGGAAGACAGAGAGCAAGGGAGGAGCAGCAGTGGCTGCCTCTCTCCTTTCTTTATATTATAAGCAGGCTACCCTGAGCTGGGGTAGAACTCACACAATGTCCATGGCCTCCTCTTAAAAAGAAAGAACGCGGGCTCCCTGCTGAGTCACTTAGACTTCTAAACTTCTCAAGTTGACACAACGTACCAACCAGTACGTTAGTTGAGCATTACAATTTTTTTTAATTTCTTTTTTTTTCTTGACAGGTCTTAGGCTATCTTTGTACTTAAAACTTTCTGAATCTCTATGTTTTTAATGTGTATGTACATGATGAATATTATTAAACTTTACTTTGTAATCCAACCTGGACATTTTTTATTTCCAGTTAGTTCTTTTTTTTTTTTTTTTTTTTTTTTTTTTTTTGGCGGAACCGGGGATTGAACTCAGACCCTTGCACTTGCCAGGGAAGCGCTTATTCCACTGAGCCATCTCCCCGGCCCTTATTTCCAGTTAGTAAGATTAGTCTGTTTGTATATATTCCTACGATAGGGTCTTCTGCCACCTTGACTTCTTGAAAAAAAATCATTTAAAAATATATTAACATGTCATCTACATTGACTTTGGTTTCCATTGAGTGGATTTCTCATCTAATATGGATTTGCAGGTCAATTCTTGTTCTCCTGGTAATGGCAAATGTAACTTAGTACAGTTGATGTAGTACTGTCCTCAATATTACCTATCGAGTCCCTAATAGAAACCCATTTGCATGAAAAAATAGCACTTGCCCCATCTTTATTTCCTACTCTGACATCATTAAAAAAATTTCCAGCCAACATGGGACTGCATGCCTGTGATGCTAGTGTTTGGGAAGGCAGAGGAAGGAGGAACACAAGGTTGATCTTAGCCCAGTCAACTTAGTGACTTAATGAATCCCTGTTTCATACATAAAAAAAAAAAGTAAATAAAAATGAGGAAGGGCTCAGGATACAGCTCATTAAAAAGGTCTTGATTTCAATACCCAACACAGAAAAAACAATTGTTTGTAATGATCATTATTAATCACGTTAATGGTTATTTGCTTGAATAATAGTTTGGTTTTATCTTGTATTTATGACAGGGTGTACAGGCTGTACAGGATCTCACTGTATAGATTGGATTCGTCACGATCCTCCTATTTACAGCCTCCCAAGTGCTGGGATTACAGGCACACACCACCATGTCCTGTCTCAATCTCTGTTTTAGTGCGTCCTGGGGGTGGGGTTGGCACAGCAGACCAGGGGATCGAACTCCTGGGCCCTGCATCTGCCTAAGCAGACACTATAATCCGCTGAGCTATTTGGCTAGTCTTTGAATAATAGTTTTGCTTCATGCACTATCTTAAATAATGTGATAGTGTGTATTAAATCTCACATTTTTTTTTTCTTCAGGGATCGAACTCGGGACCTTGCGCTTGCCAGGCAAGCACTTACTCCACCGAGCTATCTCCCCAGCCCTAAACCTCACTTTGAAAGATGAGAAATCTTCATTTTCTGCTACTCCCAAGTTCTTCCCTCCTTGCCTCTTTTCCTTCCTCTGTTTCACCACACAAATCACACCTTCTTATGGAATATTTTGTTTAATTTTCCACGAATCATTCAGTTGCCACCGCTGGGCAAGGCTGTCACTCCAGCCCTCCTAATTTCCCTCGGTAACGTGACCTGACTCTGCACCCCGTGGTTACAGTGAGGATGCCCATACTGGCAGATGGCTCACTGTTGATCGGTACAGAGCTCTTCTTGGGGTATGAGTATGGTGTGGTGAAGAACAGTTATTCCAGCTTTGCTTGAGGATTTTTAGCAAATCATTGAAGTCCAGGGCTCCAGGTCCCATTTTCCAGTCATCAGCTCTATTTCGTCATCTATTAAAAAGTGACATTGTGAGTCGGCCTGGGCTCCAAGGGCATAACCATAACGTGAAGCTACCTTGGAAGGCGCCTCATGGCTATCAGGTATTAACAAGTCCTGATTTCTCTCTCAGATTAAAGCTTTTGTTAACATGGGACTAAACAGGTTAATTTGATCGCTATCTTTCCTTCCAACGGAATTGGCCCTCCTCAGGCGTGAGGTCACCGTCTCAAGGTCAGAGGTAAAGCGGCGGCAGGTCGGCAGGTCGGGAAGAGTAGGAGGTGAAGGAAAACCAGCTGTGAAACAATGACAGACAGACAGACACAGTGCCAGAGTCTGGGCAAAGTCTGAGCAAGTTCCCTCGTTAGAGGAAAACACAGTGACTTCACACGGGTACCCGCTGGCTGTAGGCGGAAATGTTGTCACTGCCAAGAGCCTGCCCTGTGCCATCTGACCTGCAACACTCAGGAAAAACCAGAGCTCCCCGACTTACTTCTCAGACGGGGAGTCTAAGAGGTATTCTGGAGTTCAGGCCTCGCTAGGTCTTAGACATTAGAGCTGGGTCTCAAACCTCTTATTTGACTTCCTGTGTACTGCTGTTTTCTATGGATAGATGATGTTCTCTGTCTGTCGGTCTGTCTGTCCGTCTCTTTCAATTCTGTCCCCTCAGTCCCTTCTCTCTGTTCTTCTGTCTCTGTCTTTCACCTTCTCTGTCTTTCCTCTTGTCTCCATTTTTCCCTTACCTGTTTATTTATTATTTTTGGTTCTGTCTTCTCTTTCTCTTTATGCCTCTGGGTAAAGATAATTCTCTTGTTAGATTCCCTTTGCTTCTGACTGTTAGAACTTAGCAGAACATGTGCCAACCTACCCCATGTCCTGGTACTTACAAAGCAGTTGTTTTGTTTTCCTTGGTTTGCCGTCAGCTTAAAGTGAAGGGAATGGAGATGGCAGCGACAGCTGAAAGCTGCAGATCATTTATTTATGAGATGAGGGCTGATTCTTTAGATTAGAGCATTCACCACAAACAAAACCAGGAAAGAGTACAAGGTCTGGCTTATCCTCCAGGGTAAGCAGGTGCTGTGCACATCTTGTGTTATCGTTTCTTATCTGGGTTGGAAACCCTAAATCTTATTTCTAATATAATTGGATTCATGCCCAGTTTTTAATTGAGAACTAATTTCCATAATTCTATTGTGTCTGTAACCTTCAAGAAAAGCAGAGGAAGGAGGGAAGAATAGGCTTCTATGTTGACTGACTATAAAGCTGAAGCTATGACTAATATAAATCACATCATTTCCTTGATGTATGAATTGGGACAAATCACTTTACTTCTTGTGCATCTCAATTTCAGGTCTATAAAATATGAATAACGAAATACCAGCCTTAACTTATAGGGTCATTGTATTTTTTAAATGTTGCATGTGACAGTGCTTTATAAATCAGAAAGCCCTAAAGTAAAAGTCTGTTTTTATTTTGACAGTTCTAGAGCATCCACATTTACTTTTCTCCCACTTCTTTACAAGATATAACAATGGAAAACATGAGATTGTGAGTTGTCAGTTGACTCTCCAGAGACAGAAAGGCAGGAGGACCTGAAGCTGTGACCATCAGATGGAAATCCTCTCTTTGTCAGGCCTCTAACTCTTGCCTGTCCTCATAAACACTGGAATCACTGAGGGTTAATGGCTCCTCTTTTTCTTTTTTCCCTTTTTTAAAACCTCTGGTCTCATCCAAACTCTAACACGGAAGAGGAATCAGAAAAGCAGCTTCTAAAATCCAGCTGGTCTACTCGAGACCCATCTCTGGATAACCTCGAGCAAGTTACTTAATTCATGCCTTAGTCCCCTCGTTTGAAAGGAGGAGAGCACAATTTACCTCTTTGGTTCATACTGAGGATACTATTCAATAATACATGTAAAATACTTAGAATACTGTCTTGCGCATAGTGAGCATTTATTTGAGTGTAACAAGTGAAAATACTAGAAAGATACTATTACAGGGTGCAGATGATGGAGTTCTGACCCACTTTCCTGGCATGTCTCCATGTCTTTTCCTGCTGAATGTCTTCTTGCTGAATTTCTAGCATCCCTAAAGATTGTTTCTCCATACTGAAGCTCAGTATTTGTGTGGTACTCTACCACCATTGAAATTTTCTAAGAGCCATTCCTTTTAGAGAATTAAATGATTTTACTTAATCAATTTCTCTCGTGAAAAATATATCTCAAGGGATTTTCTGCTGGAAAAGATCATTGCTGTCACAAGGACATGCCATCAAAAACTGAGAGAGAGGTCAGGCCCAACTATGTCTTCTTGCAAAAATAAGCACAGCACATGTGTCTCTCTCTCTCTGTACTGTTTGCTTCCTACTTTGCAAAGCAGTAGGGACATACCATACTGCAGAAGTGGAGCCCCGGAGCCTGCATCTTGTAGCCCTCCGCATCCTCTTTATAGAAATGCTAGGGAAAGCTACAGTCATCTGCTGTCCTCTGTTTACTTAGGGTCAGCAAGCGGAAGAAAGAAGGAGGGCCTTCCAGGCACGCCTCCATCATCTCAGCTTGCTTCTGGGGACCTGCAGCCCAGGCAGCTTCTCCCTGCCCCAGGAGTTCTAATTTGGCAGCTCTTTCTCAGGGGAGAGCTTCAAAGGGCCTCAACTCCGGATAAACTCTACTTGAGGCCCAGGTGGATTCTGCTGGCTTCGCGTCTGTCAGTGTGTTCTAATCACTGTTATAAGTGTGGTTCTGTGGAGCACCTTGTAAAATATTTTCCTGTTGCTCCAGCAACATCTCCTGTCTAGACAATCTAATTACGAGCACAGAGCAAATAGCTGAAGTGGATCCCGCCTCCAAGGGTTGCATAACACCAGAACTGGGAAAGCAGAGGAGGGAGATGCAAGTGGTGCTGGGTGCTTTCTGTTGACCTGACCAGAAAATTGAGTGCTTCAAAAGAATCTGGATAACGTTTAATTACGAAAAAACAATCTGGTAGAAGCTGGCACTTTTTTGTTTTCCTAAACTTGGAGGATTAAACATACTGATATGTTTTCTTTCAATCTCATCTTTTTCTTGGCTTCAGAGGTGACTTGTGGTCTTTTTAAAAAGAAAAGCCACTGATTAATAATTCTCTCTCTCTCCCAGAGGCATTTTGAAAATAATGGCCAAGTTTCAAAATGTATGTTGTTCCCAAACAGTGAGTCGATGACCTGCAGTGAGTTCTTCTTGTCCTGGCTCTGTAGCTGGCATTGTGCAGGAGAGAGTGACTCGATGGAGCAAATATAAGTCATTCACAGAGCTACAGGGAGGCAGATGCTTGCATGCGTGTACTTCAGCCTAAGGTTGGCTCTGGTTATGGCTGCAGTGGAAAGTCAAAGGAGGCAGGAGCACGGGAGAAAGAGAGCTTCTGTCAGGAGAGATAGAAGGTCTTATGAGTGAGATAGAGTCAGAGCAAGCTGTTGTAAGATGACTAGAACTTAGAAGGAAAGTAGAGAAGAGCAGAACAGCCCAGGCACAACTAGACAAATGGCCGATGAATGTGATGACGCCAACCCTCGCCGGCCATTGGAGGAATATGAGGTAGAAGTTTCTGAGTGGCCTTGATGATAGTATGAGAGAAGTGTAGATTTCAGTCACATTAGGACATTGAAGGCTTTGCTGGAGGAGTGGGAGAAGACTATCAGTCCTTGGTTCAGAAAGGCAAGCACAGGAACAGTAGAAGAGATGGTCTGGATCGCTTCTCAGACTTTTGGCTAAGATCAAGCGAAGCGATGGATTGGAGAAAACAGAAATTGGAGAAAGGGGAAAAGGTCTAAACTGCAGTAGTAAGTGAGAAAGAGGGCATGGACGTGAGAATTGGAAGTAGTGGACTCTCTGGCAGGGGAAGACTGGATTTGGTTTTCCTCGTGTCAAAGAGGGAGAGAAGAAGGCTAGGCTAGGGGCCTAGGTTGGAGGGTATGTTCCATGTTCATTCTTAGGGATGCCCAGGAGGCTCTGGGGAAGGAAGTGGGTGACATTTACCTGAAATGTTGTGAATTCTTGTGTGTGCCAAGTGCCACACTGGAGACTGTGATAAGGAATCAGTTTCTACCCCCCCAGAGCTCACCATCAAGAGCCAAGCAGACCATAACCAACTAGTCACACTGAGAAACACGAAATTATGAGAGTGGTCAACAGTTCAAAAGAAAGTGTATGTGACTGATCCATTACTATACTACCTGAATGCTTGCTGGCTTGAAAGGACGTACACATTTCATCTCTGTTCCAGGGTCAGGAATATATGGGACTTGCCAGGGTCCTCCCCCAACCCTGCCATCAAGGCATCTGTGGGTCTGTGGCTTCCAAAGGCCCCGCGGTGAAGATCACTTTCTCACTCACTTTCTCAGTCACTCAGTCACTCAGAGGCAGGTCTAGATGGCAGCCACCAAAGATAGAAGTGTCTTGCCAGGTGGCGACTGAGAACACGGCTGCTGGCTTCTTAGAGGAAAGAATGAGACCAAGAAAGACAGGTTGAGCTGCATGGAAGCCAGGCTCCTGGAAACCCATTCCTGGAAGGGTCATTTCATCATCTCTGAGGTAGTCTGTTTTCTAGAGGCAAGTCCCTAAATCCAGTCCACACTCAAGGGATGCAGTCCTACTAGGGCAGGAAGATTAGGAGGCAGGCATTGTTGGAGGCCATCTTGGAGGAAGTGAGAGGTTTTGTTAGGGGATTGTAGACTAAGTTTGAGGGAGAAAGCTAAGAAATGATTTATCCAAGGAGGAAATCTTGGTGCTGGTATCCTAAGGATGAGTAGGAGGTGAAGGAGAGAGTATTTCAGGAAAAGGGAAGAAAATATTCAAAAAAGGAGGTTAGCCTTGACCTCCAAGAAACTGTAGATAGACCTCTATGATTTAAGCCCACTTCCTATGCAGGGTTTGATGGTCCCTGAAGTAGAGGTAAGTTTTGTATTTAGGTATCGATAAGGGAGAGCTGTTTTTATAGAGCTAAATATTCTGCTCCATAGATTGCATCTGCTGACTTTCACCAAGGTGGAAAGATTCATGATGAACTCCAGCGTGAAAGTCCTGGCTGCAGATTGCGGGACCATTTCTGGAACTGCTGGGAAGTGGTTCTGATTCAGTGTTTCAAATGAACAAAATTGACCACTTATCTCTTAGGATAATTACTTATTGTGTAATAAGATAATGTCCCTGAATAACACTGGATTTCTTGGGAGAAAGGCATTATGTAAACAGAGCTTTATCAGAGATGATGAAGTGATTTGAAGGATTAGCGTCAGAAGTAGATCTTGATTCTGAGGTGCTTTAATCACGAATAAATCTGTGAAGTTTGCATGAACTCTTGCAAAGTGTTTCAGTTTTACAAATAGAGGTGGCAGGGTATTGAGGTGTGTTTGAAATGAACACGGGCATTGAAAGAGGGAGGGAAGTGGCTAGGAAATTCTGTCTTTTTACCCCATTCAGTCTG
>NW_004524704.1:4294073-4294861 GCF_000260255.1 Octodon degus
ACTTGAGCCAATATTTGTTGTTGGGTGGGAGGTAGCAAGGAAGAAGAATAAATTAAGTGATGTTGCAAGCAAAAAGAACAGTGCACCAAAAGAGTAGAGGAGGGACAGCATGTAATCCCTTCGGGACTTCCAATTATGCTGTAAAGGCAAGTGGGTAGAACTCAAGGTGGCTGGTTACTTGGTATAGAAATCTCTTTGGAATCTGCTGTGGAGGCGTAGTGGGAGTGAAGGTTCACCATCTTAGAGGTGAAGTTAACTAGTTACTGGGAGGGGTCCACAGGTGAGGATTGCGGAACTGCTATGGCTTTGGGAAGAGCTGGGTCTCCTACATATTTTAGTTCTAAGCCGTAAGGATGACCACGATCCTCTAACACGGAACGTGAGCTCCTCTCATTCACCTCCATGCTCCTCGAGGGCTGGCGCCATGTACCTCGCACTGGGCCTAGTGCGGAGTCACCTTTGAGGAATCTTTTTAAGATGCAGAATAAAAGCATGGCTTGATGAAGCAATTAATTTTCCTTAAACAAATATTACCGTAATAAAGGCCTATGTTTTATTTGCTGCTTCATGGATATCAGAAGTGATAATCTTATAGCATTTAGTGCACTAACTTTTAAAACTGGTAGATTTTTTCAATAATACATACACACTGTAAGCACATTTATGCACCACAAAAATTATTTTTTTTAAAAGCCTTTCTCTTTTACTTCATATTCTCAGGCTAGTCTTCTGCCCACAAGCAATAACAACTTTTTGTCCATATTTGAAGGAGTATAAATTGTAAAGAA
>NW_004524704.1:4296427-4301716 GCF_000260255.1 Octodon degus
GGGGATTGAACCGCGGTCCCTGATGCTTTGCCAAGCTTGTTCTAAGTAGGCGCCTTAGACCACTGAGCCATCTCTCCAGCCCCGACCTGCAATTTTTTATCCGAACTAAACAAAGGCAGCTACCCGAAAATGTAATATGCAGTATTTACCTGTGGTTTAAATTTTAAAAGTTTACTTTCTGGTCCCAATTGTTCTTCCTATTTATCCTGTTACTTGCTCTTCAAAAGCCTCAATTTATTCTCCAAGAAAGTAAAAGTGTAAATTTAGATCATTGTAGGGTAGGGGAGATATTTCGGGAGCATAAGCACTTGTCTGACAAGTCCAAGGTCACGAGTTCGATCCCCAGTATTGCATGCTAGGATGGCCCAGAGCCCCAGGTGCACCATGCCAGCCTTGGAACTGGACATGGTGTTGCACCCCTGCAATCCCAGTGCTGGGGAGGCTGAGACAGGAAGATCACTACGAGTCCAAACTGCATAGTGAGACCTTGTATCAAAAATAAGTAGATAAATAAAATAAAAATTAAGAAAATTAGGTGATTGTAGAACCTCTTAGGTCAATCAATAGGTTATCAGCATCTTAATAATTTTGTACTAGCTTTGCTTCCTTGAAATGATAGCATAACTCTATAGGGCACAAGGAGCACAGCAGCCAGTGGCAGTTTTTGTTTGGGAAATGTTTGATATCCCTACGGGAATTGAAGCATTTGCATATCTCCTTTGCAGCCCCAAGGAACAGTGGAATAGAAGGGAGGCCAGAGTTCATGTTTGATCTATTTTTCTAAGTTCAGCTGACCTCCTTTCTCCTTTGTTTTTCTCTTGCTCTTGTGAGTCAAAATCTCTGGAGTTATCCTGTAGTTACTATTTCTTTTTAACATATTTCCTATTTTCAGGAATATATATATTTCCTTCACTAAATATTCTTAGCAAGTGTAAGACAGGTCACATTTTTATTCACTGAGGTATGTCTGACTACTAGAATTACCTACCTAGTGGTGTGCTTGCCCCATTGGTAAAGATCAAGTGTTTAAACACAAACCAAGGAAATCTCATTAAGAAGGAAATAGAGGGGGAGAATATTTACAGGGATCCAAGTTATTGCACTTCTTAAGGGTAAGCCCCAGATTTCTCCTCCCTTCCTTTCCAAACTCTTTCAGAAATAATATAGATAAAATATTTTCTTTTAATTAATTATTAATTAAGGAAACATTTCTCCATAGAATTCAGGATAAGAAGGTTCTAGAAGCTACAAAAAATACAAGAGAGGCAAAAATATCAACACATACCTCCAAGGGTGATAAAAATTTAGAGATGTTTGTTCAAAATTCATAAACTCTGAAGCTAGAGTGAAGCTTTAACATTTCAGCAGCCATGAAAAGGCCTCATTTGTGGTGCAGACATGCTTGCATTGTGAGCTACACAGGGGTAGAAAGGGTGGCCAAGGGTTCTATAGCATGATGGTCACAAAACCTGACGTGGCTGTCAGTGGGACTGAGCAGCGGCGTAAGGTGAGTCCCATCTTTTGGGAAGTGGCATCAAGCTAAAGTGGCAGAACACTTTCACCAAAGCCTCTTTCCACTTAGACAAGGAAAACCAACTGCTATCTTCTCTGGAGAGAGCTTTACAAATAAATAAAAATGTCCAATCTTCATTTTCTCACTTTCCCCTTCTATATTGGAAATTCTGAAAATTCTCTTTGTGGTTTTTAATTTACCATCAGAGTAGGTGAAATGTCTGCTAAGCACTTGTGTTGTGGTGTTTTTTTCCCAGCAACCCTTCTCCTATTCCAGTGTTCCTTCTGACAGGATTCCTCGATTACTGAGGAAGCCATTTATTCAAATTAAATTGTAACTATCTCCCTTGGGCTCTCTTGGAGATAAGTCTGTCCATTTGACTTAAGTTCTGACTAGGTTCTGTGAGCACGAGAAGTGGGAGAATGTTCTGGAATGGCTGCTCTGCTGTTCTCTGCCTCTTCCGATGTCCTTCTCCACCTTAATGTGGTCATAATGCTCAGCCACTCTGGACCAAGTATCCAAGGATCACACCCCTGGGTGGTGCTCTGGGTACCTGAAGATTCTTGCACCCTAAGGGTTGTATGGAGCTGCCATTCCACTCCTTCACTGCCCAACTTTAGTCTTCTAACAAAATACGTGATGTGCAGCTGGTCATTAGCTTAGGTTTATCTGTTCTATTCAGCCAAACCTAATCCCAGCTAACAGATCCACAGAAAAAGAGGAGGGATTATGCCAACTCCTGAAGGTTGGAGAGAGTGGGCAGTTTCATATGTTGAAATTTCATGGTGTTTAGGATTATGCAGACCACAGTTCCACTCTCAGATTTGCGATTTGCTGGCTTTGATGCATACCTTCTACAAGGCTGTGTTCTTGTATTTGAAAAGGGATGACTAATAGCTGTCTTGCAGGGTTTGCGAGAAGCAGAGGTGTGGTGAGCAGAGCAAAGCTGGCGAATGCTCTAGGTGCTCCACACGCACTGGCTTCCTTTGGCTTTCCAGTTTGCATTACTTTTTGTTGAAATATGACAGTTATGCTATATGTGTTATACTTAAAGCATTGCTTAAAAGGTACTACATCTCAGAGTAGGCAAGTCAGGGGTACCATTCTGTGTTATAAATTTGCACTGAGCCAACTCAAGACCTTGCACTCAAGGACAAACTAAGAACGAGCTGGAGCCAGTGCTGTGATGGGAATAGGAACTCGGTGGGCTTTTCTGGAGCACTTAGCCTCAATCAAAGGAAGCAAAGTATTTGCTCCAGGGAACAGGACAGCACAGGCACGTAAAAATGCCCACAGGAACAAGAGCTCTCCTCAGCTAGGGCCATGGAGGAGCTGTGCATAAGAAAGATGATTCTACATGTGTATATAGAAAAGTGATCTCTCCTTTTTATTTATTTATTTATTTATTTATTTATTTATTTATTTAGGTAGGTTTTTACTCTATAGTCCAAGAAGGTCTTGAGCTCTCTTTGTAGCCCAGGCTGGTCACCAACTCTCGATGATCCTTCTGTCTTAGCCTTCTAAGTGCTGGGATTACAGGTGTACACCACCATGCCCAGTTTGTAGAGAAATGATTATAAATATAGTACATAGGAACCTAATATGCCTGTTGTTTTACATCTTTTGAGAATCAGAAGAAACTAGTCCTAGCACAGAACAGAACTTATGCATAAGAAAATCAGGCAATTGGTTTTTTAAAATAAATCTTTATTGTTAACATATTATTTCAACTATTTCAGTAGAATTACTATCATTTTATTTCACATGTTTTCTCATTTATGATCAGTTGGGTTTTGCTGAACTTAATCCCAGAAAATATTTAGTTGGGATGGTTTTAATATAATTATTCATAAATAAAAATCAATACCCCACTCATCTCTTTTGTGAAAAGGAGATAGAACATATATTGGTCTTGCCCTGAAATAGCTTGAGATCTAATCGGAGATGAAAAGACTAAAAATATAGATGACGAATTTTCATGTAAAGTATAATATGAAGAGTTCTAAAAGATATGGATGCAATATACTATGGGAAGATGTACTAGCTGATCTATATTTAGGGGAGGGATTTTTTGCAAAGCAGAGAGCAGACTGATGAATTTTGATAAATAGGAATAAGGCAACTCATAGACCAGGGGCAAAGTATGACAAAGAGGTAGAAACACGAAAGTGTGGAAAGTTGCTTAGGAAACCATGACTGGTCTCCTGGGTAACTAACTGGAAGACAGAGAGACTGGATAGACAGAGAACATGTTTCATGCAGTGCGGAGTAGAATGTGTTGTTCATTGGGGAAGGCCAATGGGAATTTAAAAAGACTTTAAGGCCTGGTGGCTTTATGCATCCTTGTGTTCTGACAACTTGAAGCACAGTGTCAGCACATGGAAGACACCTTGCTTTGGGCTTAGTGAGTGCTGAGTAGATTAGGAGAAGAGGCAGTGTGAGGGATGGCTTGGACCCCTGAGTAAGTACACTCAGGTCCTGGCCAGAGGTACTGGATGCATGATCCTGGTGTAGAATGGAGTGGAAACATACAATATTCTGATTATCACCCTGTTTTAGAAACACTGATGGTGTCTAAATCCAATGGAGAAGAGTTGTTTGAGACTTGCTTGAATGGAAGTAAACTCTGAAACACCCAATTACCTTGAGGCTCTTGGACCTACCATCTTCAGCAAAGATCAAATCATAATACATGCTTCTGTGAATAGGGTCCCAAGCTAAGGCTTTGTTGTGTTCACTCTGACTTGCCTCTGGGGATCTGAGCCAAGAATGCCCTGGATTTGGCCTTGGGTGTGGTGCTGTCCACTCAGTCATAATGCCAAGGGAGGAGTGTTGACAAGGCTGGGTGGATGGCAGGGCTTGCTGAGCTATTTCTTGGCAAAGCTCTATGGGGAGGAGTTCCCAGATGCCTCAGTCCTGTTATTTTTGAGTAATGGACTAAACCCAGGTGCCTGATTGGACAGGGCCACTCCCAATTTCTTCCAGATAAATATTTGGTTGCCAAGAAGTTATATTTAAATGAGAAATAACTTCTTAGGAGGTTGTTGCTTAGAAATTCCTCCAGAGGGCAGGATCCCATCCTTGCTGGAGAACTCCTGAGAACTAGCCCCAAATTTATCTGCACTCACAGTGCACTTAGCACCTGGGTACCTACTTTGAGGTTCTATGAGAGGCTGTTTTTCTGAGTAAAGAGAAAACTCAATGTTAGAGACTCAGCATCTTTTGTGGGTCGTGTGCTTGGCTTGTAGTGACATAGTGGCAGGATTCTGAAACACAGATGGCATTGAAGTTAGGGATGTGGCATCAGAGAGAAAAAGTGGTTCTCTGCAGAAAAGCTCTTATTTTCCTGGAATGCAAACCCCAAAGTCTAGGAAGCTGGGGAATTCGGCGCTGTAAGGTGCAAGTACTTGTGAGTTTGCTCTTGGTGCTCATAGTCATTGTTTACATGTTTTCTTCAGCCTGAAAAATTCAGTTTTTCTACTCACTTTGTAGGAAGACTCCTCTAATGTCATCCATTTCCCTTTACTGAATACAACTACTGAGAAAAAGAGATTAAGTCTTAATTTTTTTGTACCAGAAATCAAACTCAGGACCTAATGCTTGGCAGGCAGACACTGAGTCACTGATTTGTACCCTTAAACTTGTTTTTGAGTTAACTGTCTTGAAAAACTCTCCAATCAACATCTTCAGTAATTTTCTTTTTTATTTTTATTTTTATTTTTTTTCAAAGTTTTATTGATAAACAGATAGCAATGAGACAGTTTCAAATCAAATCG
>NW_004524704.1:4302564-4308441 GCF_000260255.1 Octodon degus
GCTATCAATCTTAGCCTCACTATCTCAGTAATTTTCTTTTTTAAAGAAAATTACATGATGTAAAAGAGGGCTTGGGAAAAAATCAAAACCTAAATCAAAGGACTATCCCTCTACCATTCTGGGTTTTAAGTTTAATAATTTTTCCCTATCAAAATGCAGTTGAAACATATATTCTTCATAATTATTTGAGGTCCCTGGGTCACTGAATGTGGCTCTCCCTCCGCATACTTTTCTGGAATATCTCTTAACAACCAGTCAGGTGTTACTTTGTTTTTGTTTCTAACTCTAGACCCCTTTTTATGAGGGTTGTAGTAATAGTCACTGTCCCAGATGCTCTTAGAAAGAACAGCCCTTACCCATGTACACCAGCTTGAGTATAAGTGAAAAGCAGGAAGCTGAGCAGGTCAGGATGAACCCCTAGGCTGTGTGGGGCACGTTTCCATGGTAACCCAGCCTAAGGTGTGGCATGGGGGTTTGAAGGATATTCGGTAGAGCATCAGAATCCAAGACTTGTTACTTCTTGTTTATTGTAGGAAAAGTACAGTTAATTATGAGGTGTTTAGATTCTTTCAAAGCATTATATTCAATAAATGAGAATGAATGAGGAGAAGCATAAGCTTGGAGAGCTAACGGAAGTTTCAAGGGCCCGGTTCAACCCCCTGGCTCTGAGTCTTAGGAGACTGAGTCAAGATCTCTAATGGCAAAGCTGTGAGTAGGACTTCCTGCTGGGGCAACAGCTAAGGAGGTTTGCCATTGACTTAAACACACCTGTTCCAGAAATCTTTGGTTTTCCTTTCCTTATGTCTTCAGGAAGCGGAGAACTTTTAAAAAGTACTCAGAAAAGTTCCAGGAATGGAGCATTGGTTGAGTAGATGGTAAATTTGGGATTAAAGCTCCAACTTTTCATACATGAGCTTCTAACCATTGAATATATTTTCACCTCGCTGAATATTTTTCCCCTTTATCATCTGCAGAGCAGTAAAAATCACTTTAGCTGTGATCTTCTAGGCATCTCTTAGCACTAAATCTCTATACTTTGGTACATTTTAAAAATAATAACACTGCTTAGGCAGACTCAGGGACCAGGGCTCCATCCCCCATGCCCTGTGTTGGCCATGCCCCCAGGGCATGCTGAGACAGCAATTGAGACTGGGCATGGTGGCATGCCTGTAATCCCAGTACTTGGGAGGCTGAAAACAGGAGGATCACTACAAGTCTGATCTGTGTAGTGAGACCCTGCAGGTCTTGTACAAAATACGTTAAAAAATAACAATGATATAATGATGGAGAAATAAAGTTCAGGCAATTTATTAGACATTATACTGTATGAGAAAGAACAAATGGAAACAGCGACAGGGGCTTTGAATTGAAACTCAAAATTTAACCCTGCATGCCTTTGTACATCGTTTTTCTCTGAGGAGATGTTCAGAAAGGTTTTCTGGCAGTGCTTCTTAGAATTCCCCAATAGCTCTCCCTGGCCTAAAAGCCATGCAGTTCCCTTGGGCTGTCACTGAGCAGCAGCAGAAGGGCTCAGGCAGTGGCTGGGGACAGTGCTAGGTGTGCAGCTGCAGCACCCACTGGGCCAGCCCCCTCCAGTTGGTCCCCGCAGAAGACGATGACAGGGCTGCCATGACAGGGGCTGGCATTGCAAGTCAGAGACCCGACTGGTCATTGGTCATTGGAATGGACTGGTAAATGATTACAGTAGCCACTATAATGTATTAAAAGCCACTGTGGCCTGGACGCTGAATTAGGCTCTTTCGCTGTGACACTGTGAATTCTACAACCAACCCCGTTGTGTTACTATCTTCATGTTACTGATGTGGGAAATGGAGCAGGTAGAGTAATAAACGTACTAGTGGTCTGAGTGCCAGTCAGGTCTACCTGGAATGACACATCTGTATAGCACCAGAATCATCCTTTTCCTAGTGTGATGCTATGCAAAGCAAACGAAATATGAAGTGGGCAACAGAAATCTTATCTGTAACCTAAGTGAACCTCTGGGAGCGAAAGTGTCATGTGGCGTTTTGCCTAGAATTTTGGAACAACTCTGGTTCTTTAGAGTATCAGAATCTGTAAGGTCTTTGCATCCTCATTGTTTCATTGGCAGCACACACACACACACGCACACACACACACACACACACACACCCACACACACCTAATCATAGAGGGAAGGCAGTATGATAACTACTTTAAAACTTGATTAGGAAACCCAGGCTCCCTTGAATGTGCTGTTGCCTTAGCAAAGTCCTTATAAATTAAACAATCTTGGTTTTCTTGATGCCTGTGCTGGGCGGGACCATCTCCCACCACGTGACAGTGCTTCCACAAAAGGAGCTTTCTTTCTCCTTGAGAAATCGTAGAAGATCTGTTGGTTCGAGTACAAGGGACGGCTTTCATTTCTAGAACATGGAAATGAAAATGGACACAGAGCTGAGGCGGTCCCGTCCCCTGATGACTCCTGTCTTCCTACCGTAGCGACCTCCTGCCTGTATTTGGGATGATGCCTGTTTACACTGCAGCTGTTTACAAATGCTGCACGCAGATGTCTACTTTCAGCTTGGACACATGCGCAGAAAGAAACTGCAAATGCGTTGCTCTTCTTCTGAAAGCCCTCAGACGGTGCCAACATTCAGAAAAACCTAGCTCAATCAATGGTTTATAGGATGAAGGAGAAAATAAAGCAATCTATCCCCTCAATGTATGCACGTTTGTGTTTCTTACTGTTTTTCTGACAAAATGCATATAAATGTTTATTTTCTCACACTAACATTTGCATTAGAGAAATGTCTAGAACTAAAAGAGAACTTTGACCTTTGAAACTATCTATGGTCCAGGAAGAGAAAGTAACTGAGGTAAAGTTAAATTTCTTTAGAAAGGTATGAAAGGCTGAGGAGTACCAATTCTTTAAAAAAAAAAAAAATACAAACATGGGCTTGGAAAGCAAAGCAATGTGGACTTGAATCCTGATTCTCATTCATTGATAGTATGACAACAGCTTGACAATGTGACAACTGGTCGGCACCCTATGTCTCTGAGGCATTTGTAACAACTAACAGGTTGTTGATCAGTTTAATTAAGCTATCACATTGAAAAGTACAATGAGGTGCTGTGTACTCTGCCTTCCCCATGCACTCCAGTGCCCTGGCTTTTCTCATTTGGTTTGGGTTCTAATGAGATCATGTGTTTCATAGTTTATAGCACAGATGACCCTCATGATACAGGAGTACAGCTCCATCTGGGGTGGGAAAAATAAAAAGCAATCAATCCCCACTCCAATGTAGCCACCACGTCATAGATTAACCATGTTATAGCATGTTTTTCCCATAGGTATTAAAGCACCTATTATTGCATTTGGGATCTGCCTTAACTTGCATTCCTAAACCTGTATAATTAAATGGTATATTATAGTGGGCTTCACAGCCTTGGGTAATGAAAAGATTTCTGCCCTTTTAATCAGTGGAATTGTGTGCCAACTCTACCAGGCTGTAGTTGATTCTACATGAGGTGCCTTCTACATGAGGTCTGTGTGATAGTTTGGATAAATTAAAATATCTGGTCACTTTTCGTAGTTATTTTTCTGTATTTTCTTTACTAATATATGTAGAGGTTCCCTTTCATTATACCCTTGTGATTTTTCTCATTGGATGTCAGTATCATCTATTCATTCCTAATCAGCTCAGTGGTAGACAGAAGCACATTTTCCAACTGTAGATTTCTTCTCTTAAGTTATCTTCTTCTTTTAATTTGCTGCATAGTTTCAGTATTAATTAGGATCAGTAAGTTCACTAGCCAGCTCTGAAAATGCCAGACCTTTCCCGAGTACCCTGTGTAACAGGAAGGTGGTGCTAGAGACCCTTTTTAGTGAGAAGCCACAGTCTAGTACAGTAGACACAGAATCACTAACTTGGAGACCACTCAAAGCAGGCATCATCTCTTCAGTATCCTTGACAGGTGGTTCTCCAGCCTGTGTTTGATGTCTCCTCATAAAACAGAATTCGTAACTTGCTTGGCCTGTCTGATTCTGGGAGACCCTGGTGGAAAGATCTTTCCCGTGTTGAGTGGAAGTCAGCCTCTCTTGAAGTGGTAGCTATACAGAATAAGGAGTCTGTTCATTACTTTGATAACTATCCAGTTCTCACAGCTGAAGCACCCCAGAGCTGAGATGCTATCTGTCTTTTCAAGAGCTTGCAGTGTGACCAGAGGCTTAGAGAAGTGTATTTGTTCCGTTAGGATAAGCTGAGTGTCACCACCACGTCATGTAGTAAACACAGGGATCTCTGGCCACACAGCATGATGCAACTTACTCACATGAAGGGACATAGAGTAGATCCTGAAGAGTCTGAAAACCAGAAGTCTTCATGTCCTTTGTTTTTATCCTCCTCAGGCTAACTGTACTTACAGGATGTGATAAGAAATGTGTCTTTGGGGGGGGGGCAAGGAGATAGCTCAGTAGAATAAGTGCTTGCCTGGCAAGTGCAAGGTCCTGAGTTCAATCCCTGGTACTGGAAAAAAAAAAAAAAAAAGAAAAGAAAAAAGAAATGTGTTTTTGGAAGGCCTAGAAAGACTCAGGAGACTTAAATTCTAAACAGTTTTGGTACCTTTATCACTGTGAAACATCAGACAAGCCAGTTTGCTTCTCATAGAGGACGCAAATAGCATCATATTGATTCGTCTTTGGCCATTCTAAATAAACAGCAGATGTGCTCATTTGATGGCTCTGACCTGCTATTCCTTCTTCATTTCTCTTCTTCCTCATTAGTTTAGTATAAAATCAACCCCCTGTTATTCCTAGGGCTGGGCCTTATCAAATTCTGCATCTCCTCTCGTCCCCACCGTGGCTTTCATGGGGTGGCCTTCAGACTGCTGTGTTTGAGTGACCTCAACAGTCCTGAAACGAAAATCACTGATAGTGAAACCTTCAGAAATGCTTAACGTGCCCAGGCACATTGGAAGTTGCCCCCAGGATCTTTCCATTGACCAGCACAAAAAAAGATGACTAGAACAGCATCTGCCCACTCCTATGTGGAAATCCTGTTTCATTTGTCTGGAAGCCAGAGGGAAAAAAATGTATGTTGGAAATGGCCCAGTGACAGCCTGTGTTGAGCCTTAAGCTCATTGATACTTCAAATCCTTTGTTTTTAAAAATCTTTCACTCTGATTTTTCACTGATCCATGGGGCTATTCTTAGAGAAGGGGTCAATGGCCCTGACCCAGCAATCTGAGGAGCCTACGAGAGAGGTGACAGCTATCACTCTTGCCTGGTACAGCCAAGTTCGCACAATTTTCTTGTAGTTAAAGTAAGATAAAAATATTGGGAGATTCATTTGAAAGAAATCCCTTAATGATGGGATATGAAATCCAGTGTTTAAATCCAGTTACAGAAGACATTATTTGCCTTAAATTGTCAAAATATATAATCACTGTTTGTTTATACTGTCTGAACAACTTTCAATGTCAGAGTCACTTTTGGGGGGAAATTTTTATATTACACAGCACTTAAGGAAGAACATAGATGTAAGAGACATTAATCTTGCTGAAATGTAATTTTTCAATTTTTAGTGACTCTCGCATGTGTGTTGACAAAAGCTTAGATACCAGTGGTAGCACTGATGATTGTCTGAGACCATGTGCTAGTTGGCTTTTCTTTACTGTGACGAATTACATGCTGCAATTAATGTAGAAGAGGAAGATTTATTTTGTCTCATGATTTCAGAAGTTTTAATCTATGGCACTTGGTCTCATTCCATTTAGGGTCATTGCTAGGCTACACATCTTGGTGGGGAGGGAGTGGGGTGGTAAACTTGCTCTCTTAGTGGCCTAGAAGGGGAAGGACAGGGAGAGGGAGAGGGAGAGGGAGAGGGGGAGAGAGAG
>NW_004524704.1:4308876-4309910 GCF_000260255.1 Octodon degus
GAGAGAGAGAGAGAGAGAGAGAGAGAGAGAGAGAGAGAGAGAGAGAGAGAACTAAGACCCAAATATCATCTTTAATGGAAGCCTCCTAAATATTACATCACCTTCCAGTAGAGCCACAGGGTACTGACCAAGTTTAACACTCAGGACCTTGGGGTTCATTGAAAATCTGACGCAGTATGGGTTTTCTAATGTATTTTTAGTAAATGTTACCTATTAATTTAAATTTTTGTTAAAGAGCAATAGGACTTACCATTCCCTTTCTTTACCCAAGACTGTATTAGCAATGGTATTTCCCACGAATTTAACCGTATTTGGAAGAAGGTGAGCAAAATTTATCACATTCAAAAGCAGATGAATTGTTAACATTGACCTTAGGTTGAAAAATGAACACTAAATTTTCTCAACTATCTTGGAAATTTGATGGATTTTGATGAATGGCTGAAAGAGAAACCATTATCATCTATAATAATTTTAATGTACAAACACACTAACATATTACATAAAAAGCAGTGCCCTTTTTAAAATTGAGGTGGAAGCCTGCATGTATTAATGCCCTTTGATCGCTCCAACAAAGAGAAAGGAAAATGTGTCACATACGGGGAGGTCTAGGGACCTTTTCTTTTCTTTTCTTTTCTTTTCTTTTCTTTTCTTTTCTTTTCTTTTCTTTTCTTTTCTTTTCTTTCTTTCTTTCTTTCTTTCATTTTAATACAGGGTCTACATGGTCTTACTACACAGATAAGACTTGTAGTGATCCTCCTGTTTTCAGCCTCCCAAGGGCTAGGATTACAGGTCCAGTCTCAATCGCCCTCTCAGCTCACCCCAGGGCCAGGGCTGATATAGCACATGAGGGATCAAACCCCAGCCCCTGCATCTGCCTAAACAGGTGCTTTAATCCACTGAGCTATCTGGCCAGCCCTTTCTTTTTAACTATACTCCTCCAAATCAATCTTCCACTTGACATCTAATAGGCCAAATATCAAGCATGCAAGTGGAACCAATCAAGTTCAAATAATTTGAGTAAAATAAGTCTGTAT
>NW_004524704.1:4310010-4315519 GCF_000260255.1 Octodon degus
ATAGTTATATAGAACTAAATAACATAGTTTCTCCTCTAAATAGTTCCTGTTGCAATAGCAGGAATAATTCACATAAATGAACAGCTACTCAAGAAGGGACAGTAAGATTGTGCCACTAGAGAGAAGTTGGCCCTGAGGAGAAATTCTTTTAGTTACGGCTGCATTGGAGTGGCATAGAAGAGAAAGAGTGTATACTGTAGCCTTTGCGTGGCTCATGTCAGCAAGTGGCTGGGATCTGAAGACAGATCTGAAGGCAAAGGCTATTATTCCATGTGGAACATGCAGCAAGAATAAAGCCTAATGGTCACAGAGTGGAGCCCCACAATGCACTGCGAATGCATGTGATTCACTCAAATCTGTTAAATGCATGGTGGAAAATAAAGCTAGAAGTGGGGACAGGAGAAAGGAGGAGATATTGAATGCCAGTAGAAAACATCAGGGCTTGGCAGCATCTTTCATGTCCCCTGTACATCGAACATTATGTACACCACTGAGGATTCAAAGGAAAATGGGTAGTTGAATCTCTTGAAGTCTTTTGTGTGGGAGAGAGCAAATAAAATTATTTTGGTTCAGCTGTAAGTACTAAGGGAGACTCTTTTTTCATAAAACTCAGGAATCATGAAAAGCTCAAAGCAAGCAACAATTAAACAGTGGATAAATGGTTATAGGAGAAGAAAATGAAAAATGCTGCTTCGAGAAGATCTTTGAAAGAGTTCATGTGATGCATAGCATAAGGAACTAGGAGAGCAGCAATTTGAGTGGGAGAGCAGAGTTGGGAGGAAAAGAGGGTGTTTGAAATCTGATACAATGAGTAAGTATGAGGAGGTGCTAGCAGAAACCACTGAGAAGACTGAAAAGACCAGAGGAGGAACCTATAGATGGGGGAACTGCTGACCTTGGCTGATGCTTGCTAGAGGCTGAACATGGGCATTAGGAAGGACAATTGTAGAAATGACGTCACACAACGAAAAGTGGTAGAATGGCTGGGGTTGAAATCCTGAGGAGCAAAGAGAATGTTTGTGTAGGAATGTATCGGTCAGTAGAAGCTGCTTTCAAGGGAAACATGCAGAATTCCATGTTGGGCAACTGTTGGAAATCACAATTATTCCATACTATTAGTCCATGAGCAAAATTTCTTTTACTGTGATGTCCTAGGTTGTTTCTTTCCTCGCCTGGGAAATTTAAATTCTTAAGACAAGTGATCTAATACATCTTCAGGAAAACTTTATAATGCGGAAGATGTCGGTGTTATTTTAGCTTAAGAAAGGCTGAGTACGTCATGTGAATTAGCTGTCCAATATAAAGATCAGACATAGTTAACAATTCCTGGTCCCTTCCTTGGCTTGGCTTTTGGCTACCAGAGACAATGCTTGGGATTATTCATGATGACAGGCTTGACACTCTGCTTGGAGTTATGCGTGTCCCCTGGAGCCAGCTGCTTCCTTAGGAAGAGAGCTAGAGAGGCATAGCCTTCTCGAAGCACATAATTTTCATTTTTTCTTCTTTTCCTCTAGTTAGTGTGTAAAATTAGTGACTACTGGATGGCATATATATTTTTAATGCCTGCGCATGCTTTGGAGATGAATCATGGTAGCTCCTCTCCTTGCCTCCTTATTACTTCATTTCTGACTCCATTTCTGTCTCCACTATAATTGCAGCGCTGGGTGAGACGCTGCTCATGGAGGAATTAGCTGAACTGTGGTGGTTTGGCAACAGAAGGGTAGGGAGGTCTGTGTGAATAGGTAACATGTGGTTTTCTGCCCAACTAAGGCAGCTTCCCCTAGAGTTTCCAGTTCCCTTGGGGCTTTGAAAGCATCTATTGTGAGATGTGAGTAAGTCCACAAACTGCACTTACCCAAATCTTAAAGATCAGGCTATCCCAGAGACGCTTTGAATGCATACATGCGCACACAACGGTTTGTCCTCTAAAATCCCAGGGGAACTTCAAAACCATGTGCGTATTTCCAACAATTAGTCAATCCAAGATATGGAGAATTGATCAGTTTGATGGATAAACAAAAATGCAGACAGTAGGATGAAGTTAAGAATGAAAACAGAGGTGCAGCTCTTAGAAGCAAGTGTGTGTGTGTGTGTGTGTGTGTGTGTGTCTTTCTTTTCATTAGTGACTTGAGCCTCCCCAAATCAAAAGGCATCTCTTCCTATGATTTTGTAAGGAGCACATGTTTGGACAGTGCAGATTATAGCTAAACAGGGTTTATGGTCTTTAAGGGCCGCAAGCCCTTCGATTCACTTGAGAGATCCATGGCTGGGAAAATGTGCATAGTTGATTTCAAAACAGCAGCAGCATATTGATGAGCAGCACCAAGAGTGTGGACTCACTGCTGCATACATTAGAAGGCGCTTTGCAGCTTCAGTAGTCTAACTCTGCACTGTGCTGAAATCATCATTATTCACCCGACAAATGGAAAACCCAGTATCTGCTTCAGTGTGCTTAGAAATGGGGCACTCACTACCTTCTCAGGCAGCTGTTCAGTTTTTAAATGATCTATAATTCTCCTGAACTTCTATTTTCCTAAGTCTTCCCAACCGAGACTTATTCTGCTTCTGTCGCGCTCAAGAAACCTAACGTTGTGTGCACAAGGAGGAGCTCTCGTGGCTCCTCAGAAAGCCACGTTTCTGAACATTACATCATATTCTTGCTCAGGAGTCATGCCTCCCAGGTGGACTGACCATCTGCACAGTGGACAAACTCTCCTACCAGTGATCTCTAGCTCCATATTCCTTCCTCATCCTTTGGCTGCTTAATTGAGGCACAACGACTTCTCTTTCAGTGGTATTCTGCCCTTGTGGAGCTATAACGATGCTGTGTGTGACACGGACGCTGGGAAGCAGTGAGCATCTCAGCAGGACGTTAGCAGACTCATCAGCTGGATGCCTCCCAGGCCCGGCATTTGGGTAGCGGCTGCAGGTGTCATGGATGGAGAGAGAGCAGGGGGCTCCAGGGTCACAGAGAAATCTGAGCTTTCTGAGCCCTGCTCCTTCTGGCCCATGCCTGGAGCTGCTTATTGATTCATATAAAACAAATTGCTCCTGCGGGTATATACCATCCTTTTTCCATAATGGGGTAGATGACGTTGGGAACAGTGCCTGTTTCCATCCCATGTCAGTGTAGTCCAAAGCTCAATAAATGTATTCTGAAGAAACGTAAGTGCCCAGGACACAGGAAACCTATGTGGTCATTCCTGCAAGTTTCAGAACCTAACGTCATCACTTCAGTTCCTTCCATCTGGAAAGAATCTTCTTTCTGTGCACCAGGCCATCTAGTATTTATACATTCCTCCCCCTGCCCCGTGTTGACAGGGCCGTTAACTGAGTGCAGCTATCTCCAACTGATAGCCGTGTTCTTGAACAGGAAGGCAGGGGGGTGTGCTCCTTTTCTCTTTCGGCTTCCCCTTTCTAACCACCAAGGGGCACACCAGAGATGTGTGGCTTTCACTGCCAAGCACTACGCTCAGTGCTCTTTAGATGTCTGTGCATTGTGTAGAATAACAAGACACCAGAGCCGGTTGGGATGTGGGAGAGTTCGGGAATCTTCTAGGCTAGGGTTCAGCAAAGTCTTTCGCTAAAGGCCTAAGTAGTAAGTACACATTAGACTTGATGGATTTGTTGTAGCAAAAGCAAATAAAAACCATATGATACTGAATGGATGTGCCAATGTTCCAGCAAAGTTTTATGTATAATAGCAGGTAATGGACTTAGCTTTGGCCAGCATGTCACGCCTTGGCAATCTCTGCTCTATTGAGTGGACAGCTAGCAAAGTGGAAGGACATCCTTGCAGAAAGGTCTTATTCTATCATGTTCAACATTCTAGATATGATTCCGTTAAAGGCAGGCCTCTCAAGCAAAAAAATCTGTAGATTTTAGGCAATTCAGAATGTTCTCTAGCAAGCCTTGAGACACATGAAGGTGCAGAAAGAGGTGTGTGTGTGGTCTAGTGGCCCAGCCTTACCTTTGAGTGAGGGTAGCTAGGCCTATAATCAAATAGCTCCGTAACATTCTAGTAAGCCTCCTTCTTTCTTTCTTTTTTTCTTTTTCATTTTCTTTTCTTTTCTTTCTTTCTTTTTTTTCAGAACTGGGGATTGAACTCAGGCCCTTGCCCTTGCCAGGGAAGCACTTATTCCACTGAGCCATCTCTCCGGCCCCAGTAAGACTATGTCTTACTAACTTGTGTAAATTATTAAACTTCTCTAAACCATATTTTCTTTATGTATAAGGTGGGCATACATTTCTCAAGGATAATTGCAAGGATTTTATTAGATGATATTCATAAAATACACACACACACATATATATATATACATATATATATATATATATATATATATATATCTCATATCATATATCATAAGCCCTCCGTGAATAGTAGGGAAAATCTTCAGATTTGAGAACAAAAACACATGAACTTTGCTTTTGTGTGATCAATCAGTTTAGGGTTGAAATGACATAAACTCATTCATTGCACTGAGTGTCCTGAATTCTACACTTTGGAATTAGAGTTTTCTTAGCAACCAGTAGAATGTGACTTGGATGGAACAACCCATAACATGCCTCTCTCTGATAAGGGTTCAGTGGTGGAGCACTTACCTATCATATCTAAGGCCCTGCATTCAATCCCCTGTACCACAGAAAAAGCAAGTTACGAAGATACAAATGAAAAAGTAATCTGGATAAAGTCCTTCAGATAGGCAGAAAAATTAAAGCAAACTATCTCTAAATCAAGAGTCAGAATCCCTTGTTGCATCAAGCGTTCATAGCTGGAAGACCCCTAAACTGTGCTTGTGGCCACTCCCAGTGATCTCTGTGGTTGGACAGAATTCCTACCACAGAGGATGGCAGATACTAGTAACGCTCTTTGGCCTTCTGTTCCCTCATTCAGTGACTCACTGTTAGCATCTATCCCAAATCAGCTCCTGCTGCTCATAAGCCAGTCACCAAACTAGGCTGGAAGATATTTCAGATAATGAGATTGATCTTACTCAGCTCTGAGTTCCTTTTGTATAGGAAAAAAAAAAACCCACATTTTTTTTCAACTATGAGCGAATAAGTCATGGGTAAGAAGAGACTACAATAAATGTATTGAATGCATGTCTTAAGAATTCAGCAACTTCTATGTACCTTTTACTCCTGTTTCTCCACCCATCCAAGTTAAGCATAGAGACACATAAATAAAGTCTTCTTGCTGTGCCTCCATATGGGCAAGAAGCCTCACACAAATGGAGACCTACAGGAAGCCTATGGCCTTGGTCCCAGTGAAACTCATCAGAGTGGAAAGAAAACAAGATTTGCAGACTGGTGTCAAGCACTAACCCTAATATTGTGCTTTATCATACTTTAGGCAAAGTAATTAACCTCATGAATCTTATATTTGTCACATGGGGATGAGGGTAGCAACAAGACTCATGGGCACGGTGAGGGTAGCAGACAGTGTTGACTGCTTACCCAGCAACCATGTTCTCTCTCTCTCTCTCTCTCTCTCTCTCTCTCTCTC
>NW_004524704.1:4316719-4317917 GCF_000260255.1 Octodon degus
CTCCTGTATTTTTTTCTTTTCCTTTTTGAACCAGGGGTCAAACTCAGAGTCGTGTGCTTGCCAAGTAGGCACTTGAGCCACTGAGCTGTCTTCTAGTTATCCTGTTCATCAACCCAGACTCTGAACCATCACTCAGGAGAGACCTTGAAAGGTGCTCATAAGAAGGTTTCAAATGATTGCAAACAGGCTGAAAGTGTTCCCTAAGCAGGGCATTATCAACCAGCATCACATCCTTTTCTGAAAAAATGAGACAATCGTTGATATTGAAGTTATCGCTAATGGACCAGGTAGTGCCAACTTGGACAATGGGTCACCCAGGCGATCCTGAAGTCATTTTCCACAGGTTTTTATCTATTCTTTCAGCCAGCCAGGCAGACTGGTTGCTGCTTCCACATACTCTTCAAATACCTGTATCTGCCTGGACATGCAGGCAAAAAGGCAGAGAGGGCGAGGGGGAGGTATTGAACGCATGGCTATGGGCTTCATTGTGTCTTTTTTTCTTCCTCCTTCATCTATCTGCCTCCTCTATCTGTTCTTTCTCTGTGAATATTTCTCTTGTTCTTTCTCTTCTACTGTTCTTTCCCCCCTAAGTTTATTCTCTCTCTCTTCCTTTCTCTTTCTCTCTCTCCTCTCTGCCCTCTCCCTCTTCCTCTTTCTCTCCTTCTCATGCTTCTCATTTCTCTTCTTCCTCTCTTCCTTTCATTTTGTAGCTGCTTTAATGGGCAAAGATATTTTCACAATCTTCTATAAAGTTGCCTCGGGGCACTTCTACCTTTCCCATCTCCTTGTTTTGATTACTTTAAACAACCATACCCAGCTGACCCCTCTTCTTTTTGAGTAAAACCACAATCTACTCAGCAAATCACTGCTTTTCATTTTGTTGGCTGCAGGGAGAAAGGATCAGATGAGGATGTGGAGTGGGGGATGGGAGGATAATGACAGATTTGATGATAATTAATATTTTCTGTCTCCGAATAGTGAAAGTCTCATCCAAGTCCCCCAGCCAAGCTCATTTTAAACTCTTGGTGTGTGGGTTTAAGTGCTATGCAACCTGGCATGCCAGGGCTGGTTTAGAGGGAGTGATGCTGTATACTGTGGAATTTTGTGGTTCTCTTTTATTATTATTACTGAGCAAACCATGCATATCTAAAAAGGAAACTTTAAATCAACCCACTCTTAAGGCGAATTAATGTATTGG
>NW_004524704.1:4318387-4329074 GCF_000260255.1 Octodon degus
TGGACAGGCTTGTGGAAGGACTTCATGACAGGGCATGGCCAGCAGTGCCCAACTCTGAGCTCATCCCCTAAATTTATGAAAACCAGATATGACAAGGTATCATTACTCTATTTTTTATTTTAATCTTCACAATAATCTTGGGAAGTTAAAGCTAATTTCTCTTTTTTAAGAAAAGAAACAGGAAAAATGAAGAACAAGGAGATTCAACTCTTTCTCTAGATCACAGAGCTAGTGGCCAAGAAAGCCAGAAGTCAGAACTGAATCTTGTGTTAAATCATTAAAAATCTGATACAGCATTTAATACTCTTAAATTTTTACCTAGTCATTTTTCTGCTATGCAAAAGATGGGGTGTCTAGAGACTCCTCAGCCATTCCCCTGTAATCAGACAGTGTTAAAATCAGAGGCAGATCAATGACTTCTAGCAAAAATAGATGTACAGATACTGGACAGTTAAGTATTCAGTGAATCTCACCCATTTCCTAGGAAGCAGATTTTCATTATGAGTTTCCTAAAACACTAGTCGCCACTTTGAAGGGAGAATGATGGTGCTTTAAGCACCCTTGGGGCAGTGTTAATGGACAAGTGAATCTTTCTCTCCAAAACACGCAAGGCTTGGATGTAGGACAGATGGGCCCATCCTGTGTGGAGAAACACTTTAGAGACCATACTTAGTATTTCTGGTGCCATAGACAGAAAGGCTCTTTAAGAGCACCTGACCTGGCTTTTCCCAGGGACTCAGGCATATAAATATGGTGTTTCAGATAAAAGAAGAAGCACCAGATTAAATAAGGTGAGGTAGGGTCCTTACTGTTATCAGATTACCAGATTACTAGACTCGTATACACTGAAAGTGTCTACAACGCTTCCTGATGCTTTTCGAGCAGAGAATTCTTCATACACTGAGCATTTCTGCATAAACGTCCCAAATACTTAGCATAACTTAATTCATTGTCTTCTCCCATGAGTTCTTGAAGGGAAAAACTAACTCTATTTTGTTTGAAAAATCAATGTAGCTAATTCATTTGCTCAAAACCCTACATTTTTAAGGTCTGTCTAGAACTGGAACTCAGATCTCGCTGACCATGAAGTTCATGGCCTTCCTTTTTTGCCACACACCCTTATTCCATAGACTTCTTCCCCTTTCCTTTGTGCCCCTTTCTCAGTTCACAGTGCTGTAGCCCAGTTCTCACAGTCTGTACTAGGAAGTGTCGAGTGCTGACCTTCAGCCCATGTTAGCATTCCCCAAGTGGAGTCATTTCTCTCAAACATAGAGTCCCTGCGTTAATGTTCTGATATTTCTCTCATATATGTCTCATCAAGGAGACAATATGTCTCCTTGCTTACCCAGCAGCAGACATGAGAATTTTCCTGGTATTTCTCAAAACACACCAAGCAAGTGCTCTGGTTTGGGATCTTTGCATTTGTTCCTTTTTCTACCTAGAATACTATTTCCCAGATACTACAAGGAACACTCCCTCAGGACCTTGTGGTTTCTGTACAAATGATGCCTTAGCGGAAGCTAGACCATCCTATTAAAATAGAAGTTTCCCTTGCCACATTCATATTTTTGCTTTGATCTATTTTTTCCTTTGTGCTAAACAATTCCACCACACTTTCCAGAGTGTTTCCTTTGCAGTGCTGAGAGCCAAGACCAGGTTTCCTGCTGGACCTCCAGTGTATAAAAAGTGTCAGGCCAAGTAGGAGCTCAATAAATAGTTGTCGAATACAACTAAGAGAATCCATGTTTATTCTGTGACTTCTCACTCCCAGCCCACAGGGAGAGATATTTTTTCCTTGGCAGGACCAACCTGATGCTCCCGAATAAGGACTTGGAGTCGGGCCTTGCAGACACTAGCTGGAAGCTGTGAACTGTGAGCAGCCGGGGGAAAGATGAGCTCCTAGGTTCAGAGGTTCGCAAGTGCTTGTGGAACCAGGAGTGTTTCTGATCCACTGTCAGAAACAGAACAGCTGCACAGAGGGATGTTCATTTATTTGGGACCATGTGCCTCAGAATGGCTGTCTGGTTCCTGCATAGTTTTATGTTTTCTGTTCTTCACTGGTTACAAGGCCAGATGTATTTCTCTACCAGGCCTTGGGAAAGATTTCTATATGTTTATAATGAACATCTTTTTTGTACTTAGGTCAGCTTGAGTGATTCAGTTGTGAAGATTGTATATAATTACTGAGACAGTGGCTTAATCTCTCAAATAGAAAGCACAGCAGTGAAGGTCAGTGGTGACCAACTGGGATTCATCTTCTTTTGTCTTTCCATTCTTTTTTCATTCACTCAAAGACCATGGCATCCATGCTGGTCACCTTATATTTTAAGACTGTCCCATACCTCCTGGGCTCACTTACACCAGCATGATTCAGCAGGAGGAGGAAGCAAAGAGAATTCTTCTTTGACTTTGCCCTTTTCTGTCTGGAAAGAAAATCTTTCTCCTGTTGTCCAGGCAGTGCTACGTGGTCAGTGCTAAGAGGGACAATCAAGTATCTGACTTTTTAAAGTTTATGTGTGAGGCAACAAAGGAGAAAGCAGACCTATTGCTTTGGTTGAAGATACAGAGTTCATACTGTCAGAAAAATCACACAATTTTCCTAATGACTGCTTAAAATATCAACATGTTCTTTAAGGGATCAGACGTGGGTCCTCACACATGGTAGTAAGTGCTCTAACACTGAACAGCATACAACCCTACCCCTGAAAGCTCAACTCTTGAAGCAGAATTCAAGTGTGTTTACCTTTGAATATGTTCCTCAAAATTTAAGATGCAAATATTAAAGAAAATGAATTTCGGGGGGCGGGGAATGTAGGCAAACAAAACTAAGAGACTCAACTTCACAATAACAAAATATAACTTTACCACATAACACTAGAATCAGGAAAGTTTGCATTTATATTTTAAATAGAACTTTTATATCAGAAACAGTGAGAGGAGATCAAGGCAGAGAAGAGAAACAAAAGAATGACATGTGTGGGAGTGTGTGTGTGTGTGTGTGTGTGTGTGTGTGTGTGTATTCAAACTTCAGCTAAATAAGAAAACTAGTTTTCACAATGTTTAGATTTGGATCAATACTTTACTTGCTTCACTTTATTTTTAAGAAATGAGTAACATATTGCATGTAAGAGGCAGATGCTATTTGTGATCAGCTACCATCTCAGAGTCTATATATTCTACTTAGTTATTTCTGAAATCTGTAATAAGACTTCGGGGAAAGTAAAGGTATAAATCAAAAGGTCAACACATATTTCAGAGGAGCAGAATGGAAAAGAGAGACACAGGCTGACAAGAGTTTTATACTATTCACCATGTAATTTGGGAGTTGCTTGTATGTTTTTAGAAGGGACAAAACCAATCAAACTCATGCTCAGAAATCCTCAGTAAGAGAAACATTCACTGCCATACAGGATTCAGGGGTTTTGCATGTCATTTCCCCTCTCCTCTGTAGTGGTCCTTTCTGCTTTCTTTCAACCTCCTACCTCAGGTGGTCCTAGGACAGCTTTGGCCTAACTCTGGGCAAATGCTATCATTTTGAGCCAATTTGTAGTTTCCTGGTCACTAGCAGACGTCATGGTCTTTCAGGAGCAGCTTGTTGCAGGAAAAAGGAATTACTCAGCTATGTTGCATCTGTCCTCAAATCATTTATTTGTGTCTACTAATATGAGTTTTGAAAAGAAGGTGCCTGAGATGGTTTTGCAGAAGATTGCACTTGTCATGCAGTGGCTGAGCTTGTGTGTGCCTACTACAGGGCTTTAGTACCCCAACCTTCATAGCCCGATGACAAACGGGTCCTGCTTCACTCACCAATGTGCTGCTTCTTACAGGACTTACCTTAAGGACTGAATACACAAAGTGACAAAAGCTGATGAGCTCCTTGGCAAGTCGGGGTTGCTACATCAGACCCCAGCTCTCCGCTGCTACATACAGATACACTCAGGAAGGCTTCTCACACCTGCATTTCCTCCCGGTGGCTGCTCCACCTGTCTGCCCTACAGGCATCTCAAACTCAACAAGTCATCTCCTTGCATTGCTCTGTGTCCCACAAAACCTGCTTCTCCTCTGTGGGCCTTTAGGAGGATGGCCTCGTTGTCATCCCAATTATTCAGGCATGAAAAATCAGTCATCATTGACTTTTTCCCCTCCTCTAACCGAGTTGTCAAATTCTGGGGAGTCTGTTTTGGCCACATCTCTCAGACCTAACCCCTTCCGTTCCTACTGCTGTGGTCTTGCTTTAGGTCTTCTCACTTCAGTGACCGCAGTGGTTTCGTTATTGTGTCTGGAGGAGCATGGATTCCAGAGCTCTTCAGCCCTGGAGCCACTTCAGGTTCAGCCACTTGGCTCCTACACCGTCTTCAGAATGTTGCTTACATTCTCTTTCCTCTGGCCTCTTTATCTGTACACTGGAGACAATAATTTTTAGAATTGCAAGCATTGAGACTATTGATCAAAAGCTGTTGGTCTGAAGGCTACTGAGCTTCTTGGTCTCGATAGTCAGGACTATGCCAGCCCCATCCCCAGGGCACACTGAGACAGCAATTGAGATTGGGCGTGGTGGCGTGCATCTGTAATCCCAGCTCTTGGGAGGCTGTAAACAGGGGGATCACTACAAGTCAGACCAACCAGTAAGAACACCAACAAAACCCAGAACACCCCCCAAAAAAAAAAAAAAAAAAATGTTAGGACTAAATTAATGTTAAGTACTATGAAAGTTTTAGATCATTCAGCCTATGGTCTCCACGAATCCTTAAATCTATCACTTTAATTCATTCAAGTACCACTCTGATGGTATCTTCCTAAAGTACCACTCTGATCAACCATCTCTGTACTCCAAATTTTCCAGTGATGCCCCATTTTCTACTTAGGCTTCACAAACTGCATTACAGAAAAAATTTAAGTAACAGAGTTATGATACAGCTTAAGAAGCCATGGGATAAACGCATCACATGTACCTGAAACCTACATTGTTATTAGTGCTAAGTGCCTTATACATTAGAATATTATTTTTATATTAAGATTGTCTAATATAAATGCAGTCCAATAGAAAATATGATTTTAATGACAAAAGTAGGTGTTTTAAATAAATTCTATGATTAAGGCAAATGCCTGTGTCCTTTGGCTGTGGCAGTATTTTACTTAGAATACTGCCAAAGTGGAAGAAGCAGCAATGATTTTGTAGCATAGCATGCACCATGTTTACTGCAAGACTCCAATGTGGGTTTCCAGTTTATCCATCTTAGATTGTTTATGTGTGTAATAACATCATCCAATGAGATATGTTGATATTTCTTTGTATGTGTCATCCTTCTTCGGCCAGTGAGTGGACTCACATGATTCTTTCCTTTTACCTAGCCTGAACCTAATCTATCTAAATCCACATGTTATTTGGTTTGTGTCTCATTGTCCCTCCAAAGCCTCACCATCATGGAGCAGCCTTCTAGAGTTTATGAATAATTCATGATCCACTATTGGGATTATGGGTATAAGTGCTGGTGGGATTATAGGTGTGCATGCTATACTTGCCCTGGGACAGAAAACCTGAATGCAATATATGGAAGGGAGAGGGGCTTGCCTCTGTCGCTGCTGCCACTGCACTTCCTTTCTCTCTTGCTGTTTCGCTGTTTTGCACCTCCATGGATTGCTACCCTCTGCCATGTGCCACTCTGCCTTGGAGCCAGACTCATGTTGACTAAAACCTCCACAAACTGTGAACTAAATAAACCTTTCCTTCCTTAATTTTGAGTGTTGGGCATTTTGTCCCAACAAGGAGAGAAGTAACTGAGACATCACACTTAGGCACAACTCACACCTCCATCATCTATCTCTGGAAACCTGAGTCTTAGTGATGAATGAGTAGATGATGAAATTACTTAATGCATAGAGATAGGTATAGAAAAAACAAAGTCAAGGATTTTTCTCATTGAGCATCTTAATCTAGAAATTTCTTAAGCCTTGTCAGAATTAATAGAACAAGTAGGTACACTTGATGTTAATAAAACCAGCAACTAAGAAGGGTGCTTATGAAAGTTATTGGTTTTCTTTGGAAGGAATAATGTGTTGTGAAGGAAAAAAGTCTCTGAATGTCTCCAGGCCAGAGACATGGCCAAGTTTGACTGTGGACTATTGGAAGTATAGATAAAATTTGGAATGAGGCCATTTTAGAGAATTTTACCAATGACTTTGGGATTAGTAGGTGAAGACAGCCAGAAAAATCCATGTAAAATAGTGTGTACAGATGCTGATACTGGGGTATACAAGGAGTGAATAGATGGACAATCTTTGTAAGTTTATGTAGCGTAATACTAAGAGGGTTGTAATATATTCTTTTTAAAAATATTCTTAAAAACACCAGGCAGACCAGACTCAGTGCTAAAAATCCAGATCTAACTTTGTAAAATTGTGTAATTAGAAAGAAATTTTCTTCCTGACTTACGCTTTTATCACCCAACAAAACAGAAATAATCATGGGAACATGAAAATTGAGTGAGGCTATCGGCTTATTTGTATGTATACATTGTAAATTTTAATGATGTTTATTACCGGTGAGATGGAGATAATAACATGTCTATTTATAGGGTTATTCTGAGGATTAAATAAGAAATTAATACGAAGCATTAAAAGGTATTTGGAAATATGACGTCCAAGAGAACAAGTATGGGCTATCCTTGTTATCACCACCACTGTTACTATTCATTTTTTACATGAATGAACGAGAGGGCATGAAGTTATTATGAAAGCATTTTGGTGATATTTTTACCACTAATTTAAAATTTAAAGTCTTGGAACTGATATTGCATCAGACCTCTTGTAACTCCTTGGCAAATTCTTTGTCTCAGAAACTGAGAACTTCAGTATTAAAGATTTTAACAATTATTTTTTTGTTTGTGGAGTGCTTTTTTTTTTCTTCTTCCAAGGGCTTTTTTCTTTCTTTCTTTCTTTCTTTCTTTCTTTCTTTCTTTCTTTCTTTCTTTCTTTCTTTTTTTTTTTTTTTTTTTTTTTTTTTTTAGGGAAGGGCCTACAGGGTGTTCAGGGTCTCACCACTAGATCAGAGTTGCAGTGATCCGCCTGTTTACAGCCTCCCAAGAGCTGGGATTACAGGTGTGCACCACCATGCCCCCCCGGGGGTGGGGCCAGTGCGGCAGGCCGGGGATCGAATCCCAGGTGCTTTGATCCACTGAGCTATTTGGCCAACCCTTTCCAAGGGCTTTGGAAAATATTTATATGATTAGCTTCTGAAAGCTGTCCTGAACGCTGAGCAGACAAGAGGAGTAGATCTCAACCAGGCAAAGGATAGATGGAAGCTAGGGAAATTGTGTTTTGGTCACAGTCACACAGAGAGATGAGGAAGGCTGCCAAGGTCTTCTATGGCCCCTACTACAGAGACCTCCCAGAGCCATAGCTTGGCTGCTGTGCTTTCGGGCTGCCACACTGGCAAGCTCCTCGGAGACAGCTATCGCGGGAACACAAATGCCTTCCGATGCCCCAGAGGCCTAGCAGCATTGCATGTGTAACAGGGCTTGCTGAGTACTTCTTGAATTCATTTATTGAACTAGGAAGACAACTTCCATATTCTTTCTTGATGATTCCCAATAGCAAAAAGAAGATGTCATCTGCTTAAAACCTTTTCTGCCGCCGCAGTGTTGGAACTGGAAGGAGTCAGTTAAAGCTTTTGCAATTGCAGGATTTAACAGAATAGTACCAGTGATTATCCCTGGGTGGTGGGATTTGATGTAATTTTCCGCAGTTTTTGCTTATCTGTACTTTCTTACCTCTGTTTTCCTCCTACTCAGTGTTATGCACAGCAATTATATTAGGTTAGCAGTAATACGGTATTTTGGAGTTTTTGCATGGTTTCCACTTTCTATTGCAGTCACCTTGAAGGACTTCTTTTGCTTCCCTGATCCTCAAATTCCTCGTCTACACAATGGAAATAATAATGATGATGATAATAATAATAATAATAATAATAATGATGATGATGCACTGAATAGAGTTATGGGAAAATTAAGAGGTCATGCAATATGAGTCATCTTGGCCTACGATAGGTGCTCAATTAAAATATCAACTAATAACTTTCGAATGGTTGAGGCTTAAAACAATTACAGTAGTGGCTTTACATTCTGTATAGGATAGATCATGTATCTCTCCCAAAAAGCAAACAAATACCTTCAGTGTGCCACTTCAAGGTGGCACGTTTTCCCAAATCTCAACTCTCTCCCCCATATCCTTTGGTAACTGGCTCTTATAATAGTCGATAATTAAACTCTACAGGACAAAGAGCAGAGAAGCCTGCCAGGTTATCCTGGGAGGAGGGTTGGAAGCACTGTTCTAGAGAGCTGTCCCTGGAGGTGAAGTAGCTGGTAAGCAGCCTCTGCAGTGCACGCTGCTCTGCCTGGCAGGACAGGTGTGGATCCGCGCATCTCCTGGCCCCACATTGCTTATTTTGGACTTTATTTCAACTGCTCTACTTAATAGGAACCTATAGCCTCTTTTCAGAGCTCGAGCTCCACGTAGGCAGCTCTTTAATTGGTTTATGTCATTCACTGGGAATTTCTATTCTTTAAAGTTGGCAATTCGATGTGAGATTACGGAGGGAGATTCTCTACCACCCATGTCTGTTTCGTTGTTCTCTGGGTTATGGAGGAGTAATGTACAGCCTCCACTGGCAGCGTCCTGAGCTTGGCTCCCTCTTTCAGCAGACTAGGAGGCCAAGTGTGTCTGGAAGCCTTCACCTCCCACCTCCACCTCCACCTCCACCTCCCACCTCTACCTCCCACTTCCCACCTCCACCTCCACTTCCACTTCCACCTCCCATTTCCCACCTCCACCTCCACCTCCACTTCTACCTCTACCTCCCACCTCCACCTTCCACCTCTACCTCCACCTCCACCTCCACCTCTACATCCCACTTCCTACCTCCACCTCCACTTCTACTTCCACCTCCCATTTCCCACCTCCACCTCCACCTCCACCTCCACTTCTACCTCCACCTCCCACCTCCACCTTCCACCTCCACCTCTACCTCCACCTCCACCTCCCACCTCTACATCCCACTTCCTACCTCCACCTCCACTTCCACTTCCACCTCCCATTTCCCACCTCCACCTCCACCTCCACTTCTACCTCCACCTCCCACCTCCACCTTCCACCTCCACCTCCACCTCCACCTCCCACTTCCCACCTCCACCTCCACTTCCACTTCCACCTCCCATTTCCCACCTCCACCTCCACCTCCACTTCTACCTCCACCTCCCACCTCCACCTTCCACCTCTACCTCCACCTCCACCTCCCACCTCTACATCCCACTTCCTACCTCCACCTCCACTTCTACTTCCACCTCCCATTTCCCACCTCCACCTCCACCTCCACTTCTACCTCCACCTCCCACCTCCACCTTCCACCTCCACCTCCACCTCCCACCTCTACATCCCACTTCCTACCTCCACCTCCACCTCCACTTCCACCCCCCATTTCCCACCTCCACCTCCCACCTCCACCTCCACCTCCACCGCCACCTCTTACCTCCCACCTCTCACCTCCCACTTCCACCTTCCACCTTCACCTCCACTTCCCACCTCCACCTTCATGAACTGGAATCAGACCACCTCCATAAACTTTTGGCAACGTGCTTGGAGGCAAAGCAAAATGTTTTTCTGCTGAAGCTAAAATTAAGGGCTTTTCAATGTGGGTCATACTAAACAGATCTTTCAGCCCTGGAAAGAGTTTGGGAGAAGGAATATGAAAAAAGACTGGCAAAAAAGAGAGCAAAATTCATTGAATAGACTTGACTTCCTTTGCTTTTTCCAGTTCATCAGGCCCTGGAATGAACCCATCCCTTCTCCAAGCTTGCTCTGACTGCTCCAGTTAAGGATTTACTGTCTTCTCACTCATTAAGGTGAAAACCTTAGCACTGTAGAATACAAGGACACATGACCAGACCTCTCTAGGAGAGTTACTACTAAAGGTTAAGATTATCTGATTTTTGACTGAAGTTTATCTCTTCTTTTTTATTCTCCTTGTCACTGTCTTAATTCAATTTTACACAATCTCTCTGAATTGAGGCTCCTAGCTTTTCTCCCTTTTTGGTTTGTATTTTCCAAATCCACCCTGCTGGCCAAGTTCTGGCCTCTTAGTGTCTATGTATCAGAACCATTGTCAAGTTCATATTTTTTACTTCATTAACCTTCCTCGGCCCCCTCCACTGGCTATAGTTACAGGATAATGCATTACAGACAAGTAGCAAATTCTGTAGTATGGCTTGCAGGGCCTTCTAGTTCTTGGCATCAGTCTATTTGACTTCTCTAGTATAAACTGAATTTACATCACACTACAACATTCAGTGGTTTGCGTATAATGCTTTGTACTTTCTTCTAAATTGTGCTCTATCAAGTGCTAAGAAAAAATGGTAGCTGGATATATGGAACACGTGCCTGTCTCATTGGTTTGCTTTTATCACTAGGAGATAATGCCATGGGGGACTGACTGGTGATTCTCAGGACTGGAAGTTAATTTCCAGGTAATCTTAATAGAAAAGAAGACTGGAGAGTGGGGAGGTATCTCAGCAGCAAAAATGCCTGCCTGGAAAACACAAGGTCTTCAGTGTGCTCCCCATACAAAGGAAGGAGAAGGAGAAGGAGAAGGAGGAATAGGAGGAGGAGGTGGAGGAGGAGGAGGCGGAAGAGGAGG
>NW_004524704.1:4329231-4354808 GCF_000260255.1 Octodon degus
GAAGAAGAGGAAGAAGAAGACTGTAATCATGCATTCAGACACTCTATTACTTCTTCAGTTATGTGTAAAAGCCTATGGATGGGGGAGAAAATCCAAGGTAATTCTTGGAACCAACTCTAGAGTGACTACTTATAGCATATTATCACTATAGAAAACACAAAAAGAAATTGTTCATGGGGCTCAAATTGCTCTTTCATAGGAAAAGTATAAGCCAAAGTTGAAATGGAATGACAATTGGACATTATTGAAACATTCTTCATCTTATCAGAAAAGTAAGGAGTGTTTTCTTGGGAAAAAAAATATAACCAGGAACCCACTCTTGTCCCTTTGGAAATACACTGAAGGAGCTGTGATTCATTGGAGAAATTGCATAAATATTGAAGTCAAATAGAACAAAGACAATACTTAAGTCATTTTGAGTAAGCTCTTTGAACCTCAACTTCCTCATAAGCATAGAGAACAATTTCTGATTCATAAATTCTTGTGACATATGTAGATGGTGAATGTAAAAGGCATGGTTAGTAATAATATGTCTTATTCCAAATCATTAGTGTAGAACTTGCTGTACGTAAACAATGTGCTTGCATTCAGAGCATAATGCTTCTTTTACCTTACTATTCAATTGCACATGCATGCACATGAGAGAAAGAGAGAGAGAGAGAGAGAGAGAGAGAGAGAGAGAGACAGACAGACAGACAGACAAACAGAGACAGAGATGGAGATAGACGGAGACAGAGACAGAGACAGAGAGACAAAAGAGCAGAGAGTGAGAGAGACAGAGACAGAGAGACAGAGACAGCGACTGAGAGACAGAGACTGAGACAGAGACAAAGACAGAGACAGAGAAAAGGAGGGAAGGAGGGATGGGGAGGAAGGGAGAGAAAAAGAGAATTTTTGAATGAACCTGTTATTGAAGGTTTTATTGTTAAGGTTAAATTGTATTGTTCACTCCACCTTGGTAGAAAAACTCTAACATCATCCCACACCTATGGTTTTATATTATATCTTTCTTTTTGTAATAACTTCCCTCCCTCTAGTCTTTGAATCATCAAATCTTTTTTTTTTCTTCCATTCACCTTTTAGTTAAAAAGCAACTTCTTTAGGATTGACAGACACTCAAGTCTGACATGGACTCTTCCCATATAGAATGTTAGTTTCTCTCCTTGTGTTTTTCTCCTCCTACCTTTCTTAAGACTCATAGCTTGTCTAATAGACTGTAAGCAACCTGCATGCAAAAGAATTGCCTTGCCCTTGTCTGATTCACACGGCTCCAGGCAGTGTTCTGTGCATAGCTCCTTGCAGTACACATTTGTCAAATAAAGAATATTTTTAGTAAGCAGAGCTCGATACTTTACAAATTTTAAACTACACTATCCCTGTACCTTTAGCTTTGAATAAGACTGCATTGTTGTTTAGCATTTAGTACTTAGTTGAAGTAAGTTCTTTTGGGTGCTACTCAAATTGCAAAAAAGGCTTTTGACTTACAAATTACTATAAAGAAGGAGTTTTGGTATAATCTCACTCTACATGCTCTCTGCAGAAATAGAGGGGGTATAGTAGAAGCAGCTTCTGTTTAGACCCAAAGTTCCTGTAGGGGATTATGTGTGTGTGAAAATTTGAATTTAGGTGATGTTCTTATGGGTGAATACTCATGAACTAAGCATGACGCAGGGTTAATTAACAGTCATGCTCAAATTTTTTCTTCTTGGCTCTTCCAGTCTTTTCGATAAGGCTTAGAGGGCAAGTGGAATTAATTTGCCAGACACCTCATTGTCATGCTTCCTAGTGATGCTCTGAAAACAGGATTTGCAGGGTCTTCTTTTAAAATTATATATATATATATATATATATATATATATAGTATATAACATATAATATAACATTTCATTCTTTGAGCATGATTTTTTTTCCCCTCTTTGAGATTGTCCCTCTTTTAATTGAGAAACTATATCTAAAACCATGAAGCACTTTATAACGCATTGGCAGCTCAATGCCTGTCTTATCAAGGTATCACACATTTAGTTCTTTGTTCTTTTTGCCTGGAGTGTTTCACTTCAATAAGTCATCAGGAAGGTTTATTTGTCCTCCCTTATAGTTTCTGATCAAAAGCTTCTTTAGGAAAGATCAACTACTCAAGGTGGAATTTAACTATGAGCCATATTTTCCGTATCGATTTTCTCTCAAAGTCAGTTTGAGAAATCAGCCCTTCACAATGTTATTTCGTGGTCCTGGGCGTGGCAGAGATTCATAATTTATTTCTGCTTTCCCTACCTGTGGCCTTTAATGTAATAAGTGCTATCTGTGATCATTAAAAAAACAGAAATTAGGAACTGTATTTGATGGAGCTGTAGGCAAGCTGGCAGGACGGTAAGTCACCAGCCCAGCTGCTGTTGTTGTTGGCTGCATTAGCAGATTCATAGTCTCAGAAGAGGAAGGAAGGGGAGGGTTTCAGGGCACAGTCCACTGTGAGGTGATCACCCCGCGGGTATTGTTTCCTGACTTGGCCTCCTACCTAATAAGGGGATTTGAAAACTAGAACAAGCTCGGAACGGGGAAAACTGGCTGGAGAATGGATTTTGTGAAAAGAGGAGTTGTGGAAGGATTTAAATGTTTGCTGTAAATGTGGTTCTTAAAAATAAATTATATATATTTATATATAAAATAGGTAGCAATAAATATATAAAAGAAAGTTCTATCGTTCAATATTATATTAATGTAAGCCTTTGAGTAATCGCCAAACAATATAACACTAGGCAGCTGTTTAATGAAAAATACGTTTTATAAGAACTTATTGGTAATTTCACTATGCTAGATGGAAACTATTTGAATCACAGCTTACAGGTTTTGTGTTTATCCACTGTTTGCGGCTACCGCCTTCTTTTCTTTAGATTCCTTTTTTTTTTTTTTTTTTGGGCTGGAACAGGGATTGAACTCAGGTCCTTGCGCTGGCCAGGGAAGCATTTATTCCACTGAGCCATCTCCCCGGCCCTAGATTCCTTTCTTGCAGTCAGATAAAAAGCCAGGGCACACTGCAGTACTGAACTAAAACCTGCGCATCCTAGGTCCAAAGAATAGGGAGCTCTTTTCTGATCTTTCTTTTTTTCTTTTTTTCTTTTTTCATTTATTACCCTTTTATTTTTTTTTTAAACCAAACATTTACTTGAGAGACAGTATGGTAATAATTGGTATGTCATGACAAGAAGTATGTATTTAGAAGACCAGAATGACAGGAATTCCAAGCAGGACACTTCTATTACACATTGCTATCTTCAGTGCAGTTCCTTGGTTCACAGGTATCAGCATATACATTGCTAGTCAGGGTGAGAATCCTACCAATTAACTGAAAGTTTCAAAAACCTGCTGATGTTTCTAAGGATCATTGCCTTACACATCTTGTGTGTACAAATGTATGGATTTGCATCTGTCATGTTTCCCAGCTTCTTTTCCTTGCCCTCTCCTCATTGTCCAATCCTCAAGTTCTTGCTTTCCTTTTAATTATGTTGTACCTTTCTGTTTGTACTTCTTCTTTTGAGTTCTTATACTAGGGAGAATATATGATATTTACAAATGTGTTTCTGGTTTATTTCACTTATGTGTATATCTTCAAGTGGCATACACTTCAATATAAAGGCTTCAAGTTTATCATGCTTTATAGCTGAGTAATACTCCATTGTATAAAAATACCACATCTTTTTCAATCATTCTTCAGGTGATGGGCATTTTGGTTGTTTCCAAGATCTGGCTATCACAAATTGTGCTGCTATAAACATAGGTACACATATATCACTATGATACAACGTTTTCAGTTCCTCCAGGAAAATTCCCAGTAGGGTGTAGCTGGCTTGAATGGGATTTCCAGTCTTAGTTTTTTAAGGAGTTGCCACACTGATTCCCATAATGGTTGTACCAATCTACATTCCCACCACCAGTGGAAAAGGGTTCCTTTTCCCCCACAACCTCTCCAACATTTGTTGTTGGTTGATTTCTTTATGATAGCCATTCTTTCTGGGATTAGATAGTATCTCAGTGTTGTTTTAATTTGCATTTCATGGATGGCTAGTGATGTGGAGCATTTTTTCATATACTTATTTGCCTCTTTAATTTTGTCCTCTGAGAAGTGTGTGTTCATCTCGTATGCCCATTTCTGGATTGGGTCTTTAAATTTTGGGGCCCTAATGGTTTTTAGTTCTTTTTAAATTCTAGAGAGCAGACTTTTGTCTGAGTGATTATTAGTTAAGAGTTTTTTGAAATTTGTGGGTTGTCTTTTCACTTTGTTGGCAATTTCTTTTGACATGCAAAAAGTTCTCAATAAGAGGTAGTAGCAGTTGTTAATTCTTTCAAGCATTACCCATGCAATTTGATTTTTGTTCATGAACTCTTTGCCTACCCCTCTTCAAGAGTTCCTCCTACTTTCTCTTCCAGGAGATTTAGTGTTTCTGTTTGAATGTTTAGATATTTAATCCCTTTTGACTTTAGCTTAGTGCATGGTGATAGACCTGGGTCAAGTTTGAGTTTTTGGCATGTAGAGAGCCGGTTTTTCCAGCACCATCTGCTAAAGAGGCTATCTTTCTTCCAGTGAGTATGCTTGGCCCATTTGTCAAAGATAAGGTGGCTGAGTGTGTTTGTAGAGGCTTCAGTGTCTTCTAATCTATTCCATTCATCCTAGGTCTATTTTGTTGCCAGTACCATGCTGATTTTATCACAGTAGCCTTGCAGTGTAATTTCAAGTCAGGAATTGTAATGCTCCTGCCTTGTCTTTATTGCCCAGGATTTCCTTTTCTATTCTAGGTGCTTTTCTTTTCTGATCTTTAGCAGTCCCTATCCTCATAACACAAAGAGTTCTCAGGGCCAAGAGAATTTGCTGACCCAGAACTCCTGCTGCTTCTGCCAACTTCTTGTTCAGAGGTCCAGGGGCATCAGGACCACCTGGCATGTCAGAGACCAGAACTTTACATCCCACTTGAAATGGACTGAATCAGTATCTGTGTTTTAGCAAGATCTCAGATAGTCGAATGCACATTAAAATTTATCAAGCATTATTCTGGATCATGCTTTGGCTGGCTAAGAACCTACAATGCCATGCTCAAGTGATCCTGCATCTGTGTTTAATAGTCTTGCCGCTCTAAGAGAATGTCATACCACACATGGACATATACTTAAGGCTACGGTGTGACTGGGAGGTAATCACTGGAGGAATGGACCCTTTAAATGGACATGGAAATAGAAGGTGATTGTTTTTACCCACATATGCAAGGCCACATTGAGGGATAGACATTGCAATTGGACAGAAGGAGAGAGGACCCCAGCATTCCACCTGGATTATTGCTCTAAGCCTGGGTGGAAATGCAAAGCTCTATGGCCAGTGGAAATCTTATATAAAAACAAAATCATCTACTCTCAGCCTCAATACCACTGCAGCTTTCAAATCAAAAGCCTGAAGTAAACCTTCACTCATTTACTTCATAGAAAATACATACTGTGGAAGGTAGGGGAATCATTCCTAATCCTGGAAATGCCTGGAATTTCTTGGTTTTGTGTATAGTTTACTAGTTCACTTCATTTCATGTTTATTCACCTCTATTCCACAATCGTCAGGAGTTTGTGCAAATTAAGGTACAAGAGCAACAGGGACTTCAGAAAGGCCTTTTTTCTCACTTACTTTTCAGCATTCTGCTAAGAATTCCCTCGAGCCATTAGAAGTCCCAACCATGCTACATAGAGTCCTACAGTGATTCTTCCAAAAAGGCAGCCAAGGAAACGGATGACGAGGGATGAAGTGGTCTCTCGAAGGGTTGTGCACTAAGGTGTGCATTGAAATTGGAACCAATGTTTCTATCCTCCCCGCTTTATAACTCCACCTACCATATAAAGATAGTTCCTAAGTGACATGGGACTTTTGGTTTCTTAATTTCACCTAAGATCGCTAAAATATAAATATTTTGTTTCAGGATAGAGGGAACACCAAACATGCAGTTCTTGGATTTGAGTGGATTTCGTGGAGGATAAAAACAAGAGAGTAAATATTCATTGAACTCTATCTTTACATGGGAGCTGTGGATAGGTTCTTTTGTTTGTCTGATTAACTTACTTAATGAAATATCTTAGATAGAATTAAAGGGAAGAGTAAGTGTAGCATATCATCTGTAATCTCCTGACACTTACTGCATTTCAAGTTCCTCTGAAGAAAAAATAGGACAATTGCTTTTAGCATTAGGAGAATGAGGCACAGTGATGTGTGAGGGGAGACCTGGTTGGGTCAGTCAGAGTCCTCTGAACCCGCTGCTTTCTGGAGCCTTCCAGCTGTCAGCCCACTACCACCCAGAGCTGGGCACAAAGTCTGTGCTACCTGTTCCTTCTGGCGGCCCCGTATGTACCGTGCTGATCTATGCTCACCCTCTCTGAGCAGGAAGTGAAAAGAGATGAGACTCAGAGAAAAGCTCGCTGTCAGAATGGGCTTTGGAAAGCAACTTAGCAATTCTGTGCATGTTGGAGCTTGTATATTTGGGATGCTTAAAAGTGACTTCCTTTTAAGAGGGGAGATGAAAAGTTATGCATACCTGAGGCCCATGTGATTCATCAAATGTCCCAATTTATAATAAAGGGAGTTGGTTCACAATATTTCTTTCATTATGTGGCATTTTTTTAGTCATGAGTTGTCCTTTTTCCTCTCCATATAGCACCTCTGGGCACAGAAAGGGATGGGTGGGTACAGGCATGACAAGCTGGCAACTGCGGCAAAGTGCATTCGAAGCAGGTCACAGATGACCTGCATGTGTAGGCCCAGCCCTGCCTATCCTTGGGGTTACTCTAAAATTTTTATTGGTGTGTACCTCAAAACTGATGATGAATTTCTCCTTTCTTCCATGAATAAATGGAAAATATCTTACATTTTTTTTCTAAACAATGCAATTCAGAAGTATAGTTTAAGAACAAAAAAAATCAGTAGTACTAAGGTCACTCTGGCCTGAGAAATAGCATTTTTAGTTTGCTTTGAATTGTATTTTCTTCATAGTAAAAACTCTGGGTCTACTTCCTTGAAAGTGCCCAGATATATCAAGTAGAGATTGTGGGCTAATGTACATGATTTAGATGCAGCTCCTATTCTGGAGCAGCCCCCCTGCCATTTGATGATAGAAGACAAGTGTATGAAATAATTTCATATTAGTAAAATGATCATGAGTGTTGTAAGACAGGCTCAGCAAATTAAATTGGTTGGTTGGAGAGATGAGAGGTTGTAGTTTTGAATGCTGAAGATGCTTGGTTGAATGGTACTCAAAAGGTCTTGAATGCTGAGTTCAGAAAGTATTTCCAAATTTCATGGACCATTGCAAGCTCCTGAACTGTTTTCTGAGTGGATAGGCTTGTCCTTGAAGAAAAGGGCAAGGGGCTGATTGGTTCAGGTGAAGAGGGACCGTGCATAAATGTGAGCTCTAAGCTGAATGACTTTACATCTGCCCATGGGGAAAACAGAAAGTCAGTTGGCTTATATTCTGCTTTTCTTCATTGTCTTGTACAGCCGCAGGATACCATGTCCTTACTAGGAGAGGCGAAATCAAGGACTCTGCTCCGGCCTTTCTCTTCTTTCACTGCATGGTCCTGGTCCAGACTTGTTTCTGAGTGCTGCGGGGAATGGGTAACTTTTGTTCTCAGTGACACTAAATGTCATCTCTTTAAAGCAAATCCTCACATCTACTGAACATTCACACCTTGCAAATCAAGCTTGGGATCTGAACTAGGTTAGGTTAGTCTTGTGTTTGGATAAAAACAATCTAGACATAAGTCCAGTTTTCCACTAGCTGTCTACCTTTAGACGTGTCTTACTGCTTTCACACTGTCTGGGAGTAACACCTTCCTTTTTAGTCTGACAGTCGCAGACCAATTTTCTCAGTTAAGCATACCATTCCCCACTGATTCCCCAGTGGCTTTGCGCCAATTTCCGAGTTCAGATGAGGCTGGTCTAAGGCCAGTGACTGTCCCACTCAAACACCCTCCTCTGCTACCAATTCCTGAAGCCTTCTGCCCTGTCTCTCTCCACCCTGCCTGTTGCAAAGTATACTAACTAGAAATTAAAATGCTCAGCATAATATGGAACTTATAACACATGACACATGTGAAACTTCCTACAAGGAGTTTTCTCTTATCATTTTTTTAAAGTCTTCAATGTACCTCACATTATTCTCTCTTGATCTGCTTCTTGCCTTATCAAAGGCCTCCTATCCACCCAGCCCACAAGGTCTGCTCTGAGTTGCTTAGAGGTTTGCTGTATGTCTTTCAGGATCTTTGCACAGTACCTGGGACAAAGTTGATTAATAAAAATTCATTAAATGAATGAAGTCTTTCATACTTTCAACTATAAAAATTTGCTCTTATTTTTGAGTCCTCATTACAATACTACTGAGGTCACTTACTTCCTTTAGGTTTTATGGAGAAATGCTATCACATATTTACCTAAAAATGTTGCTGGTTAGAGTAACCATAAATACTGTGGAGCTACACCCTAGAAAGTCTAAAGAGGGGATCAGAATGTGAGGTACCTCATAAAGAATATGACAAAAAGTCAGTGTCTACCAGAGAATGCATCTAAGAATGACAAAATTGGGCCGGCCAGATAGCTCAGAGGACTAAGGTGCCCACTTAGGCAGAGTGCAGCAGCTGGGGTTCAATCCTCTGCGTGCTGTGCTAGCCTGCACGCTGCTGGGGCTCCCTGAGATGGTGATTGAGACTAGGCCTTGTGGCGTGCCTGTAATCCCAAGTGAGACCCATAGACTTTGTATTAAATACATTAAAAATAAGAATGACAAAATTGCATATCATACTCATCATTTGTTTCGTTCAGATGACAGTGGACTCCAAATAGTCCCCATGATGCTCCTACCTAAAAAACTACAAACTTTGCTTCCATTCAAAACTATTTGTACCAGCTTCATTGAATTGGTTCTCCATTTAGAGAAAAAGAAAGCAAGATATTCCATAAAATGGAAGCATTTCCTTTACTGAAAATGTGGGATTTTTATTTATTTTCCCATAACACAAATAGTAGTGCATTCTCAGCTTCCCTGAGAAAAGGACAGCAAAAGCAAAATAGAAGTAGGGCAGGGGCCGGGGAGATGGCTCAGTGGAATAAGCACTTGCCTGGCAAGCTCAAGGACTTGAGTTCAATCCCCGGTTCCGCAAAAAACAAAACAAAACAAAACAAAACAAAACAAAACAAAACAAAAACAAAAAATAGAAGTAGGGCAATTTGAGGCAGGAATGTGGGGAGCAGGAAGAAGTAGCTGATGTATGGTGACGAGAGAGACAGCTGACATACAAAGTGATAAACTCAGCGGTCAGGGGTCCTGCAGAGCTCTGGGCAAATAGTCCTACTTCCCATATTCAACAGCTGGTTTCCATAGCACGACTGGCGAATAGGAAGCCATTATAGAGTACATATTAAATGGGACACCCTTCCCAGCTTTCAGTATCTGTTTTGTTGAAATTGAGAGGTCAAGAACATAGGTATAAATGATGAATAAAAAAATCCCAACTAGGTCTTCACGTCTAGGGTTTGGGTACATTTTATTAAGTAATAAAAGAATTAGTTATTGTTTGTATATTCTGTTTTAAAGAAATAAATACATACATGTTAAAATGCCTGCCAAATGATCAGCTTATACTAGTTCTGGAAACAAAACAAAGCAAAATAGAGCAAAAGAACTTCTGTGTATTATATAAGTAAAAGCTTACAATCAGTAAAATTCAGATCTCATGAATGAAAGGGGCCTACGTGTGTTGAGCAGCGTCTTCTAGAGGCTGTGGAATGAACACAGTGTTTCTATTATGTTATAAGGAGGAGTATGGGAATGCAGAAATGTTGTGTCCATGTTTAAGCTACAAAGACAGTTGCTGAACATTAACGTGAGTGCTACAAGTGGACCCAGATTTTATTGCTTGCCCCTCTGGAAATTTTACTATTGCAGCATGGAACATTTGAAGAATGGAATAAAATGGTGATCAAATTCATGTTCACATCCTAACCTGTGAGTCGGGAAATCTTGCTTTCAGCGTTGGTGTGGGCTTTGGGAATTTCCTCTTCAGCCGTGAACAGGACCACCTGGAGGCCAAATCCATCTGAGGGCTCCCAAGGAAACAAACACCTTTGAACCTGGGAGATTCCGTAGCCTTCCTAAGGCATTCTTTTGGTAACTGTCCCCTCTCATTTCCTCAGCACTTCTGTTTCTGAATTAACCCTTTTCGGTCTACTCTTTCCTGGTAGCTAAAGTCCTTTTTCGCACTTGGAGAAGAAACACCAGAACTCAGCAGCCTTCTGAGTTATCCAACTCACTGAGTTATCTTTGGCTTTTAACTTAATTAATCAAATACAAATTATTCTGGTCTTTTGGCCCAGATCTTACTGTGCTGGCGTGGGGGGCAGAAATGGACGTTGCAGGTGACCTAGCTTCACACACCTGGCTGTACAGATGGCCTCAGAGGGCGAAGCACAGAGTTTAAGTCAGCCGGCAAGTTAGACCTCCTAGGTCTCACAGAAGCTTCTGGCTGTGACCCCACAAGCCCCCTGGGTGCTCCCCTGCTGGACACATGGCCCATCCCCCTGCCACTTGCACTTACCTCAGTCTGGATTAATGAAACCCGTAGAAAATACTGCTTCCCGTGTCAGTAAATAGTTAACCTCACGGAGCCCAAGACGCTGGAAACTTCTGGGAGGGAGCCAGGTGAGCAAAGAGCAGATAAAGGCAGCACCTGCCCATGGGTTTGGGACAGCCTGGGGACATGGAGAGAATGTAAACACATTCTGCAAATCTTATTGTCTGAGTCTGTGCCAGGTCTTTGGGGTTCTTGTCATGGAAAATATTTCCTCTGAGGTCATTTAATGAGCAAAGGAGCACTGAATACCCTCCGGGGTGCCAACTCTGTCCCTGCTTTTGTCCAGATTAAATAAGCAAAGGACTAACATTTCATGGGCCCAGAGGACCCACCTGTCAACAACACAGCCCGTAAGGTAGGGAAAGCAGATATGAAGACAGGACGCGCGCTGTTCCCGCGGCCCGCCTCTTCCCCTCGGCTCACCGCCTCCCTCTGTTTGCTCTGCAGACTTACAAGCACACACCCTGCGTTTAGAGCAAGCGTTAATGTCTGTGCTTCCTCATAAATCTCAGTGGTGCCTCGAGCTATGTTTTTAATTCTGTGGTGGAGCTTTGAGATTTAAGAAGAGTAGAAAGGAGGGGCTGCTGACAGGAAATCACGGAAGCTGCCATTTCTCCTCCTGAGGAGCAAGCCGTCCTCACTCAGCTCTGCTAGCAGGTTGGTCAGTGAGTGCCTTCACGGAGAATCTGGGAAGGCCAGGACAGAAGGCGAACGGGGAGCGAAGGGCCGGGAAGCCTGCTGGCCTGCGTTGGCCCCACGCAGGAAGACAGAGGAAAGAATGCGTGGAACGATCAAATTGACCCAGACTCACAACACCCTGACATATTTTCTAGTTTAACTAAAAACGACTTCAAGAAGAAGTGTCCGTTCTGACAGAAATCATTGCTTGCCTCACAAAGCTTGTGACCGAAGACTGTTTTGCATCTATTCAACTTGGAGCTACTTTCTGTGGTGCCATTTGTCCACGTAGCGCTTTCTGTGTCAGCCTTACCTCCTCAGCACGCCCTCACCTCTTGGGTGTACCAGGCAAACCTTCCACTGGCTTCCTACAGTGGTTTAATGAAGTGTAATTGTCTAGGCCCCTCTGCTGCCCGCAACTGTGCTTCAGAATTCTGTCTGAGTCACTGAGTAGAACATGTAATTAACATAACTCAAGGCAGAACTCTGATCTTTGAAAGCTGTAGCCCCTGGTGTGTGTGTGTGTGTGTGTGTGTGTGTGTGTGTGTGTAAAAGAATTTATTGCAGGCCCCCAAGAGACCTTACAACTCAGATAGACAGTCTAGGACCCTAACAATTTCCATTGTGAACCTTTTTATTCTACTAAGATCTTAAGGAGCCCTTCCTCACTTGGGATGCTTGGAAATGGACCAGAAGGGAAGAACACAGCCCTCTTATGATTTCCACTACTGTGAAATTTAAAGCAAAATACACTGATCTTCTTGAAGACAAAAAAAATGGGTATAAGATAATTTCTAGGAGACAATCTGTTACCACTGTGGTGAGACTCAGAGGTTGCTATCTGTACTTACGTGAGCTCTGGGAAGAAGATGATAGACCGGCACAAAGCATCCAACTGTGGAACCTACAGTTGGGGCTGGGTCTCTTCATTTCTCTATCTTAAAAATACAATGAGCTGAGAATCTTCTAAGTAAAAGGCAGCACTGAAGACAGAGAATTTAATAATATTTTAAAGAGTCACCTCTCAGGTGATTTAAAAAGTTACTTTGGAGCCATTAGAAAAGCTAACTATGAAGGAACTACGTTTCTTTAGTCAGATGAAAAGGGGACTGACAGGCTGACATGTAAGAAACACCCTGGCGATCAGAATTAGGTGGAGGAGAGAGTGGTAGTTGCAAACATGCAAAGCACAGCCTGATACCTACTGCATGCTGAAGCTTTGCTTCTTTGGTTTTATTTGTGTCCAGTGGTCAGCTTGATTTTCCTCTTCATTTTGATTCTATTTTGTCAGCAGTTCTTGATTTTGTAATCTATGTAAGCCTGGTTATATTTTTTATTTCTTGTAACTACGTTTAGGTCTACTAACTTAGCTCCAAAAGTGCTGCCTAGATTAAATGAAATATAAAGTCTCCAAAAGTACACAGTGTTGAGGCAAAACTGAGTCCAGGCAAGGAAGGACACCCAAGGAAATCAGGAGACAGCAAACAGCTTTATTTTACCCAGGTGGTCCAGGCTGGAGTAACTTTCAACAAAAGCCAGGCGTGGAGTGTCTGTGAGCCAGCGTGCTGCTATGAAGCATAAGCAGAAGTTACTAAGGTGGGGCAGGACAGCCTAGCAGTTCTTCTGATTAGCTCTCAGGATGATATCATTTGCTACAGGGCTAGGTTAATGATCTTCAGCTACTGTCATGCATCCTGTATATTCGGTTACACTCTCATGGCTACACACGGGCCAAGAAGGCAATGACCATGAGCCAGTTACAGAGCTAGGCAGCTTCAAAGAGAACAAAGTTTTAAGAACAAGTTTTCCTAGTACAATTTTCCCTTTCATTTCCCCCTCTTATCGTAACTCAGAGAAATCAGTGTTTCTATCTAAAGCTGTATAAGGAGCAGCTCTTAGGCCAACTTGGAAACTTGCGCTGTTGATCCATTCAGAAACAAAGCGAGTGATCCAATGAACCAGGCAGGACCCCAGTTGGAGAATTAATGTAAGGGTTGTCAGGGCCCCAAAAAGGGCCCTAGCTATGATCTGAAGTCAGACAGACTGGAACCATTCCAGCTTCTGATTTTGTTCTTTGACTCAGTTATCCAACCTCTTTTGCAATTGTTGCAGACTTTCTTGGACTATTAGCGTAGAAAGAGCAATTTTTTCCCTAGGTCATTGCAAATTCCTCCTCATTGTGGAAAAGCTAAATGTAAGCCTCTTTTATTTTGGAGGACAACTTCTCCAAGAGTCTGCTTGGTCCTCTAACAACCACACTGTGCCATGTAAACCAATCTGTGCCCTCAGCTCATTCATTTAGTCCCGCTTTCCTTGTGAGTAAGGCAGTGGTTTCCAGCCTGACCAAACAGGTGGGGCTCATGCCGATCTGTATTGGGATTACCTGCGTGGCTGTCTTAGACCTGGGAGAGGCCGTCAGGGCCAGGACACATTTCTTTTCTCCCTTATAGGCTTTTCCTTGTGGTAAAATGATAACCAAGGCACAGGTGCATTTTAGGGTAGAGTCTAGGTATGTTTTTACCCCATCAGGGCAGAAGAAATGGACATTGTTAGGGTCATGGATGGCCCAAAAGCATGGTGGTATGATGAAGGCACCTGGTAGGAGGACACAAGTTACACTTCTAGGGGGGCTTTCTGGTCAGCTCAGTTGTTTAAGTGCCTGCTGGGGCAAACCAGTCAGGCGCAGGGGACCGCAGTTTGATCCCCAGCTTCCCATGCCTCACCAGACTCACCCTTAAGGCACCCTGAGCCAGCAAAAAAAAAAAAAATTACATTTCTATAAATAGATACAGAAGCCAAAACAGGAGTTGAGATTTTTACATTTTTTGAGCTTTTGAGGAAGTGCCTATGTGGTAACTCCATAGCCAGAGAGAGGTATGGCCTTAAGACAAAGCCAATAATCAGAAAAACATCTTAGGAGCTAATGTTCAGGGTATTATGAGCTGACTGTCATACATATTCCATTTCTTGAGGGAATTAGGGCTGCTCTTTTATGGCATTTTCATCTTGTTTAGCTAATTGAGCAGTGGCCTGGTGGTTGTCTGTTCCTATCATTTCGATGACTGTTGGTAAAGGGAAACCTTGACTAGAAATCATCCCCTGAACCTTTTCCTATGAACCAGAGTCAGATTCTCCAGGTTTGACTAGGATACCTTGAGGGATCACTGCGGTCAGTTAAAGAGAGATGCGTTGGGTTACATCAGCTCAGTGTACGGTTCTCTATGCCTTGCTTCTGACCAAAACGGCAAGGCTCAAGTGTCATTGAGTCTTCTTCCATAGGAAGTTATAGATATACATTCCCAAGATGATAGTTATATCCAATTCTGGATTTGCAGCCTGGGTGTCTACATCTGTCCCCAGGGCACAGATAGAAATTGAAGGCCACCAGAATGAATTCTGCATGAGGGTCTCTTGACTCTTTTGGCAGGAGGGCATCCATGTGTCTAGAATGGTAAAAATTTGGCAAAGATCAAATCCAAGAATTACTGAGCCCTGTCCTTTCCAGACTTTGGACTGAATTACCTCCCAGGTATCAGTTTTTACCAGGTGAAGTTCAGCAGGGACCTGGGTTGGGTCTATTTGGCTTCTCTTGATTAAACTAAACAGGACCAATATCTAAATCCCAGCCTTCAATGCAGGTATATTAATAACATTTTTTAAGTTATAACTGATGATTTTTCTAAGTGAGGGAGACAGTTCAAAACAGCAAGTTCAACCCATAAAAACATGTACAGAGTAAGGAAAAGAGACTTACTGGCTATTTTCCACCTTTCTGAGGGTCACTGTCCAGATGGCCAAGTTTCAACCAGTAAGGGGATAGGGAACAAGAACCAGGCTGAACAGCATAATATCAAGTATATACGGGAATGACTGGGGCAGGCAATCCTGTGAACACTGTCCTCCAGTCTTCGGCCATCCATTGACCTGTTAGCCTCCAGTATGACAGGAGAAAGGCTTGAACTGTGTTGTATCATTAGTATATCTTCAGGAGAGTTGACTCACTGGGACAGACCTTCCAGCAGTAGTCCAGGTGAACCTTTTGACCAAAGAATAATATATCCATGGCTGAATTTCTGATACCTTGAAAGCTGTTGGAGTAACCAAATAATTGCATAGGGCCCTCTCCACATGGTCTGCAAGGCTCATTCCTCCAGTATTTTATCAAAATCATATCCCAAGGCTCTGGGTATATCTGTGAGTGTGGTTTGTCTTTCAGCTATATTTTTATGCATAGAGAAAAAGATTTTCCTAACTGTGTAAGTTGTTCCTGTAGGAATACATAGGTAGGTCTCCCTGTAGACCTCCATTATGGTAGGAGGTCTGCCATGGAAAACTTCAAAGGGTGGATGCCCTGTGTGTCCTGGTGAACTTCGAACCTTGAGAAAGGCTATGGGAAGTAAATCTATCCATTGTATCTGAGTTTCTTGGTGATAATTGGTTAATATTGACTTTAAAGTCTCTTATTCTTTTAGCTTTCCCAGGGTGTTATGGCCTGTGTTTTGTGTGTAATGCCATTTGATGTTTTAGCTCTGTAGTGAGCTCTTGGGTCATTTCTGCCACAAACAAAGGCCCATTGTCACTACCTATGGTGAGAGACCACCCATATCTAGGAATAGTTTCTCTCTGCAGCAGTTTCCAAGCCTCAGTGGCTTGTTCTGTTCTAGTAGGGAATGCCTCTGTCCACACAGAATAAGTAAAGACAAGCCAGGAGCTATTTCTAGCCTTCGTGTGGTTTCATCTCTGCAAAGTCTATTTACAGGTCTTCAAAAGGGGAACGACCAATACCTGGTGGGAGTTGAGGCCAGATGGGGGCTGTCCTTGCACACATTTGACATCTCTAGTTGAAGCAGTTTGGAAATAATTTAGGAATTTAAAGTAATGTATTAGAATTTGATTGATAGCAGTTTTTCCTCCCTGTGTGATAGTGTGATGATGCTTTATTCAAGCGCCGGCCAAGTTCTGAGGATCAGTCGTCTGGAGCAGTCCAAGCACCACTGGGTCCCACGGCAGCCCCTTCCTGTTGTGTTCATTTATTTCCTTCCTTGGAATATTGGAGTGGCTTAATGCAAAAACTGAGGACGGTATCCAGGGGCCTTTCATGCTGGGCTTTCAAATTCTGCTTAAAATCATTTGTCCACCAGGAAGAGCTTTCCGCAGCCAATCTTGCAGGTTTTCAGGAGTGACTGCACCTTTTGTTTTCTGGTGTCCTTTGTAATGGCAACCTTCTTAGGCTTCCAAACTGCAGTCAGAACTTGAGAGATTTTATCCTTGGTTTATTTATTTATTTATTTATTTATTTATTTTTTTATTTGTGGCAGAACCGGGGATTGATCTCAGACCCTTGCATTGTCATGGAAGAGCTTATTCTACTGAGCCATCTCCCCAGCCCTTATCCTTGTTTTTGTTTTCCTTGTGCTTGAGAAGCCGATGTTCCTTGTGCAGCATTCTGTGGACTTGAACATCAGCATATACATATCTTGTCGGTATCAATGTTTATTTGTTTTTCCTTTTGCCCAATTAAGAGCTTGCAGGAAGGTCTATAATTCAGCTAATTGAGCAGATCAATTTTTAGGAAAAGGTCCAGTTAAGAGCACTTCCTGCTCCACAGTAACAACAGCATGTCCAGCCTGATTGATGTTTTCTGCCCTTCACTGAGCTACTTCCATCCATAAACAGGGTGTGTTATGTTGGACGAAGGCGTCATCTGTAGATCTTACTGGCTAACAAAAAAGCGCATCAGCCAAAGCCAGACAGTCATGGTTGTGGGGCATGATGAACTCAGTGGGCAAGAAGGTAGCTGGGTTCAGAGGTTTCAGTCAAATAAATTGGGTTCAGTCAATTAAAAAGTGAGTTGGGAATTTTCACAAAGCAGTCCTGGCTATTGAGTAACACAGTCAATAGCGTCTCTGACTTTTTAACAGCTGCAGAACAGCATGTGGGACTTGAACTGTCATATCTTGTCTTAGGGTGAACTTGCTAGCTTTTTTAATCAGAGGGATGGTTGTAACCAGTGTTCTCAGGCAAGGAGGCCAGCCCTAGCCACAGAGTGTAGGCTCTTCAACAAATATGTGATGGGCCTCTCCCAAGGGCCAGTCTTTTGTATCAGGACCCCCAGCACCATGTACTGTGACATTTGGAAGCTGTAGCACTGGAAATGAACTTAGAGGTGGGGTACTATGGCTTGCTGAGCAGCTTATAGTGATGAATGTAAGAAGGGGGCAGGTCAAATTCAGGGTCCTAGGGCAGAACAAAATAAAGCTAGTCTGGCTTGGCATGAATCTGAGACCCTCTCAGATGGCCTGTAGGTTTTTCTTGATTACCAGGATGGCTTTCTTGTCATGCAGGACTTAGATGTGGAGCCAACATGGAGGACTCTGACACAAGTTGAGAAGGAGTCAGTGTAGGGAAGCGAGGTAGAATAGCCTCATCATCCATCAGGCTCTGTCACTTTGTTCCAGACTCAAGGGACATCAAGTGTCCCTTCAGATGTCCAGTGGGGGCAAAGGTTTGGCCATCTAATTTCACAAAAGATTCTGACATTTCATTTTCACTCTGTAGTCATTACAAAATTCTCTTTTGAAGATTTTCAGCACACAGTCAGGGACTGTAGGTTGACTCTGGCTCGTGCCCATCTTACCTTGCTACAGTGTATGTTGCATATACTTGAATGAAGGAAAAAGACAGGCCAAGGGTGGGTGTTCCCCGAGCTCTCCTCAGCTCTGACTGCTCCTCTAGCGAGGATGTGCATCCTTCTAGCATTTAGTGCACTCATATAAACCCTGCGCCTGGTCAGACCCCCATTATAGAGGCTGAGTCACTGGTTAGTCTACAATGCAAATATGGAACTGCAGAAATCTATTCATTCAAGTTCTGTACTACTGAGATCCCAGAGGGGTCTCTTTCTGAGGAGTGTAGACAGAACAGCCCTGCTTTTGCCATTAGTTAAAAGCACTCATGCAATCATTTAGTAGCCACTCAGAGGTTAAAAATTTCAGCCCCCTACTCTTGAACGTGACCTTGACTAGCACGACTTGATCAGGCCCCTTCTCTGCTCAAATTGAGCATGACTGACTGACTGACCGACTGCAGTGGCTGCTGGGGTCTTTCCCCATCCAATGAGCTGACCCAAATGCACCCTTTCCCTCATCACATTTGGTCCAATGGAGCCATTAGCGCTGGGCATGAGCCCGCAGTCTAAGCCTCTGAGAAAACACAAAGAAAAATCTGGAGGGAGCACCTTCCCATTGAGCAGCCTAGAGAAGATTAAAAAAGAGGCTTGATTCAGATTCAAATTCAAAATGGGAACAAGGAAATGCTCCTGGCCCATAGCCACATAATATTAAGTGCCTAAAACCAACACTTGAATGCAGGACTATCGGACATTACATTCTCTGCATTTTCACCACATGCTACTCACTCACAGGCTGTTTCTCATTTAAGTAGAAGTCAGTAGTATGAAGCAATTCTGGTGTTATTGTCATCAACAGCCTCCACAAATGCTCTGAGGACACGACGGAAAAGAGAAGATGGTGGAGGACACCAGCACTATATGGCCTGAGAAGTTTTACCTCTGGAAAGAATACTTAGATTTAGATTTATCTTTGTGGTTTCTACCTCAGGAGTTCCGGAAAGAAGACTGACTGTGCCCATATATTTGGGAAAACTGCACATCTTTTAGGAAGGTCTTTACCATGGTCAAATGGATTTGCTATTTAGAAGTAGAGCCCTTCTTGATTTTCATGTTTGAACTCATGTGAGGTTTTTCAAAGGTAAAATAATATAATGTATACTTATTAGAGAAGCTCTCTTGGAAGAATTTCATCCTCTTTGGATAAAATTAAACTTGCGTCTAGTACATAAATTGATATATTAAACAGTAAATAATTCCATTATGCAAGTTTTTTCAATGGACACAAGCCAAAATGGTCCATTAACCAACAGGCATAGACTATTCATGGAGCTGAGGGTTTATTATCCAAAATGTGAGCAACAGAAAGTACAGGAAGGTGATAAATGTCTAGCAGCTGAAAAGAGTCTAACTAGGAAACTTTAGAGACATACACAATATTTTTCTTTTTCTCCATCCTTTCCCTCTTTTGTTATGAGATGCGGTGGATTTAGTACAAAAATGTTGAATGTCAGCTTTCAAATATAATCATCATAAATCTGAGAGCTAGGCTGCTGATCACTCCAGCATCTTTCCTTCCTTTGTCTTTATAAGAAGCAGTCCAGGGATCAGCCAGATACGGGATGAGCTGCTCACTGCATACTGGTAAGAGTGTGTTTACACTCATCTCTGCATGGAGGAATATTCAGAAACTACAATAGCATTCCCAATGGAATCCTTCCTTAATACAGGAAGTGACAGCTTTGTGAAGCCATCAAAATTAAGCTCTGGTTTTTCATTCTAGGAATCCTGGGATTAAATTTCTAGCAGAAATGAGACCTCTGCAATGTTGTGTGGGGATTCTTAGAATAATGGACAACTTAACTTTAAAGCTTATTGAATACAAAGCGCCTGAGCTTGGCTTCACCTCCCAGTATCTCTGTTTTCAGCGATATCTAAACCCACAAAACTTAAGTTCTAATGGACATCTCGGAAAGGAAAGGCCACAGAAAAGAATTTGGTGACTTATTGCAGTCACACTTCCCTGCTGTGACTTCTCCCTCTTGCTTTGAAAACTTACTTTCTCTCGCCCTGTGCTTGGGTTTGCCAGATGTCCAGACTTGGATATGTGAATCAGGACTGTTAATCTGTTGGGAATGGACAGTCTTAGTTCCTGTACCAACAGTGGCCTGTCCATTGTCACAGTTCTACCGTATAGAACACATGCAGAGAATAGAGGGCCATGACAGAAATGGAAGGGACTGAATTGAGAAGCTGGGCATTCTGAACGGACCATCGTCCCTTTGGAGTGTCATTTATGTCCTACAACTTGCAATGTCCTTGGTCTTCTCAGTTAGTGCTTATGTGCGTTGACTGTTTTGTAGAAGCTGCTACTACTTATTGTCAGCAGGAAGTTAATATGCATCTTAACAGCTCTTCCCACAGAACTCAGCACCAGTCTCACATATTCATGTGAAATTCTCAGCAGCATTTCTATCTCACTCTGTGAAAACAGTGTAATTCTTTGTTTCTCACCTCCTTAACTCCCTTGAACAATTTAAGTAGATGGGCAGTAATCCTTTCATCTCAGCTTCAATGTAAAGTCTAATTGAAGAATTATATTCCTTTTTTATCCATTTTGTTCTACTATGATGGAAGTGGCTCCTAATGAAAAACTCTTCTTCTTAGGAGACCAGGAGAAGGCCTGAGGATCTACTGGGGGAGTGCAGAGGAGCAGTCCCTGTGGTCACGCTGGAACCCATGGTCCACAGACATTCCTTATGCTACCTTCACGGAGCATCCTATGGTATACACCAGTGAGAAGTTTCTCAAAATTTGCAAGGTAGGAGGCAGCTTGAACTTCACTCTTACGTTACCTCTGCTGATAAAGCTCTGTGTTTAGAGAACATATACTATGAAAAAACTGTAACCAGGATTTACATAGAGAAACACTTTGATAGGTTTACAGAACTTTTTTTTCTTTTTCTTTCTTTATTTATTTTTTGTATTTTAGGGAAGGGTCTACAGGGTGTTCAGGGTCTCACTACTAGATTGGACTTGTAGCAATCTGCCTGTTTACAGACTCCCAAGAGCTGGGATTACCAAGGTGCGCTGGGAGCTGGGCTGGCACAGCAGGCCAGAAGATTGAACCCCTGCACCCTGGGTCTGCTTGCTGGTGTTTTAATCTGCTGAGCTATGTGGCGGGCCTAAAACAGAAGGATTTTTTGTTTTTGTTTTTGTTTTTGGCTGGCTCAGGTTGCCTTTCTGGTGGATCTGGTAAGGCATGGGGAGCTAGGAATTGAACCTTGGTCTCCTGAGCCTGACTGGGTTTGCCCCAGTTGGGGCTTAAACAACTAAACTAACTTGCAAACCGGTTTACAGAACTTTTGCAGTAAGGAGTGAAACTGTTTTTTAATATGTGACTATATGTTATATTAATTATAACATGTTATTTTGTTTCCCCTTTTAGTGAAATGTTGCTTAAAAATTGCAATACTTAGACTTGTCTGATTGCATTTATTGGCAACAGGATGTACACACATTTTCATAAAATTAAATCCTAATTATTTTATTATGGGAAGAAATATGGGATAGCATATTTATGACAGTGTGTTTTACAAGCAATGGCCCTGTGGCCAAGTTTGATAGAGTCAGTTCTCTCTTTGGACTTTGGTATTCTCATTTCTAAGATGGACATTGTGACCACTGCCTTACCAATATAAGGTCAAATGGGATAGTGTTATAGTAAATAGCTCATAAAGCAGAGAGCAATTACCATTATATTTTATGTCTTCAAATCTCATCTTTTCAGGAAGATTTTAAACTCACCAGGGCAGACACAATCCCCTCTACTAGTCTCTTATTTCTCTTAGGCAGAGGAGACAACTTAGTCACAGAGGAGTTACAGAGGAGATACGGTACTCAGAAAATGGATCTGAAAGTACAATGAAAGATCGAATTTTATATTTTTGACAAAACCAAATATACCCATAGTGCATACTTACAGGCTTCGAATGCTAATTTTTTGCCTTTTTCATTTTTATCTTCTATTATTCACTTCATATTATGACTCACTTATTTTATATAGATTCAAAACATGGCAACCTGCATCTAAAATCTTTCTTTGATTGGGTATACACATTGCATTTCTGCATTATTTTAAATACAACTACTCATGCAAGCACATGACCTCCTTTGTGTAAGCAGTAAGTTTTAATTGGTTTTAATCTCTGGTTTTTAAATGAGTTTGAGCCACCATTTATGAGATTAGGGGATAAATGAGATCATCATTTCCCCCAGAATAGAGGTGAGGTTGGCTTGGATCCATCCACTCCCAGGAAAAGTCAGTAACCTCTCAAAATTTCAAGAGATATATTCAGCAGCTGGTATGGAATCCTAGTTTTCCACTCACTTTTAGGCATTGCACACACTAAATAATTTCAGTGAGCAGTTCATGTTGCTGCATTTTATGTAATATTCCTATTGTACAATCCCTCAACCAAGGCATCAACATCAGCTTCTGCCTAAAGCCAACAAAATAAAACAAAATGAAAACCAAGAAGAACAATATAACACTTACACAAAGGCATTTATGAAAGCTGGACTCGTTGAGGGTGATAGGAGATAGAATGGGAGTTTTTATTATAGCAGAGTTCCTAACTGCGTATGCCATATTAGATCTCCCTGCCGTTAACAGTCTTTAATAACAATAATAATAATAATAATAATAATAATGGTAGTAGTAGTAAAATTATTTTTCATCATTCCTTTATTATCTCTCTTCTATTCTTCTTACCCATCCCAAATTATGGTATTTTTAAAAATATTATTAGTAATAATGTGGGGAGTTTACATTTTTAGCATCTATTAATCCAAATTGAAGTGCTCAATAATGTCTTTTTTCAAAAACACTCCTTCCTTCAAAGGAAACCTGATTTTAACTATAAAAATAATACATATATTTTAAGTAATTTTTATATAACTTTGAAAATACTTTTATTTCATTATAAATCAAAATAAGTTTTTACTGCCTAATCATGATTACATTCATGACTTCTTGGGCCTGATTGTTTTCTCATTGACCTGGTACATTCAGTACTTGCCACATTTCTGTGGTGTGCTTTGCTAGAAGAAGTTCAGGATGGAAGAGTAAAGAACAAATTCTATGGACCTCAGGGAAATGCCACTGTCCTATTCTAATACACTGCTGCTGGTAGTGTGTTCTTTATTCTGTTACATGTAAATACATTCATGCAACTTAAAAAAGAAAACAAGCAGTAAAATATTAAAGGACTATGGAATGGTTATTCCACTTGCAATGATGAACTTAGTAGACTACAGTGTTGAGTTTTGTCCTAGAGGTCTCATTAACAAAGGCTAAAGGGGAATTAATAATCATATAACTTTTATTGAATGGAGGTAAGAAATGCGAGGTGTGTGTGTGTGTGTGTGTGTGTGCATGTGTGTGTCTATGCGTGTGTGTTCAACCACGCATAGGTGGATGTGCTTGCCTATACGTATGACTACGACAAATAGGTTGTTACTTAGTTGATTGGTTTTTAGTCAACTAAACCCCTTTGTGGATTTGTGAAGTGTGTGTCATTTGAGGCTTTTTTTTTTTCTTAAATTATTAATCCAAAGTCTTGATTTTTTCCTTCTTGGCAACAGCCTAGTGCTTTCATTTGCCAAGGTGATTCTTATTCAAAGGCCGCCCAAGTCCCAGCTCCTAAGCAAACAAATGATCTTCCCCTGTGATAGGAGATGATGAGTACTTTGATCCAGTGCTTTGAGTCCTGGTCTCTCTTTGTTGTTGGTTTTTATGTCACGTATTATTTGTGTTTAGGATATTTTCCAAGGTGAGCTTTGATTAAGACTCAATTATATTGATATAAAATAATAAATAAGAAGAAAGGCAATTTAGGGATTTAAAATTCCTTTTATGTGAATATTTGCACCTAACAAGATTTTTAAAAGGGTATTATTAATTTTTTCATTTCTTATGAATTAAATAGGAAAATAAAAATACATAAGGAGTGCATAGTAAAATGAAATTTCTGTAGCAATTAAATTAATTTAACAACCTTATTATATGACAGGAGAATAATAGGAAATTGAAATACCCAATAGGAGAATTTTTTAATTATTTATAAGCTTTTTCAAATTAATTAAAATGTAGTGGAACAACTTATTATTAAAGGACTCAAACACATTTTTATCCATAATGTTTTCTGCTATGGCACCAGAATCTCTTCATTAACAAACATTTTCTGAATTCTACAAAATACAGGCATTACGATTGTTGCTAAGGATACAAATATAAATGAGACAAGGCCTTTGCTTTTGTGCAAGGTAATGCTCCACAGAAAAGGCAGATAAAGACACAAAGATTTTAAAATTGAATGAAATGGAAATTTAGATAAAGTGGAAAGGAATGGGGGTACATGAAAGTATCCGATATTCAAAGGGTAATTGTTTAGCTGGAGCTTAATCTTATAAAGTCCTCCACTATAATCGTAATGCCTAAAATAAGAGATAAAAGAGCCTAAATTAAGAACAGTAACACAGAGAGAGAACAGGAGGAAATTTTGTATTACTTTGCATAGAATTAATAAAATCAGGTAAGACATCATCTAAAGGATTTGAGAAAAAACGTCAAAAATGAAACAGTGTCTGGTTGGAGTAGATGGTAACTTCACGAGCTAAAACGGCAAAATCTGGAATAAATTGTATATTTGGGAGTTTAGACTGGGTTGGGACATGCTAAGTTTGAAGCACTCATACAGAAGGTGAACATGAGCTGTCTGGCAGTTAGAAATTTAGATTTGGAACTCAGCAGAGAAGGCTGAACTGATGATAGCAGGATGTGGATCGCACCGCATCAGGCCCGGGTTGAGTCCTGCGGTAGTCAGTCAGGAACATAACCAAGGAAGGGACACGTGTTCGCGAGCACAGTTGCATTCAAGTTCAAATTTCCACTATCTGCAAATCCGTTAACATCGATCTACCTAATCAGTATCAAATTTATATCATATGAGGTCAAAATACATTATTTCTCTTTTTATTCATCATGTCAACTTTGTAGCCCTTCTATGTCTGGCAAGTATAGTAACCATATGGCCTCTTTCCAGACAAACTTAATTATCTCCCAGCCTAACCAACTTTCCCTAATCTGCACATATGCATACTTCATGTTACTCATATAAAACAGATGTTGCAAATTAAAATAATGGGGTTTCTTTGATATAGATATCACTATTATAAACCCAATCATAATCTCCTATGCTATTATATGACAGTACTTCATATTTGCTGATTACAGTGTGAATGATATTTTTGTCGAACTCAACTCACAACAACTTTGTAGAAATAGGATGGTTGGCACAACTTTGCCAACTGTCACTGTCGGCACTCTTCTCTTGCTTGGTGGCTACCCCATAGGCAGGTGAGGCAAGGATAGGCTCATTTAGGATAGTGCTGTTGATTGCTAGCTTTCAGAGCTGATTATGTCCCTGCTAGGTCTTATTTTGACAGAAGAGGGTAGCTGTAAACCCACATCTGATTTGCTATTACTCAGGAGAATGGACACAAACCTGAATGAATTATCGTTCTCCTCTCTCTCTCTCTCTCTCTCTCTCTCTCTCTCTCTCTC
>NW_004524704.1:4354908-4372975 GCF_000260255.1 Octodon degus
CTCTCTCTCTCTCTCTCTCTCTCTCTCTCTCTCTCTCTCTCCCTCTTATTTGTGTGAGAGAGGGACTGCATATTCACACTTACTGCTGTGGTAATAACACTGCATATTTCACTCTGTCTCAGTTCTCCTTAATTGTCTCAACCATTCACCCACTTTGTAATTGTTAGCATTATCTTTACCTCTTAAAATAATCACTCTTTTAACTTTCAGAATATGGGAAGTTTACTTCTAAGAATGATGAGTGACCTGAGCCCAAAGTTGGTGAATAATGTTGAATGAATGAATGGTGAAAACCAAATCACAGTGTGACTTTTTATGCCAATATTTTCAAGTGGATCTTGACAGTGGATCCATGTATTAGAATTCACATTTACCTTTACACTCTTAGGTCCTTGGTTTTCCTTCATATTCACTTGCTGAAATCCTGAGATTCTAGGAAGTAGGAAGTAGGTTTTTGGCTTCCAGACACTGTGGTATAAAGGAAGGAGAAGGCAGAAGAGTAATTAGCAATTATGATATAACGTGTTAAGAATTCACAAGGCATTGTGGGAGCCAAAAAGAGGTCATAGATAACTCTAGAAATTAACAGGTGTGATGAGATTTGGTGGGCAACTTAAGGTATGAATGATCTAAGCATATAAGAAAGTGGGAGAAGACGTTTGGAGGAAGGGAAACATGGTTAAAACTTCAAATTACAAGGGCATATGAAATATTCTTGGATAAAGACTAATTTGGTTTTGTTAGAGTTTAAAGTGTGTGTGTGTGTGTGTGTGTGTGTGTGTGTGTGTGAATAATATGATTTCCCAAGTGGTTTCAAGTATTGCATATTGCTTATTGGGCCGGCTTGCCTTTTGTGCTTCTGTGCTTCCTTCTCTATATACCAGGAGGTTAAAACCTGTAGCCTGAAGCCTTGGAAATCCAGCTCAGCTGAGGAATGTGGGCCTGCGGGCATGAAACCCTGTCTCTTTGCCTAGTGTAAACAGGAAGCAGGGATGGTTGTAATGAGGAAAATTGAGACTGGGCACTGAACTGCTGGCAGACAGCACCTGGAGCAAACAGAGGCCCAGGCGCCCAGCTGGTACATAACTGCTATATAGTCAAGAAGAGTATCTCCCTCAGCCCCCAGCCCCCAGCCTCCAGCCCCTTCCTCCTGAGTACTGTTGTACTTCTCCCTCACCAGCAGACAGCTTCTGTGTAACTGGAGTTGTTAAAATTTGACCCTGTGTTTTTGTGACTGGAATAAAAGAGGGAGCCAGAGGTGGGTTTATGAAAGCTTTTAGAGGAAAGTTATGCGGCTGGTGGCATTCATATCAAATGACAGCGTGGCTGTCACACAGATTGAGCTCAGGTGCTTGAAGTGCTCAGGAGCTGGCTTGGGGACATAGTCTTTGTCCGCCTTTGCTTCCAGCCACAGTTTTTCTGTCTCTCACATGACACACCCCCTCCGAGAGTCCTCTGGAATGACTGGAAACAGGGAGCATCTGACTCCGGGAAAATGCCAGGCTCACTGAGTATGAAATAATGTCAACTTTTTTATTTCCAGCACTTCGATTCTGAGGCCACAGAGGATTCTCTGAAAAGGAAGTTTAATGAGGTCTGAGAAAGCATTTGATAATCCAATTCGGCACACACTGATCCATGAAAATATATCTTGATAATCCACAGGGTGCTGTCCATGAAAATACCATGATTAATGACGTGCTGGCTTTTAGGAGCTCGTGATTTGGCGATATGATAATGATGCTGATGGTGTCAGTGATGAAACAGTTGATACATACTGATTTTTGGCAGGAAGCTTTCCAATATTTTTCCAGATTTCAGGCTCATTTTATCCTATTTCCTAAACTTTCATGGTATGAGCAAGCGCATGGGCATGTAACACACACTCACACACACACACACACACACACACACACACAGTGTATATAAACCCTTTAGTTGATTTAATCTTTCCATAGCATCTTACGAATTTGATTCTGTCGATAATGCTTTTATAGAAAGGAATTATAAAATTCAGAGAGGCTGAATAATTGCCCGGGGCACACAGCCAGTAAGTGCCACAGCTTGCAACCTAACGCCATGTCTGTCTGATCGAGTTGCTCAAGTTACATTAATGCTATTTGACCTTTAGCTCAGCAATTCTTAAGAGGAAGACATTTTTGTCCTTTGGGGTAATTTGGCAATGCCTGGAGACGCTTTTTGGTTTTCACACCTGGAAGAGAAGTGCCTTTACTAGCTGACCGACAGATGCTGCAGATGCTGTTGAAGGTCCTAAAATGCAGGCCACATTCTCCCCCAAAGTAAAGAATTGTTTGGATCCAGATGGCAACAGTCCCGTGGAAGAGAAAGTTTGGTTTAGTTGTGTAGACAGCCTCCCGAGCAGCCTTGCTCAGAAGGTAGAATGCTACGTTTGCTTGGAGATATAATGGAAACACAATAGAAGGAAAGACTAGTTTTTCATTTGAGTCTGTTATGAGTATGAAAGGATACTTGTAGCGATAGAATTTGAGTTAGGTCTTGAAACATCAACAGGAGGATGGGATCTATAGATCTTTGTAGACTGGCTTACGTGCTGTCAGAGCTAAAGATTCCCAGGCAATCATAGTTTAATGATCTTTGTTTTAAAAATAAAATCTTACTCAGAGTCTAAATATCTAAAACAGATAAAAATAATAAAGGGCTGATGCGATTGCAGAGGCTGAGGCAGTTGACCTGCTTGGATTTTGCGTTTCCTCCCACATTCTCTCCCCGGCCGTGTCCCAACATTTTCACAATAACACCTTCTTTATTATCTTTGGATGACTAACTATATGTGGGCATTGAGCTATGAAGAAATACAATCTCCTGAGGAACATGGTTTTCAATTACATGCTTTCCCTATCCTTTTTGCAAATGAGAAACAACAACATTTGCCTAAGTATTAGACTTTTATACTACATTTTCCATGCTTCGGAATTTTATATCAACTGTAAGAGTATTATTAAATTAGGAGAGATGAGCCCAATACTTGCTCAGCTGCTACTTGTTATTTAGTATTAGGCAAATATCTGAAACCCTTGGACTGTCAGTTTATCTACTCTGTGGACTCAGATATTTACAGTCTTGTTCAACACATTTTTGTTGTTGTTGTTATTTTTTACTCCCTATCCTATATCTTATAAATCAGTCTATACCACTGATTTTGTTTTATAAATATTCTTGACTTCTAGATCTGTTATTACTATTATTGTAATTTAGTTACAACCATTCAATCTTCATCAGTAGATTTCCTCATGTATCCAGTTGCCTAGTAGAAAATCAGTAACAGTTTAGATGACTCAAATGTGTCTAAATGGAACTTTCCATTCCACTGCCTCAATGCTTCCTACCTCTAACTCTCGTAGGTTTTCCCAACTCAGTAATGAAGTCCTGGCCTTCCAGTGGATCAGGTCAAAACTCTAGGCATCATCTTTGATTTCTGTCTTTCCTTCAGCCATCACAATTATAACACCAAGAGCTGTGGCTCTGCTGTCTCCGGCATATCCCTAATTTAACTGGTTTTCATGTTTTCTACTGCAATCCTGGTGGAAACCACCACTATCTCTTGCAAAGACAATTAATGCGAATGCCAGATTCATCTGTATTTCTGATTTCATTCTCGACCCTCACGACATCTCATTCTTTATCCTACATGGAAATAGGAGATTTTATAAAAATAAAATTCATACATTATTAAATGCCTCTGCAAAATCACTTCAAGGACTACACGCCTAGTGCTCCACCCTCTTTCCCTTGACCTAGTCATACAGACCTTGGTGTGTTCCTTGGATAAGCTCATCTCTATATTCTTGCATCTCTACAGAATAAACACAGCCTATTCCAGTAGTACTTTTTCTGCCTGGAGTATCTTCCCTTCCTGTTTCCCTTAATCAGTTGGAGTAGTAACCCAGCTGCTTGGGTTCTATTTTTTCACCACATTTGGGTTTCCTCCTAGAATCTGCCATATTAAAATAGCTTATATCCACTTGTTTGTATGCTCATGATAAATCACTAGAGCATAACCTTCAGGAGAGAAAACACTTCTTCATCTATTCACATAGCATATCTAATATGTTTGGTGTAAGGTATATTTATAGAGAAGAAAGAAACAAGGCAACAGTATTCTGTAATTTTTTTCTTTCAACCTATTTCATTGATCAACTATAAAAAAAAACTTTTATCTTAGAAGCTAATAACTTAGACTTTCTTTGACTTAAGCTTTGAAGAAGCTTTTCAATTTGAAATAATTTTGGACATACAGAAAAATTGCACAAGTGATAGCATTTTCATGTTCCCATGGTATTTGTGCTTACAAGAGCTTTCAGGCCTGGAGTAAGGCTCCTCAAAAGGCTGTTCATGCTCTGACACAGACATAATGTAGAACATAGAAGTCTTCCAGATATGGTGACCTCCCTCAGAGGCAAATGTAGAGGAGGGTGAGAGATCTGTCCAGAACTCAAGACAGGAAGGGTCTGGTCATGCCCTGGAGCCCACGCAATGTTCTGTATGATCCTTCATCTGGACATTGAGAGTTCTGCAAAGGAAGATGAAGGGTATGCAGCAGGATCTCCAAAGGCTAGTGCTGGAAGCCAAGGACTACGCCGGAAATCAGGAGACAACACCCAAGGCAGAGGCAAAGAATGGAGCTCCTCTGGACAGAATGGCCAAAGTTCCTCCAAGGAAAATCAGCTGCAATGAAAGTCTTTGAAGGAAAATTAGCTGAAATCCTCCTCTCCTGTTCTCCCTTTATACAACCCTTGCAACAATCTTCTTTAAAATGGGTCATCCATATTCAAGACAAGGAAGGATGATTCAATTCACCTGGGCTCCCCGACACAAACTGACAATCAATTAACCACTACAGCCATTAGCAGTCTTCTCTAATGTTAGTTTGCTACCTCATCATGATACACTTATCAATATCTGGGAGTGGAACATTGCTATAATGCTAATAGCAAAATGAAGATTGTACTCAAATATTACCATTTTTCTAGCTCTAATGTCAAATGAATCCAGTCCAGGATCCTACAGTACATTTAGTTGTTATTTGTATTTTTCTCTTCCAATGTATTGCACTTTCTCGGCCTTTCTTTTACTTTCATGACCTTCTCACTTTGGGTAAATGCTAGGGATTTATTTTGTATCTCAACTGTGGTTTGCCTGAAGTGTTTTGAGTGGTTACATGGAGGTCTGCTTTTTTGGCTCAAGTATTAGGGAAATGCTATATCCTTCTGATCCACAATAGGATGAGCTCTGTGTCACTGAAAGTATCTGTGAGGGAGAGCTTTACTTTTGCTGAACACAGGGAAAGGACAAGGAAAACACTTAGTGAACTGTTGAAGTAATAGACTTTGAGAATATCACTGACCTTCAGAATATCTCCACAGTGTATTACTAGTGGTGTGATCCTCCCTCGTTGTATGAAGGTTGGAAATGCTATGTGTCACCACTTCAAACTTATAATTGGTCTTTGTCCCTTTTACTTGGTGAGTATCTTGTAAGCTATGCTTTGAGGCTCTACTATTTTTTTTTTTTTTTTTGAAGTCATGGGTTCTGAGAAGAACGCAATGTACTTTGTTTTCTGGAGTCCTTCTATGAGGCATTTTCGAAACTTAACTTTCAAAAGATGAACTAAGTAAAGACTTTCCAACCTACAAATAATGGTAATACTTATATCTGTAAATACCACGGCTGAAAATATTATTATATACTTGATTTAAGTTCATAGCATTGTTTCCTCCCTTTCACATGAGTAAACTCAGAGGAGGAGACATTAAATGATTTGTTCCCAAGGACTCACCACCAGGAAGTGGTAGGGCAGGAAGCCATACCTGGCCATGGACATCTTCTTCACAGCACGCACGCTGACTGAGTAGACATAGTTAGGTGGCAGTGAGCTCTGACTCACTGAAAGTGTCTGTGCAGAGAGAGCTCAGCTTTCGCAGAACACAGGGAAAGGACAATGAAAACACTTAGTGAATTGTTGAATTAATAGACTTTGAGAACATTATTGGCCTCAACATATTGAAATATAGTCATTAAAGGCCCATCTTCTTTATTTTCCCTTCCTTTTTTTTTTTTTTTTCTCTTTTGGTAGTTGACAGAACATTTCATTCTGCTTACCTGAATGAACTAAAGCCCCAGTGAATTTCACTGAAAGAAAAAGGTTCTTTACCACAGCTATTTTTCTCTTCAGAATCACCAGACCATGGGTCCATGACTGGTTCCAGTCAATAATACCAAATTTTGGGCCCTGAAACAGTGTCACAGAGGATGCAGGTTCGGGGAAGTAGGAACAAGAGGTTCCGTTCATCTGTCTTTGTTACTATGGCCTCTAAATTCATAGAGTACAAGCAAAACCTACTTGTCTGCTAGATCCACTAACTTCAATGAAATGAGTCTGTTTCAAAGATTGCTTTGATATTACCCAATTACGTGAATATTAATTTAAGGACAAATAGAGATAAACACTATGGATGACTTTGGAATCCCATATATATCAGGGTAATTTTTTTTGGATTTTCTTTTTCTTTCTTTCTTTTTTTTCTTTTTTTTTTTTTTGCTCAGGGTCTCACTACATAGCCTACATTAGTAGTGATCCTCCTGATTTCTGCCTCCCAAGTGCTGGGATTACAGGCGCACGCCACCGCACCTGGACTCCCTCGCCAGCTCAGCGCACCCAAAGGTGGGGCCGGCGCGGCAGGCAGAGCCAGGTATTGAACCCTGACCCCTGCGCTTACCTAAGCAAGTGCTTAGTCCGCTGAGCTATACCGCTGGCCCCTTATATCAGGGTATTCTCATAAACTATGTTCTGTTTTAACATGAAAAGTCACTAATTTTTTTTTTTTTTGATGACTCTTCGCTTTTATTCCAAATGAAGATGATCAGTTTGTTCAAACACAAGCTTGCGCACAAGTTTTACCTGAATATTTTAAATACAAACTCTCCTGGAACAACATACTTTTGATATAATTTTCATTTGAGGGGATGTAAGTATTACATTTTCTCATTTATAATCTATCCCAAGGCATAGTGTCTATTAGTGTATCTTTTATGAAGTTAGATCCAGATTCACAGGTATAACTGAAACAATCAAGACAAGCTTGTCAGCAAAGATCAAAAATCACTTTGTTTTACAGAAAAGGTAAATTCTTAATAGCCAGTTCTAATTTTCTTGTATTTCTAATGTACTTCTTTGTATTTCTAATATTATCTTCATAACCATAGCTTTCAGTTCTTTTTTAAAAAAAAGGCTAATAAAGGCTTTGGAAAAGGGATTGAGCATACAGTGCACAACACAATCATCAATTTCAGATGTTTCTTTCCTTGTTTTTAACTTACAGATTATGTCAGCTAATAAAGATAAACAGTAATGATTGATAAAGTTAGTAAGTATTGATAAGGAACATAAGCTTAAAATGGGAATGGGGTTTGCCCAAGGACAATTTAATGTAAAATACAAATTCAAAATAAAGCCAACAGGAAAAATTTGAATAACAGTAAAAGATTACAGGTTTCTCCTACTAGGTTTAATTGAACTACCAACAATCGGGTTGATCTCTTAAAAGAAAAAACTGATTTCCTCATGGAGAAATGAGAAAAAGAGTAATTCCTTTGTACGGGATGCTTAAATAATTTGTACTGAACTTGGAGTACAATCAGAGTTTTAATTTGGATTAGTGGGCCAGTTGTCTAAGAAGGAGGTTTGGGTCCTGTTGTGAGTTGGTCTTTATTTCTAATTCTTTTCTAACCACGATGCAGGAAGTAGACTGACTGTGGGCAACTCTTTTATCTTTTGTATTTCCAACATGGAAATGGTGATGCAATTGTTAACCTAATACCTGGGTTTTTATTAGAACAAATAATGGATCTAAACAGCTTATTGGAAATACAAAGGCAGGAAGATTCCTCATCAACATCTTTACTTGTACCTATCCTCACAACGCTCCCTCCATCACCTCCCTCCACTGGCAAATGAAGAAATCTAAAGCCATATAGCTTAACCAGAAAAATGATTTTTTTTTTTTTTTTTTAGTAGAAAAAGCTTATCTAGTATTTCAAGTCCAGCATTTGGTAGTATGAATGATTTAAATGATTTAGTAATATAAATAACTTTGTTAAGAAATTGTCTTTGTGTTTTTTTCTTTTCTTTTCTTTTCTTTTTTTTTTTCTTTTGGTATTTTTTAGAGAAGGGTCTACAGAGTGTTCAGGGTCTCACAACCAGATCAAACTCGTAGTGATCTGTTTGTTTACAGCCTCCCAAGAGCTGGGATTACAGGCATATGCCACCACACCCAGTCTCAAGAAATTGTCTTTCTTCCTGTCTTTTCTTTTGAATTCTGTTGTTGGTACAGGTTCTAGCCAGGCAGCTCAGACTCATAGTGATCCTCCTGATTTTAGGCTCCCCAAAGCTGGGATTATAGGTGTGCTCCACCAACCCTGGACTCAGTGGCTGGATGGAATCCTGTCTGGGGCGGGGCTGGCATGGCATGTGGTACCAAAGATTGAGTCCCAGTCTTTGCACTTGCCAGGCAGGCACTAAGACTGTGAAGGTATTTCTCCAGCCCTGTCTTTTTCTTTATTCTTTCCATCTTCCCAGGTTTTGTGCTTATTCAGGACCACTGTGTGTGACAGGGTGGCCACAAATACTTCGCAGCTTATATTCTAAGAGCTTGGCTGCCACAGAAATCTGGTGTCCATACCTGAACCAATCTTTTTAATGAGATAAATGGATATTTCTTATTGGATTGGCCTGAATCATGCCCTAATATTTCAGTGTCCCTTTGATTATGCAAATGAACCAAGTGGAAGAGGATTACTTTCTTAAGGAAAATTGGGATATTTCTATCAGAAGAACTTCAAATGGTAGCAAAAGTACTGGCTGGAAAAGCAGCAGCTGTTAATTTTGGGTGTCAGGTATTTTGTCCCAGCAAGAGAAAATTAACTGAGACAGAATTACTGTCTGCAGTTTCCCTTTGAAGTCATTCCTGATCTTCTCTCTGTGAATGATGTCTCCTACTTTTGTCTTTCTTTAGCATTTTATGCCTCTTTTTGCTCTTATTTTAGTGAGATTTCTGTTATGACCCAAAATCTTTCCTTACATTCTCTAATGTCCATCTTCTTTGAGGGCAGAGATGGTATCTTACTTGACGTTGAATCTTCAGCAGTGCCCCAACACGTATCTGATTGTTAATAGACTTCTCGCAAATATTTATCAACTTGACTGCTAAATGTTATACACGTTATGAATAATGAAAAATCAATAAGACAAGGCAGCTAATTTCATTATGTACATAATTTATTAACTGACTAATGGACTGAAAAGGCAAATAGGCAGTGTTCACTCCACTGAGAAGCCATTTCTTTATTTAACTTTAAAAAAATTTTTTTAGTAAGGGTGTGCAGGGTCTCACTACATAGATCAGATGCACAGTGATCTGCCTGCGTTCAGCCTCCCAAGAGCTGGGATTACAGGCACGGGCCACCACAGCTAGTCTCAGTGGTTGTATCAGCATGCTCTGGGAGCTGGGCCAGCATGGCATGCCGGGGATCAAACCCTGGCCGCTGTGTCTGCCTAAGCAGGCCCTTTAATCCACTGAGCATATTGGCCAGTCCCCCATTTATGGTTTAAGAATTAAGAAGAAGTGTAGCTTCAAGAGAATGTTGAGCTTTGGTGAGGACTCCCGCAGCTGGGTGTTGCAGGACCTGCTCTGTGTGCACTAACTCTGTTTTTCTCTTTTTGTTCTCTAGTTGTCTGGCTTTACATCTAAGCTTGTTCCAGCTATCCAGAATGCCCAAAAGAATTCCACTGCATCTGGAAGAGAAAAGAGACTGACAGTGTTAACTCAACCCATTTTGATTGAAACCTACACAGGGCTGATGTCATTCATTGGAAACCGCAACAAACTCGGCTATTCCCTCGCTCGTGGGAGTATTGGTTTTTAGCCTGTTTTTGTTATATATATATATATATATATATATATATATTGTACAGCGATATTCCATTATTGAAATGTTTGTTTCAGTCCACTATATCTTTGCATTGAAACAGCAAATTATATTTGAATAGTCCTGCAGGACTTTGAACATATTTAGAGTGTCAGGAAGTCTGAATGCTTGATTGGAGTGAGAGATACACATTTCAGCTCTCACATTAGAGTAATCAGTTTTCCTTAAAAAACAGAAAATCAATACTACTGAGCCCATCAAATGTTTTTAAATGAATTCCTGATTGTAAACTCTGAAAAGATGCTGTGGGTTCTTGTTTTTCCTGGTCTTTGAATGTGGACATTGTCAAGTCTTGATCTTTAGACCTCTAATCCTGATTTATTTGTTCACTACATTCTCATTGTCTGTATTATTTTAGCGACCACTTTTACACCTACAACTTTCAAGTACATAAACCGATAGCCAACATTTATTCCAAGATTCAGCTTTGAATTTTTATCTGACAATCGTCCACATGTTAGGGTTCCACAAGCCACTCAGATTCAGAGTCCTCAGAATCCTAGAGTTATTTGTGACATCTTTATGGTCTCATTCATCCATCGCTGAAATCCATTATTTCTGATCAATCAAAACTCCTTGCCAAATAAACAGCATACAGTACTACAATGGCTTATCATTGTGCCCTGATACAGTTTAGCTCTGGAATACTCCCTTCCCCCATCCCATGCCTTCTACATCTAGAGACAAGGCTTTTGGAAGATGATTAGATTATGGGAGCTCTGTAGCTGACTTACAGTTAGACGTGGAACCTAGGAAAGGGGGGGTCACACAGGACCTTACCTAGGGGGGCATCTCCCTCTCTAGCTCCTCTCTTCTCTCTCTCTCTCTGCTTCTTGGCCATTACTCTGTGAGAAGTTTTGGGCCACTATATTTTTCTGCTATGGCCTTTTTGCCTTGGAGCTACATGACCATGAGCTGAGGCAATGCACCAAAATAAATGCTTTCTTCTTTCAAGTTGTAGATGTCCTGTACTGTGCTTTAGCAATGATGAAATTATTAAGACAGACATCACTGTCCAAGTGTCATATTTAAAACTTAGCTTTACTTCAAAATTTTTCTTATTCTTCTATTCTTCTATCTATAGCATTGGATCCACTTTTTAATTAGGCTTACCTGATTGTTACCACAGCCTTTTGACTAGGGCTCTCATTTCAAGGCTGTGTCAAATCATCATGTAGTTGGTTGCCAGATTCCTCAAGCTCTATTTGCCCTTATCATTCCTTTATCAAAATTTTTCAGTGGCTCATTTTGCAGCTTGATTTTCAAGTATAGTTTTCACTTGTAGAATCTTTTCTTCTAAAGATGGCCTCTGTATGAGACTAACTATATAAAAACAGAAAAATTAGGAGCATAGTGGTTGAAATAGAGGTGGAATTGTCACTAAACTTCCCTGTAGGTTCGGCTTGATGGCACTCAGAGGGTTTCAAGGACCATGTCTTCAAAACAATGTCCAAACCAGCTTGCCCCACTGATAATTTCCTTTTGTTTCCTGTCTATGTCTCTGTGCCTTAGATTTGTTTTCAATAATTCAAGAAAGGATCACATCTATTCTGATCTCTTCAGAATTCTTTGACTTTTTATTTTGAATCTGACTTTATTTCCATTTATTTAGCAAAGAGGCATTAAATAGTGATCACCATGAATTAAATATTACCAAGGTAAGCCTTTTATTTTTTCCAAGAACTCAAACTTGAAATGCCTTGGTTGACATCAAGTTGAGGATTCTAGCTTGCTTACTTTATTTATTTTTGGCTTGTGGGAAGTGTTATTTTAGTTTTTGCTCTAAAAAGCTTACTTCCGCAATTTTGAACATTTGTTCTCTGATACATTCACAAACACCAATATGATATAAATAATCGGAATCAAAATCTTGAGTAGCTCTATTGCATTTTGTCTCTGTTTACGCACATTAGTATTCCTTTCCTTTCCTCTTGTTTCCTTTCCCTACACCCCTACCCTTTGATGCTAGATATTTGTTATCATCTTCAAGGCAAGGAATTTCTATTCAGACTGTGAAAGGAAATGTTGAAATCCTTAGCTGTCCTGTCAACAGTAGTGGGATGAAAAGTCTTAGGATTGTTTTGGCTCTGGATCTGAAGCAGCCATCACTGGCAAATTGTGATACTATTGCTGCCCCCTAATCCCCATATGCCCGAAGATAGTGGCATCTGTGGTCAAAAGCCTCTGAGATGTCCCGCACATTCTTTGGAGTTACCATTTAAGGAACACGCTGACAATTGCCTTCTCTGCACATTTGTCCTTCTTGTAACCTAAGCCAGACTATTCCCAGATGACCTTCTGAAGGTCTCGATGCAACATCATGCATGGAAGGTACTTAAGATGAGTGGAGAGAGACGTTTTCCATCCCTAAGACATTTCCATCTTTAAGATTCAGTCAATCACAACCATATAAGTCCTTAATGGAGCCTAAGCTGTTTCATATGAAGAAGCAAGAAATAGAAGTGGACATGAGAACTATCTTTACATTTCATAAAGACTATTAGGCAACATATTGTGTTCACTGAGAAATGAAATCTAGAAAACAGTATTGTAATCAAAGGGTAAGAATAGTAGGTACAGTATGTGGATAGTAGGTCAAGACTTAACAAAGCAAAACAATTAAAAGCCAGCTTCTTTCAGGAGGAAGGAGTTGCTTCCTGGAATAATGTGCCCTCACTCACTTGACCTGTTCAGGAAGGAAACGGTAAAGTGGGTATTGTGAAATCATTGCCATATTAAAATATTCGGGGAGATTACATAATGGTTTAAGGCCAGTGACCTGATGATTCTCCAAATAATTGGCAAATAATTGCTGAATGTTTACAGTTAGATATTTTTCCCCTTTGGAAAAACAGACACAGTCACATGATATCCTGAAAAATCACCTTAACTTTCCTAATGTTTAAGGTTGTCATCTCTAAAACGGAGATGAAGGCACTCAGGCCCATCTTATGAAGATCTTTAGAGGGTCTGACAACATAAGGTCAGATTCTCCTATTACCTATGAATCACTGAACGCCTACCTATGGAGCAATGTGACTTGCATCAGAACATGGGGCAACCAGGGCCAGGGCAATAGCTCAGCAGCAGAGTGCCTGCCTGGCAAGTGCAAGGTCCTGAGTTCGATCCCCATTACTGCAAAAAAGAGAAAGAAGGAAAGAAAGAAAGAAAGAAAGAAAGAAAGAAAGAAAGAAAGAAAGAAAGAAAGAAAGAAAGAAATTATTGTTGCTTGGGGACCATGAACCTACTGACTATAGTTTTTCTCCTTGATACTTGTTGTTCTCATTTGTATTCTTTGTTCTTAACCTTCAAAGGAAGAACAACAAGGGAATTATAGGTGCACCTGGAGTTTTTCTTCAGACTATCATCTGATATGTTTTCCAAAGCAGCCCTGTAAATTTACCTGGGAATTGGATTAGACACAGGCGGTCTTAAGTACAAAGCACAGCACCACAAGAGTATCTTGGTTGGTGGTCTTCTTTATCTGATCTTCATTTCATACAGGAATTCTCCCTAGAAAACTTTCTAATAGGCCTCCTTTCAAACACAGCTTGAGTAGGTCCATGGGCAGATTCTTCACTATCTTCTGATACATCTTGAGCCACTTTGATCATTAGAAATTTTGCTTTGTGATGTCCTAGAGCTCCTAATGTCCTTCTGCCATCTTTTTCTTTACAAAAGAACAGTATAGATTGGAGTGAGGCAAGTTTGGGCTGGATTTCTATGTCACAAGATGAGACTTTTGAGTACAAAGCGAAAGCTGATGGATTCGCTAACATTTATAAGATAGAAAGTATGAAAAATCATTGAGCCTCACTTTTCTGGGGACATTCCTCTTTGGAGGCCCAACTTTTTTTCCCTCCTTTAAGCCAGAAAAGTGAAGCTGATTTCTGAATTAGTTACTTTTGGCTCCTTTGCCCTGAGGCCTATTTTCTTTGGGTCTTTGCTGAAGCAGTGCTAAGCAAGCCAATCCACAGGGCCTGGAGCTAAGGAAACATTCGAATCTAATCCAAGGCTTTTCATTTACAGAATCTGAAGCAAAGGCCTAAAAACTGCAAAGAAATTGCATACAAAAAAAGCTGATAGATTCTTACAGTTGTGGGATTAGACTAAATCTTCCAATTCTTATTTTTCAGCTATTATTCTTTCTAGTATATTAGAAGAGCATATCCTTTGGACCAATGTATCATTAGTTAATTCTGAAGTGAGAAAACAATAAGTCATAGTTGTGTAGGGGGAATTTCCAGAAATCACTTGTATTTTCTTAAAGGCTGAGGTCACTCATAGAGCTCTCTGATTTCCTATCTGATCAAAATGCCTGGACAAAGCTGCAGAAGACAGCAGAGCCAGCAGGTATTTTGTAAGGCAGATTTACCTCCGCCTGGCATTTCATGGGGCAGGGGAGGGAGGGCAAAAGTATTAAATTTAGGCTTAAATCTCTGCAGAAATTCTTTGCACATAAGAGACCAAGTTGGAGAAAAGATGACTTGTGCCAAGGGGAAGAAAGAGAGAGGCTAATGCCTGTGGTTTTCAAAAGTTAACAACAACAAAAAAAGCCCAAGTATTTGCACAGGGATGAATGCTTATTGGCTCTGGGCCAACAATTATACAAGGGCCTGTGCCCACATCCTGTAGCTGTGGTTTAGGGACGCTGCTCATGAGTGACTTCTTATACTTAGTGGCAGGAAACTTTAGTCACTGATGTGTAAACTTACCTTTGGCCTGCACCTCCCACAATGTACTCTGAAGGCAGCTCAGCAGCCTGGCCTCCTGATTCCTTTGCAGATACCGATCTCCAGAGGTGATTGGAGGGCGGCCTTGACAGTGACGGGTTCACCAATACCTGATTATGGCAACCCTTTAGGATAACTCTTTAGCCATAAGAAGGAAACATGGTATCTTCACTACATCCCATTTGCCCTCAAATCTCTACACATAATAATGTGAACCATATTTCACATGGGGGCTGTAATCAATGTGAAATATGACAAGCAAAGTCATAAAAACTGCATCGCAACCTAGATCTCATATATCATGTGCTGCTTTATGCTCAAAATTTTAGCAATTGTTCTAAAGAAAAATCCAACAGATCTCTTCTTCAGTAAAACCTAAAGCAATATACAAGGCCAGTTTAATTAGCTCTTGCCTTTGTAAGGTACATAGGAGAGACCACGGTGCTCCACATGGATGAAGGATGAACTGGGGTTAAGTTCTCTGAACCACCATTTTGCCTCGGTGTCCCAGCGATGTTCCTTCCATGCATCTCTGAGATTTTCTTTCCTTCTTTACATATTCCTTACTCAGTATGGAATAATTGAATCTAAGGTTAAAAAATGCCTTAAAGTTCACCTAGCTTATAGGCTGCTGTCTATTGCAGGACAGCCTGAACCAAATTATGCAGCTTAAACTTTCACGTAGCACACAAGTCCTCAGTATTTAAGGCAATTGCTTTTTTTTATTAGTGGGCTGAGAGGGCTTTGGGTGATGGGTAGCTGCTATTGTGAATGGTACTGAGCTGTTAATGGAAGTGCCTGCCAACGCTTACAATTAGTGGTTCGCTGCCATTTTCCTGGGAGTCGTAGGTGCCAGCTACTTGCTTGCTTGGGGACCTTTTCTAGAGATCAAAAATGGAGGCTTCCAGCAATTCTCTGTTCTTTCTTAGTGGCTGTTGGTGACCCTCAGCGTATCCAAGAGAGACTGGTGCCTGCTCTCATGAGCCAGAAGAGGCAGAAATATGTCATCTCAATGTGGCTTCACCGAGGCTTGTGTTGCTCTCTAAGGGAGCAGTGCATGGACTGAACCACTAAAGGGACAGGGAGCTTTTTTAATGAAAGAGAAAAAGCAGCCTGCAGGACCTGTAGTTTCAGACTTCCTGTTTGGTCACCGGAAGGGGAGGGGCTTCTGCGGACCCAATTGAAGATAGCTGCAGAGGGGCACAGCCAGGTGGAGAGCTGCAGCAGGAGTCATGTGGGGTGTCCCGCAGTAAGTCTGCTCCTGCCAAATAAGGGTCCCCTGGAGGCTGGAAGGTGATGGGACATACGATGCTTAGGGAAGATGCAGAAAAAAAAATAAATAAAAATATCACCTTGGGAGTGAGAGTTATTTTGGTCTCATTTGCAGTACTAAGGAACTGTGCCAGGTACGTTTTCTATAATATTGCATTCAAGTCTTCTGCCTTGGAAAGGTTTTGTTTTGGTCCGAGATTGCTCTTTGCTGTGGCCCCATATAGACCAATTTCCTATTTCATGGCGTCACATTTTGAATAAAATGAGCTAACTGGTGCTTTCCAGCATATGGTAGTAATTTTTGTTTTTGTTTTCATCCACTGACATGTAATTTTCTGTTGCCACACATTTTTTTATGTGATACTTTGTCCAAGTCTCTTGTCAAATTTGTCCTTTGCTATGGAGTATCCTATTGGATTAATATTTCCTTTAAAATACTGTGCGCAACACACGACACTGCAGCTCAAACATAGGTTGACCACTTCAGAGTGGTATTCTGTATCAGCAGGTCTGCTGACAGTAATAAAACCCAGGTTTTCTCTTTTATGCTAGTTACATGAGACTAATGGTCAACTTTATACAGAATATCTATAATAAATTTTCTCCGATTTAGCAAATTTATTCAAGGAACAAAGGAGACCACGTTAGTATGGATTGCCCTTAGTGACTACTTTCTTGCTCTCAAAAATCACAGCTTTTTTCCTACTTTCTCATGTGTTTGGTAATTTTTTTCTTAATTATTTTATATTTTCTTTTATAGTTTCTTTGGAGTCACTGTCAAATTTATACATTTATGCCATGCTGCAAACAACATTATTTTCAGTGGGATTTTTCTACCTTTATCCTATAGGATAAAACAGATCAAGTTATCAAGAATAGAAGAGCAAAAGCACTGGACATAATGCTTTCACTTACAGAGAACTTTGGCATTGACTAGTTGATCAATGAGTTCCAGAACAAAGGTGGATGGGCAGCTTACACAAGCTTTGATGCATGAACACGAGTTTACTGCAGTTTGATTTGAATCAGAAGAGAGATAATAGCAGGAGAAAATCATCCACATTACATTACATTAGTTCCTCATTACATTCTGGAGTTCCAATTCAGTAGCAGTGTTTCCCACCGTCATTCTCATCCAAAGAGTGTAGCCACCATGAAACTGTTCAAGAATGACCGTAGTCCTCTCACAAATAAGCATCGTAAGGCCTCAGGGAAAAAAATATCTCTAGATTTCTTGAGAACATACCAACTATGTGAAAAGATCGCACATAATCATTGATTTTAATACCCCCAACTCCCTAAGCCATTGGGTTCCATTAGGCATTTCATTTGTAAGAACACATGCCTCTACCAGGTGTGGTGGCACACACCTGTAATTCCAGAAGTTAGGAAGCTGAAGCAAGAGGATTGTTGTAAGTTGAAGGGCTACACAGTAGTTCAAGTCCAACCTGAACAACACAGTGAGACTCTCAAAAAACAAAACAAATAAAAACAAAAACAGAAAAGAAAAAGGAAGGTGTTCTTCCTCATGTTATACTTTAGGTGATTTCCAAAACAAAACAAAACAAAAGAAAAAACAACTATTATGACCACTGTTAGTGTCCCAAACACTGAAACTAAAATTTTGGCCTGGCATACTCTAATCAATAAATATTGGCCAGCTCAACTTTGTATTTTTGACATAATACCCTTAAATCAGTTTCCCATGTACTCTTCAGCTTTCTGTTCATACAAATTGGCAAAACTGCCAAATTATTTTGAGATCTATTACATCTTATCATGATTCACACTTTTGAGACTTTTGAGGAGCTAGTGTTGGTTTCTAACTCTACAAACGATGCAACACAGGAAGAATTATAGCACATCAAGTCAGATAGTGACTCCAACTATGCCTACTGATCTCAGATGTTGTGTTGGTGCTTGTGAGAAACTACACATTTCCTAGTGCCTGGGATTTAATGTTTGACTGGGGATCTTTGCCCCTCTCTCCCTTCCTCCCTTATTTCTTCCTTCTTTTTCCTTCCTTCCTTCCTTCC
>NW_004524704.1:4373115-4380255 GCF_000260255.1 Octodon degus
CTTCCTTCCTTCCTTCCTTCCTTCCTTCCTTCCTTCCTTCCTTTCTGTCTCTCATTTTCTCTTTTGTTCCTTGTCATTAAGCTAGCAAAACAGTTTGATTTTGGCTAACCAGACTGACAATGCTGTCCAGCCCATGTACACAGTGACCAAAATATATAATCAATATTTATTCTTTGAAAAATATTACCGTGACAAAAACATTACTGTTAACCCCCCCCTCAAACACTCCTTGCCTTGAAAACGTGTAGGTCATCATGATTTTACTTTCTCACACAAGTTGTGAAGTCCCCCTGCGTCATTTTATGAGGCATGATCATGACTGTGGTGAGCACTACTGTGGAGCTTCCTCTACCAGAAAGGCAGGCTGTAAAACAATATGATGGTGTCCTCATGTTCTTCATGTGCAGGATCCGGCACCACACAACTTTTAGCCTTTCTTCAAAGTGAAAATGAACGTGAAAGCAAATGTTTTGAGTCTGTTTTGGACGTGATGGTAGTTATAACAGTGCTACTGAAGGCCTGAGAGGACTTCCTCATGTAGGCAGGGTAGTGTGTGTCTCACTTGGCCCTGTTGCTTGCACCAATGAACAAATAAGACCAAAGTTGTCCAGTTAGAAATGGACCCCAGAAAAAGGGAAGGAGCTGGAATGCCCTCGCAGTCTATGTACACTGCATTTCTGTTCCCCTCTTGGATTATGTCCCTCAGAATGCTGAGCAGGGCTTGGATTGAGATATCTTACAGAGCTTCAGCCAGCCCTTCCATGTGGATCACTGGATAGACCTCAGGTTTTTAAGCACACATATGCCATTCCCCCAGGTGACCATACTGTATTCCTTTCAAAAAACAGATTTTGGATTGCTCCTGGGATATAGCAGAGAGTGAGCGCTTCACCATAAACCAGGAGACTGCTATGCAGCTTCCTTATCCATCATGCGCTCAGTGTTACCTGACACCCACTACACTTGCACCCTGTCTTTATTGGAGGAGATGCGCAAGGTGAAGTTCACTCGGATTTTGACCACACAAGTAGTCTGCATAAGCAAGTGTACCAGGGGACTGCAGCCCCAAGTCCCAGTACATTTTCTTCTCTCACACGCATGCTTACAGCTTTGTGACGGGGGTCCTCAATGACCGGTGGACTGAGAAAAGCTTGGGCTAGCTGGTTGTGCTGCTGTGGGGCCTCCTCTAAGGTGACTTAAAAGCCAGTGGTGAAGGAAGTTTCTCAGAGTGAACAGAATATATGGGATGCCACGGTTATAAACTGGGTACATGAACATGATGCCACATTCATGTTCTTTTGTGGGCCGACTCTTCATTTCAAAAATGAAGAACTTGCCACCTAAAATAGTCATGCCTTAGTTCCTGTCACACATAACTAACAGGAACATGGTGGCTTGCTAGTTGCAGCGACATGGTGCTGCTGCTTCCACTGTGCCTATAGCAGGCGAGGTTTCATATAATATAACCTAGTTCACTGTTTTTAAAGAACAAAGTGTTTTATTAAATGGAATCAACCAACTCACTAGAAAAGCTGGGTGCACGGTTATAAGCTGGGATTCTAGAAGTAACTCTCAAATAGCCCTGCAAAATTGGCCCAAAGGATTAGTTGAGTCCTACCGTAAGTAGGAAACTAGGTGGCCAGGAGTTGCTGTCCCAACAGCAGGCATCGGGGCCACTTGACCTTGGCTACAATATGAATTTCAGGATGTCTGTACAAGCTGCTCGATCTAGTAGCACACTTTGCCTGTTAAGTTGACGTGCACCAGATGGAGGTGCGCCCTTCTGCTACCTCTGAGTTACCCTAAGGCAAGACCTGGACGAGGTCTTCTATTCCTTCCTCTTCATGTAATTGCCAAAGTGTATGGAGCCCTTACTCTGTACCAAACAGTATTCTAGTGTTTTTGCTCTAACCATCTCAATGGAAACTCATAGAACTGTTTTCCAGAATGTAATGTTAATGTTACTTCTTCAAGTCTGAGATGAAAAATGTGAGATAAAAAGTGGTTCAGCAATTTGACTACACATGGAGATCTCATTGCACATTGAACTCACTTACTGATCACTTGCTATTGAGGAAAGATTTGATATGCTATGATCCTCCAGAACTGCTTAAGTTGACATCTGGAAGTAGGGCTAAAACCAGCATCTTGAAGACAGCAGGGTGAATGTTCATGGGAAAGAAGATTAAACATGTCATCAGTTTTAATAAACTTCTGCAAACCCCCAAAAAGCAGGGGGAGGGAGAAACTTGGCCGAGATTGTGTACTTCTAGACAGGAGAGCTTAGAGCTGACAGCTTAAGTTAGAACTTGATCAGATTCAAGAGTCTAACTACAATAGAATCTAAAAATGATAAAGGTTAGCTATCTAACCTCTGTAGCACAAAAGACCTGCTAGAAAAAGTTGGAACAAATGTTGGAAGGGTCTTTCTATGGGTTCCATACCCCGACATATATTACAGATTACTGACCAACAATTTGTCCCTTCCATGCTGGGGAGATAGCTTGGTGGTTTAAGCACCTGCCTGGCATGTGCAAGGACCTGGGTTCAATTCTTGGTATAGCATGCCCTGCCATCCCAGAATCCTGGACGTGCCGTACAAGGCCCTGAAACCAGGCATGGTGGTGCATGGCTATAACCCCAATGCTGGGGAGGCTGAGATGGGAGGATCACTATGTGTCTGAACTATGTATTGAGACCCTATAACAAATAAGTAAATAATACGTAAAAAGGTTTCATCTTCATTGAGAACTGTTTGACGGATCCTGATCTCTCCTATAGCTCAGACTTTTAGTAATGTGATTTATGACTTTGATGCCAGAGGCTTCTTGGTTTCAACCCACCTCAGAAGCACTTGCTTAAGCTTCTATTTAGCCAGTGTCTTTTTGTGGTCTGGTTTCACAGAGGAGAAGACCAACTTAGACCTCCTTGACTTCAGATAGAAATAGCACTTCAGCTTTGTCAAAAGCTTCTTTTAATTTTTTACCCTAAAGACTTTGTTGTGGTTACATAAAAAAAATATAGTAACACGCAGAATGTGTCATAGCTACAGAAAGTGAAGAAAAGCATTCTAGTAGGAAAGAAAAATCATGGAAGACGAGGCGCATGGTGGAGAGCGCTATTCTGGAGTTGTCGGAGCAGAGCGCAGTTAGCAGAGGCGTAGGTCACACAGAGTGAGTGGGGCATGATGAGCCGGTAGATACTCTGGCACGAAGCGGTGTGTCAGGAAGACGTGATAAGCTCAGGCTCTTCAGGCGGCTCTGGGCTGCAGGAGGAGCAAGCTGCGAGCTGTGGAGGCCAGTCGTCTGCCTCTACAGCCTGCTCAGAGAATGTTTCAGCACTATAGACAAAGAACATAGGAAAGAATTGACTTTCCTGGGAAATAGAGTGTGATCCTAGGTTAGTAAGTTGGGTCAGGAGGAAAAGTGTTCCTGGCTAACAGACGCACAGGGAGGTGTGTTGCCCAGGAAAGGGGTTTCACAAAGTCAGGAAAGGTCGGGGAGCTGTCTAGGAATGAGTGCTACTTAAAACTTAAATGAGGGGATGAGATGGCAGAGCAGGAAGGCACAGAACAGGAGTGTCAAACAGAACTTTCCGCAATAGTGAAGACTTCTATCATTCTTAATTTCATTCTGTCCATCCCAGTAGTCACTGGCTGTGAACGATGGCAGGCGAGACGAAGGAAGTGAAATTAATTTCATGAAACCACATGTGACTACAGCTTTCTTATTGGGAAGTACAGGTTGGGAGGTAGAAAAGAGATGGAGGACAAAATCCTTACTGATGGCAGTACTGAATACCGGAGGCTTTCTCCCTGTGTTCTGCTAAAGATACCCAAGAATGCACAAGTCTTCATGAGTTGTTGATTTCTCTCCCATGTTTTACTAAATGTTTTAAGAAAATCAAATAATACAGGTGGACTTGTGCTGGAAGCAGCTTCTCAAAACAACTCTTCCTCCTCTCAGCATAGTGCTAACTTATTTTAAGAGCCGGTGTTTTGGTTTATGCTGGAAATTATCTCAATAACACTAAAAACATGTTTTCTGTGCACTAATTTATTTACATCAGATACTATGCATTGTCATTTTTCCCGAAAGATTAAGGGTTTGGCTACACTCTGCTTCACAACTCCTTTGGTTTGCTTTGTTTTTTTTTTTTTCTTGTGGTACTGGGGGTTGAACTCAGGACCCTGCACTTGCCAGGCAAGCGCTTATTCTACTGAGCTATCTTCCTGGGTCCTGATTTGCTGTTAAATGTTAACTATTTTCACTTACCTTTTGATTACATTTGTTGTTGTATTTCTCTACCCCATTTCCCTATCATCTTTAGTTTCTGCCTTTTTTGTGTGTTTGTGTGTCTGGGATCAAAGTCAGGACCCTGCACTTGCCAAGCAGGCTCTGTACTTCTCAGCTATGTCGCCAACCAAGTTTATATCTTTTTTTTTTTTTAAATGAAAACAAAGATGCTAGTGTGAGTGACATTAGTGAACAGCATCATTTTTTCTAGCAACCACTCCAATCCCCTTTTAAACATATGGTGTTTACTTCCACACTACTCAGGTTGGACACATATCTTCTTCCCTGTAACATATCAAGTGTTTTATGCTTGTCTGCACCAAACAATTCTGAAGGAAATAGTGGCAGGTCTGATGAGATGAGCGCCGTGAGGCTTAAGTCATCTGCTGATTTGTTCTGTTTTTCCATCTGATTTAAGTTGTCCAAAAGTAATCATGTTTCATGTCCTATGTGCCTCCAGAGTACAATAATCTATTATGCATTTTTAAAATTGTGACCACCTATAGGCCTGCCTTGTAGTATTGTTCATGTTTCACAGGCAAAGGAATGAAAATTGGGCAGAGTAGAGCGGGCTCGACCAAGGACAGTGAGAGAACTGGAAGTTGAAAAGCTAAGTCAATTAGATTTTTCTGCTGACAAGTCACCTCCCAAATCTGTGCTCTGTAAGGGCTGCTAAACACTTAAGTTTGCAAAATGTTATGGATTGTGCTTCTTGTGCAACTTAGCAATCCACAGTGTGTGTTAGAGAAAAAATAATTGAACCTGGTGTTATGCGCTCACATGTTCTTTCAAGGAATGCTAGACGTGTGTCCAGACGTAAGGGGCTTCATGGACCTAGTTGACAAGTGCTTCTCTATGGACTCAAGAATCATCAGACATTTACCAAACACTTATATCCTTGTGTATGAGGTAGGATATTTCATAAGCATTATTTTATATATCTTCATAAAAATTCTCTAAACATTTGATCCCCTGGCAGGCTATACTGGCCCAACCCCCAGGGTGCACTGAGATGGTGACTGAGACTGGGCGTGGTGGCATGAGCCTGTAATCCCAGCACTTGGGAGGCTGAAAACAAGAGGATCACTATGAGTCTGATCTGTATAGTGAGATCCTGTAGACCGTGTACTAAAATACATTTTTAAAAAATTCTCTAAACAGACTATATATCAAAGATCAAGGGGCTGGAGAGCTATCTCAGCAGACTAAAGTGCCTGCCTAGGCGAGCTTAGGAAAGCTCAGACAAGCTCAGGCAAAGCGGGTGGATCCCTGGCACCGCATGTGAGCCAGCCCACCTGAAGATGCGCTGAGCACGCCCGAGTCTGGGCGTGATGGCACGCACCTGTGATCCCAGCGCTCGGGAGGCTGAAAGCAGAAGGATCACCATGAGTCCCAGCTGTGTAGTGAGACCCACCCTGTAACAACCAAATACACTTAAAAGACAAATAAATAAATAAAAATTTAAAAACTAAAAAAATCGAATTGAGTAATTGAATTTTAATAATTTGTCTCTGCCGTCAGGACCTCTTTTCTATAAAATTGGATACAACAATATGTGTTTCAGACATATATTCAAAAGGTCAACAGGATTTTGTACAATCAAAGAGATTAGGTAGTTTTGTTGCTTAGGGGACAGGCAGCAGGAAAACAGCACACTGATGAGTAATAGCGGAGTGCTGTGAGGCTTTGCTTCTGTGACCAGCAGTGGGATTGGCCCAAACAGAATGGCTTTAGGGAGTTGTTCTTGCAAGATGTCAGATGCTCTTTGAAATTGATGAATTCCAATGGAGATAGTTGCAAAATTATTATACAAGATTAGATGCATGAGGCACGAAACCCACCCAGGAAGTTTCCTGGCAATCTCAGTAATCTTGAGACAAATATCAACTCATTCAGGAGGTGTTTCAGGCAAAGGGTGGAGGCATTTTTATGGAAAAAAGTGAAGATGAACAAGACATTATACATGCAAAATTAGGCACCCATTTAATATTTTTGAAAAGCATTAATCTCAACTGAGTGCAAATGTTATAATCCTGACAGAAACCATACAAATTAAAAATCCAGAAACTAATATAACACCTCTTCTAGTTAGCACACCACCCCAGTACAGTCTTCATTCTCATTGTTGGCTGCACATGGGTCAAATATATTTTCTTAGGGCAATTTTTATTATATCTGTTTTCTATAAAAATAAATGACAGAAAATGTCTAAAAATAACACAGATAACTTACTGCTCTTTTCCATCAACTGAAATGTGCTTCTAAAAATTATTTTGTCAATGTGGACAGGTTTAACTTAGCTTCATATTTAATTATTAGTAACCCTCTCACTCCCAATTTTTATGTCTATTTGCCTGTGTTTGCAGAACATCACGTTCACATCTCTGGAGGGCAACTGGTCCCTGTGCATGACACATCTCAATCAGATTTCCATCCTCTTTCACAGACCCCTTCCCCCACTCCCTCTATGTCTTGGTCCTCTTCCTTTTTGCAGAAGAGCTACGCAATCTTTTCCTAGATTTTAAAAATTATTTTCAAACTTAAGAAGAAATTTATCAGGGCTGGCCAAATAGCTCAGCAGATTAAAGCACCTGCAAGCAGGCACAGGGGCTGGTCAATGGATCACCAGATATATCGAGCTAGTCCTTCCCCCCCAGGCATGCTGAGGCAGCAATTGAGACTAGGCATGGTAGCACAAGCCTGTAGTCCCAGTTCTTGGGAGGCTGTAAACAGGTGGAACACTACGAGTCTGATCTAGTAGTAAGACCCTGAACACACTGCAGACAATTCCCTAAAATACAAAAAGAAGAAGGAGAAGGAGAAGGAGAAGGAGAAGGAGAAGGAG
>NW_004524704.1:4380360-4390108 GCF_000260255.1 Octodon degus
AGAAGAAGAAGAAGAAGAAGAAGAAGAAGAAGAAGAAGAAGAAGAAGAAGAAGAAGAAGAAGAAGAAGAAGAAGAAGAAGAAGAGGAAGAAGAAGAAGAGGAGGAGGAGGAAGAAAAAGTAACTTATCAAGTTTCTTTGACACATGAACCATACATTTGGGGAGAATTTTTGCAGACTAGCGTCGGGGTTTGTATATGTTTCAACCTCATTTTTTCCACTGTACCTCAGGCTGCCTGCGTCTATACCTTAGGGTAAGTTCATTTCTCTCGTTGAACTGACCTGTGCCCTGCCATGACTTAGAATTATAGTTATGGTATAATAATTCTTGTAGGCCAGCCCTACCTCAGGGTAAATAATAACTACTCATGGAATTGACTGGGAATCACATATTTTTATCTTCCTAGATCCCAACAAAATGTAAACTTACCTCAGCTGCATCTAAATCACATCTCACCTGTGCCAGCAGCCAATTCCATGGCCGACAGGAGGGACAGAGTGATGAAGGAGAAGACAGATGGGAAAGAATGGCATTCTTAGCAAGTTATTGATAAAATATTTAACTTTTGAAAATTAAAAAAAAATGAAAGAGAAAAGAGAAGAAAGATGACACTGAGAACCCACTTATTGCTAAGACCCTTGTTTAGGTCTCTGAGGGTGGGGACTACTACAGGGAAGGGTTCCGAAACCTTCATTGGCTTCATACGGAAACTCATTCTTACTGTAGGATTATGAAAAATGACTACCTGATTTAGAAGCAAGATGCTGAGTTAAGTCCTGGTTGTCCTCCTTGGTTTACTGTTGTAGGTCTGGGACTAATCATTCAAACCAATCCTTAGTCCTTCACTTGAAAACACATGTGATTTGACTGGCTAGTTCTCCAAGGGCTCTTCTACCTCAGACACTAGGTCCTATCAGAGGGAACTGACTGCAGCAGCAGGAGCCACACAGACAGGACTGGGAGGTGACGGGTGACCATAGGCATCTCCACATCATTCTGGAAGGGTTTGTCTTGTTTTTCAAGAATGCAGTCAGATTGCTTCTTTTAGGGAATAAAAGGCACAGTTTTTCTGGGGACTTTAGTCTCTCTTGCATCTCTGTGATCTCTTTATATTGCAAAATGATGGACTAGAGGCTTGTTTCCATGGTGATCACTCCGTCCTGCTTAGCAGCTGGAGAGCTTAACCTAACCTTGACCCAGCTTCCTTAGCTGGGCTGGGCATGCACTTAACCAAGGCATTCAGGGCAGGACTTGACAGCTCTGCATTTTGGGTTCTGGAAAGGATTCCAGAGCGAGAGGGTGGGAGTCTAGCAAAGGCACTCATCTTGGTCTTAATTTTTCCATGGGTCAAGATCATTAATAAAGGGACATTAATAGCAGAGTAGTCTTGAGGGGCTCTTGGATACCAAGCACAGCCATTCTCAGTGGGTGCTCCTTCTCAGTTTTACTTGCTTCTGTCCTCAAAGTAATTTTCTGTCTTGCCTGACCTTGGGCTAAGCTTGCTGTATCTCAGTCACCGTTCCTATCGCCTCTTGGGTGACAGGAACCACGCCACCCTCCAACAGCCTGCTTCAGCTTCTCCTTCTCTGGGTGCCCTTGTCCCAAGGCTGGCCACGCAGGCACAAGATCCCTTTCCTTGAATGGAAGGCCATACCTCAAAGTTAACAGACAATAACAGCTGTGTGTGAGAAGATCCAGGCACGGGGTACTTTCTAAAATAGAACTCAGCTTGGCCACGGAGGGTATGGAAACACGATGTGCTCAGCGCTGCCAGGGAATGCAGCCCTGAAGGTTGGGTTTTTCACGCCTCAAACTCATTAAAACCCCCAGCCTGCGTTTCACACATCATATCCCTCCGCGATCTCTGGCTTCCTTCCTTCAAACAGATACCTTTTTCTTCCTCAAGTGACATGATTGGTTCTCGCCAATTTATTATTGGTATTACTGTTTATCCAGAATTTTCCAAATACCAGTGAGGAATAGACTTTCCCTATGGAGGGAAGAACTGCTCTCATTAGCGAAATTACTGGATTATAGGCATGTAGAGCTGCGATCCTAGAAATCATGAAGTTCTACTAATACCATCCTATAGCTTGGGAAAAAGTGAATCAAAGTGAGTTTGTTCACAGCCAACACAGAAACTAGCCTGACTCACTATCCTGTGTTTATTTCTATTGAACCATTTAAACATTTTGATGCTTAACACCATATTTTGTGAAGGTGCCATGTGATCTAGGAGTAGATACTTAATATAATCATCTAGCTAATTGAGTATGCCTTTTTCTTCCATTTTAGTTTAGATTATGGCCCAGAAGTGCCAAGGGAATCTTCCTGTAACATACACAAATATCCCAGATACCTTTTTCCATTATCCAGATCGCCTGTGAAAACATCACAGCCCGTGACTGAATACGATGGGACAGAATTTGTGTACTATCTCTGGTGCCGTGGGGGATTGGGAATCAAAGTAGAACAAATCTCCTGCCTTGGTGGGTCCAGTAGGGCAAGAGGGCGAGCATCACCCCATCCCATCTCTGTGTGCTATATACCTAGAATAAGCAGAATATGGTGCATGCTTTTAAACAGAAATTAAGATTATAGAGGGATGAAAGAGGAGGGAATGAGCAATTCAAAGCTAGACTCTTAAGGGATGTCTATAAGGGACAGCAATGTCTGGACTGTTACAAGAGGATGAAAGCATTTTCCTGCGCACAAGAGGAGGAAATGATTATAGAATCAGAAGGTGCAGTGTAATGTAGCATTTGATAGCACTGAGAATTTGGCCTCTAACTTGTGTCTTGGCCACACTCCACTTGGCCAGCAGGAAATCTCTGGATAATACCCAAACTCCTCGGTGTGAATTTTCATATCAGGGTAAATATCAAACAGTAGGACTTTCTGATCCTAGGCCTCCCCATCCTAGGCTGAAGGTCTTCCTCCTGGCTGAAGTTAATGTCATGGCTTTGTCATCTGCTAATGCTAGGACTTAGGTAGATGACCCTCCATTTTCTTGTCTACAGCTCTCATTACGTGCAAACTATTACTGCATGTGCTGAGCACTGCACCTGAGAAATGGCCAATCTGTATGTCACTGGAATTTGTGTATGCACCTTTTCACATAGGATTCAAATTTTGGCTTGTGTACTTACACACATCCCATCTTCACAAGGGATTTGAGGAGCAATGAAACTCTCCACCAGGGAAGCTCTCGCACTTAGTCAGTTCTTATACTTCTTGGTTTTAGTTGCTTGGGATTTTCCACAACTTGATGCCACAGATATCTGTGGCAGGTTGTAGGGAGCGAATGCAGTGTGCTGCTCAGGGACCCTCTGCCCTTTCCCTGGGTAGCAGGGCGATGGGCGGGAAGAGAGGAGGCTGGGTGAAAGGACCCTGGCTCTTTCTTAGGTGTGACTTTGGCTAGCATCTTTCTCTCTTGGGCACAGATTCACTAATCCCTTAATTGAAGCAGAGGTCCAAAACGCTTTGATTCTGAGTAAAAATCTTGCATGTGGTACATTTTCTATTTTTCTGCTTCTTTGTCTTTAGGTTAGAAAACCCAGACGGAAGAAGAAAAAAGAAGTTTCCTTGCTTCTTTCAAAACATCTCCCAAACCTAGCACTCAGAATTCTGAAGTTCCACACAAAGGGTAGTGTAGGCTCTGCCCCCTCTAATTATGTCCCATTAAGGTCCCAGATGCCTCCTGTCTGCCGAGTGAGCTATTTAGCATTCTCCCTGGCAGCAGCCTCCTCTGCCAAGGACGCAAGTCATCATCGCCCTCATTTCTGTTGATGTTTATGTTGAGAAAGTAGATAATCCTTACTGCAGTGGCAAGTTGATGGAAGCAAGTAAAAACCAAACAGGGTTTAGAATTCTAATTGCTGACAGATTCACAATGGTGTGTGAGGCCTGGTGTCTGCCTGGCTGGCCTGCTGTTCTGAGCAGAGGGTAAAGTCAAAGAGTATATTGTTTCTGGTATGAAATTTCTTAGTGCCAGGTTTGCTTCCTTCTGAATGGAAGCATGGAGGATAAATGTGCTTAGAAGCAACTATACCACCTTAAAAATAAGAGATAAATGCGACAATCTGGTGGAAAACGTAGTATAAAAATAGGGTTTATCTGCGGTAGCATCGGGGACAACATCATCTTAATTTGGGAAAAGTCAGTTAACCTTTCTGGTCCAACTGCCACATGGTTATGAAAGATTGAAACTGCTTACCACTTCATTTTCTCCTGCAGTTTTCTGTATTACAGAAAAATAATATGCAAATTGAGGATGGTTTTGATAGGTGTCTAAGTCTTTGGTACTAGCAGAGAATATGTGTTGTCCAGTGACACGGATGTGTCTATGGAATTGCACATAGTGGTTTGTTAAAATTCTCAGACATTTCAGCAGGGTCAGCAGGACTCAGCAAACTCAGGTGGGAAATCTGGGGTACGGAGCTAGGGCTACAGTCTCTGGATGGTCTTCAGGGCGAGCAGTGGCAGCCAGAACTAACAAACTCTGGCGGTGTTCAGGGCGAACAGCGGCAGCCAGAACTAGCAAACTCTGATGGGAAGACTGGAGGGTTAAAGATAGCACCATGTAATGCAGTCACCACTGTTGAATTCCTATTATTTTGTTTAGTGAAATCTTGTGTTGTTTCGATGCTGTGAGGTTCTCTTTCTATCACTATCTTGTATTCTTTTAAAAAAATTCTCAGATGTGTAATCCTTACTTTCATGAAGTTAATGGGAAAAGTATGAGACTAGAGGCAAGAAAAATATCTCAGTTGTGTCTGTATAATTTTATTTCTAATAACAATGAGAGTGGTCTTTGAGATCAGTGTGAGCCAGATGCACCGAGAGGGATGGAGAGGGTAGAAATGATTAGATCAGGTGTGGTAGTCCTTAGGCCTCCTAGAAGCTAAGAGTCCTGCAGTCTGATCTCAAGGCAATGGCACCTTCTCAGCCTGTTTTCTTTTATATTGTCTTTTCGGTAGCATGTGCCCTGCCTGCTACTCTAACATGTGGCAGTTTGGGCTCTTAAACTCATATTCTGAAAATTATTCTCTCTGTTCTTTAACTGGCCTTTTAAAAAAATTTTCCTATTTTGGTACAATGAGGTCTTTACCTGATTTCTTAACCACCCTGTTTTAAGGAGCAGCTCTCCTGTAGCTTCCAATAAATTTGATGCTGAAAATCTTTGAGTATAGAATAAATACTCCTTTTGTTCATCTGTTACTTTTACAGGCTGGACATTTTTTAAAAAAAACCCTCTTATTATGCTTAAAATAAAATATGCAATCCATCTGTACTTTAATTCTATTCTATGGTTATGTTATTTTCCATACTCCTTTTGCACACTAATTTGATTTTTCAGAATCATCTTCTAAATTTATGTAAGGTTTTGTCCAATAAGATGGTGAGGAGCTTCAGGCACATTATGAGCTAATAAACTGACGGTTTGAAGATTAAAGCAAATACAGAGACAATGATTAAAGAGCTTCTATGCTAGTAAAGCGAATAATAAGCACCCAGAGATTGTCTTTGGGGTAAAGGCTCCCTGTGGGCATATTTCAAAGACCACTGGGTGGCCAGGGGTTGGAGACCTCTTCAAGAACGCACCATCAATCACTTCCTTTTCAGTTTTTTCCCCTAAGGAAACAGACTGAAGCCATGACTCAAGATTGCCAAGATTTTTAACCCGTGGGTTCCAAAAGGTCTAAGAATTCTGAAGTGAAGACCACTGAGTTATGGCTCCAGCATCAAAGCCAACCTGGGAAGTGCTACTGTCTGAAAAGGCCACAGAAGCGATGGCCTTATGCCCCTCTTTAGTTGAGTTTTGGTCTTTGCCAGTCGCGACTTCTATTTTGTGTTATCGACAATACCATAAAATTGAGAAGCAGATGCTTGCTGGCTGCATCAATCTCAGCAAGCACAAGGTGGCCATGTTTTTCAACTGAATCCCTTTGTTAGCTTTTAACACTTACCTTTCATCTCTGTTGATTTTTCTTTAATGAAATGTCTCACCCTGATCAGCCTAGAGTGTAATTGACAGATAGAGAACAGAGCCTGGGTTATTGTCGCTGTTGATGGACCATAAAGAAGACAAAAGCTGATGACAGCCAGGAGTGCGGGGAAGAGGCTCCAGCCATCCTGTTTCCTGATCTGCTGACAGTCAATGGGTGTCGGTGGAAATTGTGCTCTGGAGGCAGCTGGTTCTCCTGTAGAGCCTAGAGCAAAGGGATTCATCTGGTAAGGGGAGAAGAGGAGAGACTCGGAATTACACGTGACAGGAGTCACCTGTTCTTCAGAAGCTGCTTTCATTTAAGTCTGTCTTTCCTCTTAAATAGTAAGAGACAAATTCCTGAACCTCACTTCTGTTTTTGTGCTCAGATATACAACCGTCTTGGCATTAGACTTGATGGTAGGACTTATGAGGCCTATATTTCTTATTTAAATAAGTTTAGATACACAGCCGCCTTGAACCCAAGAGAGGTCACAATCACCCCATCATCGAGAATCTTCCCTGAAAGTTGAATTTGTTTTATCACTCGTGGGTTCATGCTTAGTTTAAACTCCAGCATCCCAACACTGTTGGATTTAAGTTGTAGCTGTGCTCTTTATGACCTGCACATCCTAAGGCACACTGCTCAGTCTTTGTACCTCAGTGTCCTTGTTAGAAAAAAAAATATTGATTTTATAGGCTGGAAATACAGTGCTTAACACAGTGAGAGGTGCAGTTAACACAGCGACCCGTTATAATTATGATTGCTATTAAACTCACAGGTGACGGTATAGAAAGGGAACATGTAGAGTCTATGGAGAAGATGTGATTTCAGGAAAGAGGCAACTTTGATCCACTGTCATGATTAAAGATGTTTGGAGGTTTTGGCCCCATTCTCTGTTTTGGGGCTACGACTCAGAAGACTTCTGATGGTACCTACAGTCTTTCCTAGCCCTGCTCCCCCTTCTCTCCCTGCTGTTTTCCTCTCCTACCGTAGTTCTCTAAAAACCTATGTTCATCTTTACCTTCATCCCCCCTGCAGGTCCCCTGCTATTAATAATTGGCTCTACCCACTTTTCTTGATTAATTCCATTTATTTATTAAGTCCCTTCCCATCCCCCCAACCTAGAAAGTCCCAGTAAAATCTGTCCTTACTTTTCTGAAACCTAGTGACTCACAAATCTATTTTTATTTTTGTGTTTATTTTTTAATGTATTCAGTACAGCTTGGACTTGTAGTGATCCTCCTGTTTTCAGCCTCCCCAGCACTGGGATTACAGGCATACTCCACCACACCAGGTCTTTGGGGGCAGGGCCGGAGCAGCATGTGATAACCTGCATCGAACCCTGGTCCTTGTGCTTACCTAACCAGGAACTTAGTCTGCTGAGCTATCTTGCCAGCCCTGTGACTCACAAATTTAAATTTCCTTTCTTTGTCCATCTTCTGGACTTGACCGGAAATGGCTCCTAAGGTCTGTGACTCTGTTCTCTCCATGGTTTTGTTCACCGTTTCTGACTAAGGTCTGCCAGGTGGTAGCTGCTCGGAAAATACATGCTAGATTGAATGAATGGTGCAGAGGATATATGTCTCCCTGCACAAGGAATCTGCAGTCTGAGCAGCAGGAAAGTGCTTGTTCTACTGCTACGTGCCAGGGAAAGGGTGCCTCCGCACCCAGACCTGTGCCCACAGGCCACTGTCAAATGCACCAAGACAGCAGTTTCCCAGGAAGGGGCTGTACAAGCTTCTGACTTCACAGTGCCAAGGTTTAGGTGAGAGAGAACACTGCCTTGCCCTGAGAGAGGCCTGCAGTATCAACAAAGAGCCATGGGAAAGAGGAGAGAAGGGTGATTAGGCGAGGGACTGAAGAAACACGATTCCAAGGTCTTGCTGGGTAATCCTCCCCTCCATTTTCTCATGATTGCCTGCAATAAGATTTCTTAATCATTCAGGGGGTTTAGAGTGCGATCTCCTGAATGTATAATTATCTCCGTTATTCAAAACAAACCAGACGTGTGCCAGGCAGAAAAAAAAAATAAAAACAAAAATGTAGCCTCCAGCAGAAAACCCATCTCTTCCCTCTCCCCACCCCAGTTTCTCAAGTTAGTTCCACCCCTCTGAATCTGTGTCCCCAGTAGCCATGGCAGGGTAAGGAGAAGAACAAGCAGCAGTCGGGTACTCTGACCAAAAAGCTCGCAGTGTTCAGCTTAGGCTAGGAGGTCGCATTGGCCTATCACACACTAGGGCATGCGAGGGCATAAAGAATCTTACCTTAGTGCAGAGTCAGGTTCTTCAAATTGCCTGGCCCTTAAAAATTTTAATAGCCATGTATGTTCCAGGAACCCTTTAAATAACTGCTCTGGTCGCTTATCTCAGTCACTGGTCAGTACCTACCTATAATCCCTGCTACTCTCAGAGACTGAAGAATAATAAAGAAAACTCTAACTGGGATGAAGGCGACTAGCTGATAGATTCATTTCTGAAACATAACTGCTAGGAGAACTTGAGATATGGGTTTCATCCTGCTGGGTTTCAATCTGCCCCTTCTTAAATGACAGGGTTGTTTTTCCCTAGGGGTAGGTAACTTCTAGTTTTGGAAAGGGCTCCACAGTAATTATTTTAGATTTGGTGCCTGTGTGATCTCTGAGACACTTCCTTTGTTTCTTTTCTGATGTTGTGTGGCAGCCACTTATGATAAGGGTGAGTGAGGCTTTCACTGAAAGTTTCTTTATAGGCACAGAAATTGAAAATATAAGTTTTAAATGCAAGATTTCTGAATCATAAAGTAATACTCTTCTTTTGATTCATCTCACAATCGTTTATACATGTGCAAACAATGCTTAGCTGATGAGAAACAGGAAAAGTGGTGCTGGGGTATATTTTGCTAATCCCTGATCCATACCAAGGTTCTCAAAGAAAGGAGACACGCAGTGTGAGTACATATCAGCACATTTTCCCAATGACCTGATTTTTATCTTTTGGCACAACATTTATCAAATGCAATAAATGTGAGTGCACTTTTTTTTTTTATCAAAGAGAGTTTGAAAAGATTGCAGAAGGATTGACTTTGATTATCTTGAAGATATTGAAGTCCACCCTTTACGATCCCCTGTAATGTAGGGCAATTGATCTATAGCTTCCTTGACTCTGGATCTGCAAAGACCAGACATTTGTTATATTTCATTTATTCATGGTCATGACAGGGAACGGAGGCATGAATAATATAAAAGAGAAGATAAAAAATCATTTATATTGCATTCGGCTTCAAAATACATCGTGAATATTTTTTTCCTCTGAAGATTTACCTTCTTAATCCCTTTTGCTGATATGAAAATGAGCTCGCATTACCTGAGCTCACTGTGGATTATGGTAGAATTGGGATGCAGGGGAAAGGTGTGCTAGAAATACAGTGCAAGGGACACCCTGGGGACAAATCTTCCTCTCTGATGCCCCTCGACTACCCCAAGCTACTGAGATATATTTCCTAGCCCATTCCATCACTGTGCCTGCTTGTCGGAGGTGTCAGATTGTCCTTTACCTCCTGGCTGTGTGTCCGTGGCTGGATTCCAGTCCTGAGACTTTCTTGGTGCGTCTGAATTGTCGGTTCACCACTACCTGAGATGATAAGGAAAGAAAAGATCTTGATTATGCCAGTTCACATGAACAAAAGATAAGCCATATTGGAATAATGAGCCCTGTGATTTCTCTTTCTTTCTTTCTTTCTTTCTTTCTTTCTTTCTTTCTTTCTTTCTTTCTTTCTTTCTTT
>NW_004524704.1:4390493-4399954 GCF_000260255.1 Octodon degus
GTACAGTTTCAACAAATAATACACTGCATATATTCTTCTTAGTGGTTAATTGCTGTACAAGATGCGGACTTGTGATCCTATTTACAAACACCAACTGCACTGGAAATACGTAAAACAAAAATAAATAACCTTGTGTATCTTCCTTAGGCTCCTGCTACAGGAATACAGGATGAAAGGCGAGACTGTGAGATCCTGGTTCATAAACCTTGTTCATCGTTCCTTGCTGACCAAGAATACAAACCATTCTCTTTTCTAGAAACCTGAGGAGATATATCACAGGTAATTGATGTGTTTATCTCAGTCCTATTTGTTAGACTCTTAGGCTATTCTTTCCAGCTTTATGATCCCAGGGCAACTGATGACACACAGTTTCAAATGTTTGAAAGAAAGAAACATCCAATTTCTGAGTTCACATCAGCCTTTTCAAAGTGCCCAGCAGAGATAAAAACCTTCAAAGGAAATACTCGTATACTTTAGAACGCTCAGGCACTTTAGATGTCAATAATAGTTTCTAATGCAGATTACCTTTGACACAGAAGCAATAAATATAAATTTCATAGAAAGTTTTCAAATTAACCATGGCTGGACAAAAAAAAAATATGGAGCTGTGACGGCAGGCTGGATAAAGCTGGGATGAAGGAAAATCTTTGAGTCTTAATCTTTCCTGAGGAAAGAAGATCTGAGAGGAGGCTTCTGGGGGACCCAGTTTGTGAATGCGTTCTTACAGGACGTTAGGGCACCTCACAGGCAGCACAGAAAAGCAGGGCTGCATGGGAACAGGGTTGTGTTATGTCTGGACGAAGAATACTAAAGACTTGGCTTCCAGGTGAAGGGAGCCTAAGATTGGGGACCAGCTGGGTGTGGACCTGGAATAGTGCTGTGGTTAGAAAAGGGCAACACCAAAGTGGAAAACGCTGAGGAATGTGTACACACAGCAGGACATGCCCTGAGCTGTGTGTCCAGCCCTTTTCATTTTTTAAATTGGGAAATAGGACCTCTCTGAGTCATCTAGCCAGGGGGGCAAACTTGTGATTCTCCTGCCTCAGCCTCGCAGAGTCCTACTAGAGCTGGTGTGTTACACCACATCCAGTTTATGGGGTAGGGTTTTGGTTAGCAAAAGGAGTTGGGTGCTGACTATGCCAGATACTTGAAATACAGTTATGAGGGGAGAAAGGATAGAAGTCTCAGCCTTCAGGAAGCATGATGCTGCTGGGGAGTGGTGAGAGAGGAGTTGAGAATAAGAAAAATGAAAGAATACAGAAGTGGATAAGGGAATATATATATATATATATATATAGAGAGAGAGAGAGAGAGAGAGAGAGAAAGTGGGAGGGAGAGAGCTATAAGGAGGTGATTACTTTTAAATTCCTTGAAAGTGTTATGACTTCTACTCAGATGTCCTACCAAAGACTTCCATGGGAGGATAATGGGACATAACAGTTGTTAGGTCACCAGTGGGTTGGCCCACTAATGAGTTCAGAGATAAATGTGGCATAGGAAGGGGAAGCCTGCTTGGAGGAGGTGGGTACCTGGGGTCATGGCCTGGAAGGGTCACCCTCCCTCCCTCCCTCCCTCCCTCCCTCCATCCCTCCCTCCCTCTCCTCCTCCTTCTCCCCCTCCCTCTCCCCCTCTCTCCCTCCCCTTCCTGCCAGGCCATGAGCTGTTTCCCCTCTGCCATGAGAAACCGTCTTATGCCAAGCCATCCTGTCCTGGACCCAGTGACCATGGACTGACATCTCCACAAACTGTGTGTCAAACTAAACCTTGCCTCCTTTGACTCACATGCATTAGGTATTTTGTCCCAGTAATGTGGAAAGGAGCTAAAGTAGAAGCCCTCACTGAAAAACCTTGAAGCATGTGGGGAAGGGGACCCTGGGTCACCTGAGGGCACTAGGTACAAAAGCACAGAAGCAGATACGCCCTGACAGCGCTGGGAGGACCAGGGAGGCCAGAGCAGCCAGCGCGGCATAAGTAAGAGGTAAGCAGCAGTGTCAAGGCCAGGTAGGACCTGAGCATTCACACGCTGGAAAGTCACACAGCCTACTATAGACAGGCTTTTCTTCTTAGCGCTTACTGCAGTGAGATGGGAAACCTTTCAGAATTGTGAGCAGGAATCAGCATAGGCTGACTTAATTATTTTTTCTAATTTAATAATCTTTTATTCATTATTCTGCTAATGGTGAGTAGCAAATGCCTATCAATTACATGGTTATGATTCATTTTTAAAAATAATTTCATTGAGAAACAAATAGCAATGAAAGAGTTTCAAAACTGATTAGTAGAACAGTTTCAATGATTAATACATTGCATATTGTTGTCTTAGTGGTTCTTCATTGTACAAGATGCAGACATGATATCCTGTCCACAAATTAGAACCAATCTATTAGAACAAATCTCTCTATTCATTGCATTGAGAAAATGGCTGTATAACTATCCTATTTTGAATATACAGATACAAGATGGTCATTCATTTGTATCCCCTTTTTTGTTTAGTTTTGTCAGAGAAGTGTATTCCCTTGTCATTTAAATATTGTAGGTGTATAAATTCAGCTAAATATTCTAATATAGTTCAGTAGTCTATACTAGTAGTGGGTTTTCCATAGGACTGGAAATGCCAGAAGTTGTTGACTTGAGCCTTTTACAGCTCAACATATTAATGTGGGTTTACTTTTTATACTTAGATTTTATACTTTTCTGTTAGATGGTTAAGAACAAGATAAAGCAAAACCTATATAAGAGATGTAACTTTTTTATCTGACAAGGTCAGTCAAATCCTCTCAAGATTGACCTGAAACTCTGTACCACAGTTTGTAGATCCTTTGTCAGTGTCAGCCACATTGGATGACTCACGGTCATTGCTTGACCAATTTGCTCTCTGAGAAAGCCTGAGAGAATGTTTTCTCTCCATGTGACTCTCCTTAGGCACACTCTATATCACCAATCACTTTCTTCTGTGGCCCTATACTCTTGTTGATCAGAAAATTTGGGACACAACTGAGTTACATGGTGTTACAATAGAGGTTCTCCTATGTCCTGACTTAATTTTTATCAGGATCTCTTTAGATATTCTGAGTGAAATGGTGTGTAGTAGTCAAGAGGGAAATTGAGGCAGCATTAAGGGAGGCTACTGTAAAACTCAGGTGAGATATAATGATGGTTTGGATTTATGTAAGTGGTTACTGTCTGGATGCTTTAGAAGATACAATCAATATTATTCTATAAACAAATGTGACTTACTAAAAAAGGAAAAATCAAAGTTAATCACACAGTTTTTGGTTCAAGTAACTAGCAGGATAGAGTTGCTATTTGTAGAATTGGAAAGACTAAGGAAACGGAAAGTGTGGGTTCCTGACCCGTCAGTAGCTGATCTTGGGTGTGCTCCTGAGGGCCCGTCTAGTTTACCCGTAGGAGGAGGTGGGATCCAGTATAAAAGTGGAGGAGAATCGAGGAGAGAGAGCTGTGAGCACATGAGTATTGATGTTGATAAGGAGAAATGCAAATATCACAGCTAAAGTCGGCTTGGGCAGAAATAGTCTAGGCCACGAAGTTTTTCCTTGAAGAGAAATGAGCCTCAGCACACTGCGAGGCCTTCACACACGCAGAAGGGAAATCACAAACTGGCAGAGGGAAAATTCAAAGGGACAACGGTTGCCAAAACTTACAAAACTTAAGAGATGTTTCTTTTGTCACAAGATGGAACAGGGGCTTAAGTAAATATCGTATGTCAGCGGTGAATGTACGACACACATATGTGTGTCTGGTAGGTTGGCAATGTCACAGGCACTACACTTTTTGATAGAATAGGTGATGGAAAGTGTGCAGTGATTTATGAGCTTAGTAATAGTGGGATCTTGATGGAAAGTAGACTGGAAAAGATGCGACCCAAGGAATGTATGCAGGGCTCACGTCCACTGCTGAGGGAGGTACATGAGAATACCGCTCTTTGCTGTTTTGTCGTCCTCATCATTCTGTGAGAAAATAGCTTGGAAAGAACTGAATGGACGCATCTGCGTCATCTTCCCAAATCTGAAGCGCTGGCAAGGAGGAAGAATTGCACTTGTGCTCTGTGGCAGGAAAGGGCAGATTCAGCCTTCTCATGTGGAGGCTGCAGGAACAGTGTCTTCACAACATGAAGTCTCCACTGTTGTTCAAAGCTGGATGGGCTTCCCCTCAGACACAGGTCTGTGTCGAATGTGTTTTCAAGCAGAAATTCCACAGCCATCCAGGAAACTATCTAGGAAAGATTCCACTTCAGACTGCTTCCCAAGCCTGAGACTGTATTAATCAATAATGGCAGAGGGAAAACCAACCGAGACGAAGGCCATCTATGAAAGATCTCCTGGGCCAGGGGAAGTCCAAAGAGAAGAACGAGGCACATGAAGTCATGTCCTGTTCGCATGCATCCGGCAAAGAAGGATAATGACTGGCTGCCTAATCTAGCACACACTGATTGGGTGACTGGAGAGAAAGATTTTAGGTATGTTTTAAATACAGGGACTCAAATATTCCTAAATAAATAATAGATAATTTGGCAAATAGGGTAGTTTTACAAAAGGGAATTTTCGTTCTCATGTTTTAAATAAACATACACAAGAGAAGAAACCTCCCAAATGAGGCCTGAAAGGATCAGAATCTGGGGTTGGCGAAGAGGCCACCAAGCTTTGTTCTCTCGTGGGCTGTCTTTTCCCCATGGCCTCTGTTCACATTTCTGGGCCTCGGCAGGGCAGGGATGTTAGTGGCCAGCAAGGCAGCTAAGTGGTTACTGTCTCAAGCAAACATATCTGTGTTTCAGCTGAGATCGACACAGTAAAATTATACTCTCTTCTGTCCTACGTTTGGCCTTAAAACTTTTTCCCTTTTGATAGTAGGGATCAAACTGATGTCTTTCACACTGAGCTACATTCTTAGCCCTTTTCCATGTTTTTTGTCCTCCTCCTCCTCCTCCTCCTCCTCCTCTTCTTCTCCTCTTTTCCCTCCTCCTCCTCCTCTTCTTCTTCTCCTCCTCTCCTTCCTCCTTCTCCTCCTCTCCCTCCTCCTTCTCCTCTTCTTCTTCTCCTCCTTCTCCTCCTCTCTCTCTTCCCTCTCCTCCTCCTCTTTCTCCTCCTCCTCCTCTCCTTCCTCCTTCTCCTCCTTCTCTTCTCCTCCTCTCCCTCCTCCTTCTCCTCTTCTTCTTCTCCTCCTTCTCCTCCTCTCTTCCCTCTCCTCCTCGTCTTTCTCCTCCTCTTCTTCTTCTTCTCCTCCTCCTCTCCTTCCTCCTCCTTCTCCTCCTCCTCTTCTCCTCCTTCTCCTCCTCTCCCTCCTCCTTCTCCTCCTCTTCTTCTTCTCCTCCTTCTCCTCCTCTCTCTCTTCCCTCTCCTCCTCCTCTTTCTCCTCCTCCTCTTCTTCTCCTCCTCTCCCTCCTCCTCCTCCTCCTCTTCTTCCTCCTCCATTTTTTTTTTATTTTTTTGAGACAGAGTCTCTCTTAAGTTGCTGAGCTTGGAATTTAATTTGTGGTCCTCCTAACTCAGCACTATAGCATGCTAGAGTTATAGGCAGGCCTTGCAGTGCCAATTTCTTAGACACTTATTAACAAAACGAAAAAACCATAGTCATTCTGCTAAAACAAGGATGAATCAGAATTTTGTCTCCCTTCTATATTTTTTTTTCAGTAATGGGAATCAAAATTGAACTTAGGATCTTGCTTTTGCTAAGCAGGCACTTACACTGCTGAGCTATATCCCCAGCCCCTATATTCCTCATCTTTAACAACTCAGAGTTTAAAACTTTGACAGTCATCTCTATTTTTTTAATTTAATTTTTCATATTCATTCAGTAATTTTTTGAGGGGTATGGGTGATTGAACCCAGAGATATTCTACAACTCAGCTGCATTCCCAGAGTTATTTATTTTTTTTTTTTACTTTGAGACAGTATCTTCTTATACTTTCCAAGCAGGCCTCACATTTGGTATTCTCCTGCTTGTTTCCTGAGTAACTGAGATTGCAGGATATGTGACTAGGTACACCCTGCGTGCTAGATGCTCTTTTAGCACTAGTAGTCAGGGGAATTACTGGTCCCAGTGGAATAATAAGTTAATTAGGGCAATGTACTACCATGAAGGAGCCCATCGTAGAAGAGAAAATTTAGAGAACCAACAGTAAGAAAGTTGTATGTTACAATGGAAAATTAGTGGGGAACGACGGTGGCTGTAGATATCAGAGGACTGATAAAGGACAAATATTAGAGGTAGTGAGGTGTTAGTCAGAGCAGGTAAAGATGGAAGGTTACATCAAGCAAGTATAGACATGTGCATCAAAACCTAGGAGCATGAAACAGTAGGAGGAGATAGCATTTCAGCCTGGCTGCAGAAACAGTTAAAGGAGGAGCGCCGGGGAGAGAGCTGAGTGTCCTAAGTGCCTGCCTGGCAAGCCTAAGGTCCTGAGTTTGATCCCTGGTGCCAGTAAATAAATAAATAAATAAATAAATAGATAGATAGATAAATAAATAAATAAATAAGTGCTAGTGATGGCAGGCAGAGATGGTGTTAGAAGGAGTTCATGAAGGGCCAGGACTCTCAAGGCCCCTCTCTGCTATTTCAAGGGGTTCACATTTTTCTTCTGAAAGTCGCAGGAGATGCTCCAGGACTTTATGCACGCAACGATAAGTCAGATTTCAGGTTTTAGAAAAGTGAAAATAAAATAAAAGTGCTTTGGCACATTTGCACTCATTCTGTCCAGAAACTTGTCCTTTGTGTCTTTCCCTCTTCCTTTCTTTGGTACTAACCATGTAGCTGCTGTGTAGGAGTCTGTATGTAAGAGTGTGGGTTTTCATGCAGCTGCCTTCTTAGGCCAAGGTGCTAGTGATCTGTGCGTGTCTGTTTCTTTTGTAATTACCTGTACGTTTTGATTACAAGATAGCTGTTAACTTTAGCTTTTGCATTCATAACTCCAAATTGGTGGGAATGTAAGGAATCAACCTTAGTTTGTCTAAAATGTTTTTGTTTCCTGCCATTCTTTGTGGATCCTGGGACACCTCATTGACCAGTTGGGTTGCAACCAAATGAGTTTCAAAGAGGTTTTTGAAGTTACCCAATCAGGGCATCCTGTTCAGGGGGTCACTGGAATTATTTTTATTTTACAGTTGAAGTTTAGTCATAAGCTAAACAAAGGATTTCCAAAAAGAGAGAGGATGCCTGGGAACTGGTTTTCTCCAACTGGCTGCTCGGACTCACCACACCTTACCAAGAATTTCTGCTGCTTCTGTAAAATATAAAGGCTTTGGGAAGGACACATAGGTCAGTTATATGCATCCAAGTCAAACCTGCTAATAGGAAAATCTGATATTTGTGGCTTCCGTTATTATTTATTAACTACATCTATGTATTTAAGTGTTTATGGATGTCCTATATTTAGTCAAAGCACTTCTAGATTCTGATGCTTAGTGATCATCTATATATCATGAGAAATAAAATGCAAAAGTAACCATGATAGCAATCCTTATTTTTTGGTGTGGAACCAAAAAATGAGAAGTGTTAGTGATGACAAGTAGAGATAGTGTTAGGAGTTCATGAAGGGCCAGGACTCTCAAGGCCCCTCTCTGCTAGCTCAGGGAGTGCACAGTTTTATTCTGAAAGCCACAGGAGACGCTCCAGGACTTTATGCATGCAATGATATGTCAGATTTCAGGTTTTAGAACAGTGTATATTATTTTAATTATTGAATCCTCATGAAGGGTAAATCAATGCCTATTTTACAGAGATGGGTTTGTTGGTTATTTATTTTTCCTTTGCCTGTTTCAGTACCAGAAATTGAACCCAGAACCTTTGAACTAAGTCTTGCTCAGTTCCTAGTTTGTATTTTTTTTTTATTTTCAAACAGAATTTTATTAAATCACCCAGATTGGGCTCAAACTTGTGATCCTCCTGCCTCAGTTTTCCACAGTGCTAGGATTGTAGGTATGGCCCACCAGGCTCAACCTTATCATTAAATGAACTATTCTATTTCACGGAGCTACCTCTTAGTTCTTTCTAGAACTAACTCCCATAAATCACATGGGGATAAATTAAAAACCACATAAACAGGTCTTTGCCTATTATTTTAGAGTGAAGCACGATTAGTTTGTCCACTTTTATAAGATGCCAGATAGAGAAAACAAAGAGTTAAAAATCACACATGCTACAGAATAAAGAGCAATTCTTATGAGTCAGGAGTTAAGGCAATAAAAGAAGCCATCCTTTCTGGTTTCCGTGTCTTCTGTAGTCCAGCTGTATGATGTAGTCTCCATCTCAACTAAAGTAGTAAACCGCAACCTACTCAGAGCTCTATCTATTCAAGATTGGAGTCCAGGCTGTGCCTTTAAAAAGAAAAAAGAGAAAAACAAAGAGTAAAACAAAACTGAATTGTTGGGTGGGAGAGGGATTCAACAGGGGAGAGATAGGAGGTAGAGGTGGGGGTTATTTCAGGCCTTGCTCCTTTAAGCCTTCCACGGCTGAGCTCCGGGTCAGACCTTGCTGTTGTGAAACACTGGAGCAGTTGTTGCGGTCTGAAGATAAACAGCATTCCAGCAGTTCCCCCAGAGGCTACTGGAGGCCTTGTGCTTTTCAACGTTTCGCTGGCCCTGCCGCATCCAGGAGGCAGGAGTTCCTGCAGTGCTTGCTGCAGCACACAAAGCCGTGGCTCTGTGCTCTCTGTGCTCTTAACTTGGGCCACAGCGATGGGTTCAGGGTGCTGCAGCGCAGTCATTAAGCTGATGAGACACTAGCATCCATAGCGTAGCTTTGGAAGCCTGGGTCGTCCTGACTGGAGGCCCAGTAAGAACCAGGGCTCCTTGCCATGATGGACAAGGTTTCCGTGTTCATTAAAATTTAGGCTGAATTAGGACTCACTGGGTTTATGTGAAGGCAAGCTGGGAAACCAGATGCAGGCTTTTACAAAAGCCAATTTGGGGTTTTCACCAAAAGATTGAAATTTAGGCCGGGGAGAAAGCTCAGCAGCATAAATATCTGACTGGCAAGCATAAGATCCTGAACTGGATCCTGGTACAAAAATAAATAAGTAAGTAAATAAATAAATAAAATAAAAAAGATTGAAACTAGGATTGCTATACCCAACAGAACAAAAATTTCATAGGAATTGCTCATAAGTTATTGGTTCTTCTATGGGTAGGAGTGGCTTTAAATAGGATAGAACCCCAACAAATCAAAGAATAGCTCAGAACTACCCTTTACTTCATGATGGAGGGTGGTTTGGGTGGTGACCCATGGATTGCAGCTGCCAGCACTGGGCCCTGATTTAGGTCTATGTGGAAATTCCAGCAAATTCTTTCCTGTTCACCACTTTTTGCAGTTCAGCTACACTCACACACTGCTATGATTCTTCCCCAAGGGAAACTTCCCCAAGGTAGGGATCTACTTTCCCCAAGGTAGATAAAAGGGGTATCAGTAACCTCATTGTGATGGAAAGAGTCTAAAATGACTTTGCTGAA
>NW_004524704.1:4400254-4415357 GCF_000260255.1 Octodon degus
TGTGATTTCCGAAGACTGAAGACCAAGGTCACTAGAGTTCCCAAGTAGAATTCCTCAGAGTGATTGTCTCGTCTTCTACTGAGCCAATCCTTGTATATCCTCGAGGATGTCATTATTTACAGGATATATAGTTAGTTATATAGTTAGTGGGCAAAAAACTTTAAAAAACAAATCAGGGGACTTTTTCATTTTCCTTTCAAATGTTATTTCTCCATTTTTTGTGGAAGGATAATGAATGTTCAAGGAAATTATATTACTGTAGTACATATGCATTAAAGTGGAAGTTTAGTCTTAGACAGGTCTGCTCTAGGAGCTTTTCTGAGAATTCTTTTTTTAAATGCACGTTGTATAATGTCAACAGGGTCTCACTACACACATCAGACTCATAGCGATCCTCTGTTTTCAGCCTGCCGAGGGCTGCAATTACAGGCTGAGAACTCTCACCTCCCATGGACAAGCTGAGATGAGCAGGGCTTGATTCTTTCCACGCAGTAAGTGAAGCAGTGGCCCTAGCAGTCATCTATCATAGTCCCATAGAGACACAGTAATGAATCAATAGCCATTTTTCCTCTCTCTGAACACCAACTTTTTGAAAAGGGAAATTAACCTTCCCCAAGGTAGGGATCTACTTTCCCCAAGGTAGATAAAAGGGGTATCAGTAACCTCATTGTGATGGAAAGAGTCTAAAATGACTTTGCTGAACTTTTAGAGCCGCTACCATCATATAAGGAAGATACCTTGGTTTTTGTTGACACTGTACATTATTTTACTTTTTTACATAGTGATAATTTCATGGGTTTCCATATATATATATATGGTAATACGATGTAGTATTACCTTAAAATCGTGTTCTTTGGCAAAATGAGACTCAAACATGTTGGGATATGTATTCTAAGGACAGAACCTATCTCACGAACTTTTTTAAAATGGTGTTTTGGGCTTAGAGGTCTCTTCTAGTCCACCTCTAAAGTGGTTTCTTTGACAATAATTTTGTAACTTTTTCTAGTTAGAGTTAGAGTACAACTAGGTGCAAAATGTAACATGCACATCTCTGGGTTCTCCAAAGTGGTGATGAAATTTTGGTGCTGTCTTATACAGAGGGGTCCACCAGAGTCGTTTAGACTCTACCACACGTTTATAGAATACTGAGCCAAGCTCTACAGACCCCATGGGGAATTCAACATGGAATACTTTCTAATCAGTAGTTCTAATCGGCTCAACGATTCAGCCACATCCATTATGAAAACTCTATAGATGAAAACAGTGTGAAATACCCTTTCTAGGAAAGCTATCTACTTCACAGGAGAGGAATCTTAGTAGCAGAGCATAAGAGTGTCTTTTGTATGGCCAGAGATTCATAAAGGGGCATACAGGGCGAGCTAGGCTCTTTACTTTCAGGCCGTAAGATACATTTGGTTAAGAATAATTTCAAGACACAGAAAACACATTTTCATTATTTTAAACTGAATTTCCACCAGGTCAGATTTTTCCAAACTTCTCTCAACACTGATGTGCTCAAGCTCAATAACTTTGTGGTTTTGGAAAATGTTTTGTAGTCCTCAAATGAAAGACACTGCCAAAGTTATTGTAAATGGCCTCAAGACTGCAGATCCTGCCCTGGTCATTTTCTGGGTCATTTTCTGCTTAGAGAGTGGACTGGACACAGTGAAACTTGATGCAGGCATTTCAGTCCCCCTTCCTCCCTAAAGGTGCCTCTTCTGGTGCCTCATCTAGAAGCCGTACAACCTGTACAGTCTCCTGCCTCGCTTGCCTTCATGCAGAATATTGGCCTTCTAAGATCAGAACTGCAAAACTAGGACAGGTAGAAGTACGCAGTCAAGTAGAGACCTACGACTGGGGACAGCAGGCTTATGCAGTAGCCTGAGGAAATTGAGAAGTACCAGGCAAACAAAGCAGAAGTTCTCAGTCTTAAACATCCATCTGTCTCCTGGGAGATGGACTAAATTATATAATCCAGATTCTTCCAAAAGTTCTCTTTTGGTGGATCTGAATGGGACCAGAAAATCTGCATTTCTGTGTGTTTCCTTAGTGATGCTACTGGCATTGCTCAGAGGATTGCCCTTTGAGGGGCACTGGAAGACAGCGTCGTGTGTCAGTGCACACAGCTGACATCCAACAGCACACAACTGATCTCAGTCATTTGAATGGAATATAAAGAATTCTGGAAGCTCTCCCTGTAACAGGCTTTCCGGGCGAGGACTTCAGCTTTTTCCTTTGGGTCAACTTGGGTCTTTAACGATCTGGCCAGTGTTTGGGAAGGCATTTGATATTCTGGCTTTAATGTAAACACTTCCCACCTGTCCCAAGTATGTGTATTCCTTTCCAAGAGTTTCAACATTTCTGACATTGGTAGAAGCCTAATCTTTTCTCCCCTCTCCTTCTCACTCTCTCCTTCTCTCCTGGCCAGCATCTGTTCTTTTCACAGCTGTGACCATTTCATTCTGTCTGCCTCTCTCTCTTCTCACCCCCAACTCCCCACCCTCTCATCCTCTCTCCACCATTAAGATCAAAATACTCTGTTTTTATTTATTTACACCACAGCTGTCAGTGTTGTGTCTGGGTCACTGTAGTGCAGCCTCACAGGGAAATGCGATCCTAAAGAGGCCTTCAAACTGCAGATACTTGTAGTAACTGTTGTGCACAGTCAATAACACATGCTCCTTGGATCCCACGTTTGTATTAAAATGATTTGCTTGGGGTTGCGTGTCGAGATGTCCCCAGGAGGAATGAAGTCTAATGGTCCTAGGAATTTACACCAGGCCATTTAAAGGTATTAAACAATTTAGAGTATTTAAAACTTTAGCACCAGAAAAAGAGAGAATTATCCCTCGCAAGAGCTGTAAATTAGGAATCAAGAAAGTGAAGTTCTAATTAGGGTTCTGACACTGACAAGTTGAATGACTGAACCACATTCTCTTCTCTCCCTCTCTCCCTCTCCCTCTCCTTCTTTCTGTTCTTCTCCCTCTCCCTCTCCCTTTCCCTCTCCCTGTCCTTCTTCTTCCCCCTCTTCCTCTCTCTGGTTCCTCTGGTGTCATGCATCCTTTGTTGAAGATAGTGAACTTGATTTCTGAGGGCCTGTTTTCAGTGTATCTAAATTAGAGGTTTCATTGAATATTTGAGTCCTATATTCACACATTATGAGTTCAGGTCAGGTTATAGGGAAATTCCCAAGCTTACCAGGGAAACCATACAACTAGAAAGTACAGGATGGAAGAGCAACATAAGCTCGTCAATTAACTACTGAGGGTTTCTGTACCGAGTAACATGTCTAAATGAGATTTTCAGAGAGGCAGTTTGGTAAGTATTAATTCTACCAGCAGTGTAAAGTCACTAAACAGGAACAGATACAGGAAAGGAAATGATATGTGAAACAAAATAAGAGTGACTAGATCCGGTACATCTTAACAGTCTTCTTAAAGCCATGTTCATAGTAAAACTAAATCGAAGAAAAATAGCCAGCTTTGTTGATACCAGTGAGGGAAGTAACACAATACATGAAATTAATGAAGTACTTGATGAAAGTTTTACTTGTATGAAACTTATTTCTCACATTACTAGGTAATCTTCCTGGGAAGTTGTTAGTATCGTAGTAGTTATCAAATTAATTGTCCTTCCTAATAACTGCAGTGCTTTCCTGTAAGCTTAATTTATTTGTTCTTTGTAGCAATGCAATGTTGTTGTCTAGTTGGTGACTACTAAAAATGGGGTAAAACTTGTGTTGAACAATAATTCACTTGTAAAAAGCAATTACAGTTTACAACACACAATCACAGACTTGGTTTAATTTGATCAATGCAGTAATTGTGAAGTAGCCAAGTAATCATTGTTATTTCTCATTCTTCATATTATTTTCCTTGAATCAAGTAGAATAACAGACTTGGTTAAATTTGTAAACATAGAATGGTAATGTTACCAAAATATTAATCTTAATTTTCCTTAATTAATTTAAAAACATTTTATATATTTTGTATTAGGGCTTAACCAAGGATGTGAAAAAAAATAGACATATTTCTATGCTGAGAGAGAAGTTCAGTGGAGAAATGCCAGCATGTTAAAAAAAAGGTACAATAATGAGCTATGGGTACTATCATAAAAGTAGTTTAAGATTATGTAAGGTGCAGAGAGATGGAAACATCAGGAAAGAATTTAAACTTTTTTTTATTAATCAGTAAATTGTGTAAGGCATCTGACATATATGTATATATGTGTACATATGCATATATATATATATATATATATGGTATACATGATGCTTCTTTTTCTTATGTGGAACACAAATGTTCTAGATATATTGTTGTAATGGTCATTGGTATAATATTTCTTTATCATCTACCACTTCAATTAAATCATAAAGCAACACATGCATGTATAAATATATATGATAATTAATAATATAAAATTAAAAAGTGAGAAAAATAAAAGAAAATATAAAAAGTCAAAATAAAATAAAAATATACATACACGTGTGTGTGACTTTGGATGTAGGCTTTGCAAAATATGGTTCTGAAGTATTTTGTGGAGGCGAGAGTAAGAAAGTAGCCTGTTTAAGGCACAATACAAAGAAATAAACTTGTCTAAAGCAAATGGATCTCTTTTCCTTCATAGGGCTTTCTAGGCAAAGTAACTTAAATGCAAAGATTTTCCTAAAATCATCATCCCTTTTTACCCTTTCTTTTACGTTATCCATGTGCTAAGATCCCAGTGTGAAAATTCCTCTGTAAATATCGGCCCTTTCGTAGGGGGACTTGATGGTTAGTTTTGCATATTGACTTGGTAAGGTCATGGGTTGCCCAAATATGAGGGTATTTTTGGTGGAGATTTACATTTAAATAGATAGACTGAGTAAAACAGCGTGCCTTCCCTGAGGTGGGCAGAACTCTACTCAGCTGAAGCACTGAATAGAATAAAAAGCCCTTCACTGCCTATGGTCTGCCATCTGGGATATTTGCCCTTTCCCTCCTTTCAGACTAAAGCAGAAGCACTGGCTCTTCCTGTCCCCCGGCCAGGGTCACCCCTGGGTCTACAGCTGGCCAACTCATCCTGAAGATCTTGGGATCTGCCAACTGTAATTTTATGAACCGATCCCTCATTGCACATACATTTGTTTATTGCTTTTATATTCACATGTAAATATGCATTCATTTTGTGGTTCCAAAGACTCTGGCTATTGTGGAGATTTTATCATTTTTTAAAGTATGTTTTCCTTGACTTTTTAAACTAAATGTATATATTTAATATTTTACAGTAGTAGGACATAACTCCTGAAAGATTGTGTGAAGGATAGCCATTTGGAAAACAAATAAATATTCCTGCTTAACATTTCCTCAGTAGTTTCTTCAAAAACAAAACATGCTCTGAACTTAAAGTGATGAAAATTTTTACTGAACATATTGAAAAATTTCTTCCAAATCTTTATTGAGTAAGGTTGATTAAGCTGACAAACTAGTAAACCTATCACAGTGAGGAGGGAATAATGTATTTTAATCCAGCAGTTTTATAGAAGTCCTTAGAGTTCAGAGTCAGATGTGGCAGGAAAATACTGCACTTAGTATTTTCCGGCTTCAGAAATTACACCTCCATAACTAACATAAGGCCTGGGGCCCTGGGAGCTAGCCCAGCAGAATAAGCACTTGCCTGGCAATTCCTGAGTTCAATCCCTGGTACCACAAAACAAACAAACAAACAAACAAACAACAACAGCAACAACAACAACAAAAACCTAACATAAGGTCAATGGAATTCTCAAGTATGGTGCATAATTTCTTTAATCATAATCATTTCACCACAAATGTAATTTCTCTTAGGTTCATTGGATACTTCTAATTCACCAGTTATTAGCCAAATCCTGCTAAAGAAATTCAATTAAAAAATGATATTGGGAAAGTTCAGTTACATATGTGCAAAGTTCCCAACTAATTGACCATACTATTCTATACCCATACACAGATCCTTGGTTTGTGAGCCCAAGGGGAATCTTGTTAATGACTTTCTGGGGGCTCTTAAGCACGTATTTCTCCAGGTTCTCATAACATAATTAGTAAAACTATGATGCCCACTTAGAGATTTCAAGGTTTTTCTTGGTTTCAGATTCTATGACTCTTATTTGGCTCTCATGTACGTATTCAGGATGAGAATGACCAAATTAATTATCTTAAAGATAGTTTTGATTTGTGTCTCATTGCTCATTGATTCATCTTTATATTTCATTTTTTGCTGTGGTTTACTTTTAAATGATAACATGCTCTGACACTCTAATATAGTATCGGATCTTGTTTACATAAAGTTAATTGTCCTGCAAAGAAGTAATCTAGAAAGGAAGCTACTGGAAAGGTAGCTTTATTCATGGGAAGTCAGTCCACCTAAATCTAACTGTGAGTCAACAGTTAAGCACCTCTGTGCTTTTGTTTATGAAGTTGACAGAATTTTAGCTTGGCTGAATGGAACTCAGTGCACAGCGACAGGAATTTGGTGGCCCAAAACACCTTTGGAGAGCAGACTAAAAACTCTGCTTAAGCAGCCTCACATTGGAATGGACTGAATTATTTCCATGTCTGATTCTCATGATTCTGCAAAAACTACTTCCTAGACATAAAAATAGGCTGTTAGCAGGCATTGGAATGGTGGCTCCCTTCTACCATAGTAACGCAGGTTCTTGGTGAGGGAGGAGCCCACAAAGCAGAACAGGTCCTATTCCTAACCACAGTTTCCTCACCTCCAAGGAAATAATGTCTTTTTTTAAAAAAAAAAAAAAAAGAATCACATAACTTTTGAGGTGTTGATATTACTGAGAATACTGAGATATTGTGGACACATTCTTGGAAGTGAAAGGTACTCTAAAAATACAGATGCCATTGACCTGGCACCAGCAGGCTCTTACTCCATCCTTTCCTTCATCCTCCTCCACCCCTGCAGTCTATCTTCAGTACAAGTAGCATCCAAATATAAAGCAGATGGGTCATGTCCCATTCCAAGGGATCTTGAAATGTCTGTACTTAGAAAAGGATAAAGCTAAAGCTGTGTTTTAAGTGACCTAAACTAGGACACCAAGAGCAGCTGGTCTTGTTTCCAGCTGGATTCCTCAGCCTGCCAGGGAGAACGACAAGGCAAGTTACCGTGACAAATTCTCCTCTCCAGGGCTTGGGGATCAGTGTAAGGCAAGAAAGCTTGTAAGTTCAGAGAAAATCGAACAACAAATAAGAAGCACAACAAAAATAAAAATTATTCCGATCTGGATCCTTTAAAAATAAAATAATTCATTTAAAAGTGTTGCTATCACACTTAGCCCAGTGGCATACATTTTATGTTTCTATAAACATATAAATAATCTGCTTCTAAATTTATTAGTTGTTCAACACTCAGGATAAGTATATAGGTATTTGAAACTATGATGTATAATAACTACATTCAGACAATGGGATAGATACATGTAAAGGCTTGATCTACAATACCAAAAATGCAGAATGAATCAATAATTAAAGCGGAGTCTTCACTTACTCTATTGTTTATCAAATATCCATCTTGTTTCAGACATGATGTTAATATATATATATATATACATATCACATATTTTATGTATATATATTTCCACTAAATTCTTATTATAACTGCATAAAACATCACTAGTGTTCATTTTATGAATGTAGAAAACAATGTTAAGGGAAATACGCTATAAATATTTATACAATTGGATAGTGGTAAATCAAAGTGCCCAATTCAATCTTACTATGATTAAGTACTAATTGTGGGGCAGACACATTTTTTCCAATTATCACTGATATTATTCTGCTTTGATCTCTGTACTGCTGTTCATACTACTATGTTGTCCAAGCAAACTAGATTGAGTATAAATCTACTAATTCAAAGAGTAGATATTAGAGCACAGTGACTATAAAGGGTGATTCTTTTGGCCTTAGAGATAGCTCTTAGAGACAGTCAGAGGCCAGATGATTTTGCATGACTGTGTTCCTTTTGCCTCCTGGTACGTGGGAAAATGTGCTACGTGCAGTGACATCTAGCTGGGAAGTATGAGGGAAGAGATGTGCTCTGGTATACGAAAAAATAGGCGCCTCCCACAGGGATGCTCCGTGTTCTTCTCCCCTCCATGCAGCTGACAGAGGAGACCTTCCTGGGAACTCAAAAGGCTTAAGCACAGCAGAAACACACAATGCAGAGACTCAGCGTCCCCAAATCACTGTGCAGAAGAGAGCCCTGTCAGAGAACTAGTAATATTGAATTTAAACTTTTCTGTGAAGAGATATGTTTGAGCCTATGCTGCGTGGCACGTATGCTGCATGTGCTAAGAGAGTGTGCAATGGAAAGACTTTTGAAAACTAAATTAAACTGAAGGATATTTCATATGTGTGTATAGTGGGAGTCCACAGTCTATGTGAGGGATTGAAACACCTAGACATAGGTAAGAAAAATGACTTGGTTTCTTCAAGGAAAGGTTTGAACATAAAGGTAAAGTGCAAGGGTAGGAGAAGATAGTAGCTGTAGATGAAAGAAGTCTCTTTTCTATGTATTTAGTACAGGGTCTACAGGGTCTCACTATATAGATCAGATTCATAGTGATTTCTCCTGTTCTCAGCCTCCTAAGCACTGGGATTACAGGCACACCCCACCACCCCCAATCTCAGTTACCCTCTCAGTCTGCCCTGGGAGTGGGGCCATCACGGCATGCTGGGGATCAAACCCAGGTCCCTGTGCCTGCCTAAGCAGCCCCTTTAATCCTCTGAGCTATCTGGCTGGCCCTGAAAATAGTCTTGAAGTCATTCCAGTCAAGAGAAATAGCAACAGACACAAATGAAGGGTTTCAAAAGAAATGTATTAAGTATTCAAGGAAGCATGAAATATGCGATGATTACCTAGATAGGTGGTGATATGTGGGTTTCTGTTATGATAGTGTTATGCTTTTTTGGAAAAAAGAATCCTTATTATACACAGACTACTTAAATATTAACAGATAGACAAAACCTATGGGAGTTGCTTTAAACTAATATTTTGGGGGATGAGTAGGAAGATTAAGGTTAGCTTTGGGTACATGATTTCTGCAGCTGGAAGATGGCTTCATGAGGTTCATTATAATTTCTCCACTTTCGTATATGCCTGCAATTGTTCTAGAATTTGAAATGTTAACAAATAAGAAAATGCTTCTGATTGCACTAGAAAGGTGATCCCAAGATAATGAATATGTAGTACTAGGAAGTCCTGGAAAATTACTCTGCCACCTTCAGCATTGCAAAAAAATTCTTCTGGGGAGGCCATCTAATCTTCATATAGACGAATGGAATAGGAGAACTAAGACACCTGGGAAATGACTTCCAGGAAAGCCTGGGCAAGAAGCAAAACCTGGTGTGGGAATACTTGCCCAGCTGATACCAGTAAGAACGTAGCCTTGGTCTCTTGTGGCTCAGTAGGGATCTGGAGCAGGGGTGGTGGCAGGGAAGAGGCACAGAACTCACTGGACATGGGAGTAAGAAACGACTATCAATGACCTGTGGGAGGTCCAAGAGACATGATTCACACTCAGTGGAACATTCAATGGCAGCAGGGGACATGGGGCTTGCTAATGTCTCGTGTCAAGTGAGGGATGCTACAGTCCTACACTGGAAATTTTTCCACTGTACTTTTTCTGCATGAATATTAGAACTAGGTCAGGGTGTTTTTCTGTGTTTCCATGACTTTTGGAAAGTTGTGCAGTTGGTATGTTTTGGGTAGCGCTAACTCCTGAGTGGCTGAGGGTTCTCGTGCCCAAAATCCCGAGTGGTCTAGCCTCATCTGCCATGTCAGTGGGACACATCTGAGCAAGATGCAGCATGCAGCTCCCAGGGGACCGACCACTGACCACTCCTTGCTGAGATCTGACCCTGCTCCTCCTTATCTGTGGCTGGCACAGCCCACAGGCTCTGTACAAAAGTTCATGTGTTCAGGTGTGTCCTTCAGATCAGCCCTGGGGATGACGTTGGCATACGAACAGTATAAGAAGGAAAGAACTGCCATCCACTGGAGCAGAAATGACCACCCCCGCCACACACACCTGGTTCCACTCTAGGCCTGTGTTTGTCCCCAGGCCCCATGGCTGGATCTTGACCACCATGTAGCAGACAGTGAGGAAGAGGACCATGAACCAAGAGGTGAGGCCGGAGGGCAAGCTTGTGGGATCCATGTCTGACAGGGTGGATGTTAGAGCTGATGTGGGTGTGGGCTGGCTGTTTTGGTGGGCAGCCAGCAGCCTCTTCTCTCCTTGGTCTCAGGGTGCCAGGGAGCTATGGGATTCCAGCCAGAAGGATCCTTCCTGTGGGCTCCACTTGGCTCCACTTAGGTGGGTGGAGCACAGAGGAGGATAGGGGCAGAGCTTTTGGGGGCAGGGCTTGGTCTGGGGGGTATGACATGAGTGGGCCCTAAAGTGGGCCCTCAGAAATCCAGAGTCATCCAGGTCACTGATGCTTTGAGCTGAGCAGGCAGATGCCCCAGCAAAAATCCAGTAAAGACAGTTGTCACCAGGAAGGGGAGCCCTGTGAGATGGCTCTGGGCACTGCAAGTCATCTGGCTCCAGCAGCTCTGAGAAGTGACATCATTTATCACCCAAATGAGTGGTTTCCCAGGGAATTGGGATGAGAGTAGGTTCAATCCATGGATGCCCAGGGCCTTAGGGCTCTGGTTCAGGGGAGGGCCCCAAATGTATCCAGGAGGTCAACCCCACTGTTTTATCCCACTGTCACTCCACCAGTATCAGAACTTTTAGACATCCTGGGCCAGACTCTTGGCTTCATCCAGGCGGAAAGTGTCCTCCATGGGCCATGCACCAATAGCACAGGAGTTTATGGTGCTTGGTCCTCACCACCTCTTGGAGATGGGCAGTAAATCACAGGGAAATATGAAGAAGTCTGTGGACGTGTAGACCTTCATCCGCTGATGTGTCTGGATCACCAGCCTCTGGGCCACATACTCCTTGTAGTAAGTAGTCTTTTTTTTGTGGAACTGGGGATTGAACTCAGGCCTTTGCGCTTGCCAGGGAAGCACTTATTCCACTGAGCCATCTCCCCGGCAAGTAAGTATTCTTGGGAGGAGGTAATGGCCCCTGTAATCCAGTATAGTGGCAAATGACAGTGAATGAAGATAAGTCCCTACCAAAGAGATGAGTATGGCAGAACAACGAAGTTTTTATTGGGAGCTTGTGACCAACACCCTGACTTTGAGTCAGGACTTCCAAATTGGTGCCTTTAATTTCTACCTCCAGGTTATAGTCTTTCCAGTTTCCATAGTAACCACATTCCTTCATTTCCTCATTTTCATAAATTTTACAAGAATGTCACACAATTGCCACACGGTTTACATTTCCCAGACACTGTTGACCATCTGCCTGTCATGGGATGGTGTATTTCAATGTTCACCCTATTCCCCAAGTTGTTCTAACTCTGTGTTCCTATTTTATGACTTCATTTTATCTAAGTGGCTTTATGGCTAGCTACATGGGAAGGGGTGATGGAGTGGGTTTATGTACATTTAAGTGAATGTAAGTGACCCTCCTTTAAAATGGAGTTACTTTTCTTCCATCACCAGTAGAGCATGATGGTACTCAGCAGGTCATCCAGGGAAAACTTATTCTCCAGGCCTCCCTCCTTCAGATCTTGGAATTCTGCTTTGGTTCAGGGTGAAAAACATCTTCAGGATGTAGGCAGCCACTCCCACAGGAGACTGGTTCATGTCATAGCCCAGATAGGAAGGAGCAGAAAGGGGCTCAGGCCCAGGCACTGCCTACCCTAGTGCTGGGCTTTTGGTACCCAATTTCCCCTAATCCTAGCTGCTCCACTCTTGACGTGAGCCAGGATAATCTCTTCCAGATGTTTTGGACTTTCACGCTCTCCATGCACATCTTCTTTCAGAGTGAAAGATCTGTGGTTCCCAGTTCTGGACATTGTAAAGAAGATTTAAATTGGTGGGAGTAACTAGATCCCAGTCTGGAAAGATACATTTGTGTGTTTCCCTACAGAGCACCTCAGAGTGGAAAAGTTACAAGGGAGATCTTTCTCTAAGTCCCTTAGGAGGTGGATTAAATTGGAGTTGACTTCATAGACACTATGAAGTTTAAACTTTGAATTCAGCTAGGGGCCGAGTTAGGACTGGAAAAATGCTAGCTTCGGCCCAGAACTTAGAAATACCATGGCAATATAAATAGAAGTCCTTTAAATACTTTTAACTGGAACCATGTGGCCATAGGAGATTTATGGCTCTGTAAGAATTGGACGTAGTCCTGAATTTGCATTTCCATAGTGACAGGGACAGATGATATTATCAACTACGGCTCTTGCCTTAAGGTTGTATTTTAACACTTAGCATCACGACATGTAAGGTTCAGCTTTTCATAATAAAGATAAATAATGAATTCTAAAAAGTGGTAGGTAGTAGGTTCACTAAGTATAAGATTTTCCTCAGTTTCACCTGTGTTGCCTATGCCTTTGCGTATAGAAAATATAATGAATAACTATCTACTCAGGGGACTCATTTACACCAAAAAAATAGAAAAATAAATGAAACCTATACACTTTATTTTGAAAGCGGTACTTATATACTGAATTGGACAAATTATTTTGTTAAGAAATTTTGTTTTGGGGACAGCAAGATAACTCAGCAGACTAAGCGCCTGCTCAGGCAAGTGCTGGGACCAGGATTCGATCACCCCATACCGTATGCCATGCCAGCCCTGTCCCCAGGTGTGCTGAGCCATCCACTGAATCCAGGCGTGGTGTTGCATGCCTATAATCCCAGCACTAGAGAGGCTGAAAATAAGAGGATCACTACAAGTCTGAGCTGTGTAGTGAGACCCTGTGCCAAATACATTAACAAAAGATAAGTAAGTTAAAACCTAGTGGAGCCTTCTGGAAATTCATGTGATTAGTTGAGACTCTATTAATATCTATTGCATATTTTACAAACAAATACATCTATATTGTTTATAAACTGAAAAATTATAAGAATATATGAGAAGAGGTTTTGGGTTAAAATAGCTTTTTTTGGTAGAAAAGTAATTAGAAAGATAGGGATTAATATGTAAAGGCTTATGTGTACATAATTCTTGCAGCCTCAACTGTGTTGTCCTTGAGGATTAAAAAAATTATGTTTTCCTGTAGTATAGGAAGGATGTAGTTTACACAGACGTTCCTTGCTTTGCTTTTAAGGTATAGCATGAAGGCCGCAGTGATCTTGCTGTACCTGCTACAGGACATCCTGGTTACTTTCAAATTTTAAAAATTATGAGCAATGTTTCTACACATATTCATGTGTAGGTGAAAATACCAAAGATCAGGTTGCTGGATCGTAAGGTCAGAATCTGTTCAGCTTCGTATGAAGCTGCCTGAGTGATTTTATTAATTTACATTGTCAGGGGCCGGGGAGATGGCTCAGCAGGATAAGTGCTTGACTGACAAATGCAAGGATCTGAGTTCAATCCCCGGTTCCGCCAAAAAAAAAAAAAAAAAAAAAAAAAAAAAAAAATTTACATTGTCACCTATAATGAATCAGTTCCAGTTGTTCATCACCTACCCAACACGTGCTGTAGGCTAGGTCTATGCCCATTGCAGCAGGCATGCAGTAGCATCTAATTTTTGTTTTGATTGGTAATTCCATAGTGATGTATGTAGCTGAGCTTTTTATATGTTTACTTGCCATTTGTTTATTTTCTTTAATATGATGTTCATTCAGTTCTTTTCCCACCTTTAATCATGTTGTTAAACTCCTGCTTAGATTGAAGAAGTCTTTGTGCATTATGAATAAAAATCTTTCAGCAGCTTAGCTGAAGAGATATCTCAGTGGTCTAAGTTCTTGGCTGGCAAGCGCAAGGACCCAGGTTTGATCATAAGTAGTGCATGCTATACTGGCCCTTGAAACTGGGCATGGTGCCACACACCTGTAATCCCGGCTGTGCGGAGGTTGAGACAGGAGGATCACTAGGAGTCCCAGCTGCATGGTGAGACCCTGCACCAAAAAATAAATAAATAAAAGATTAAAAATAAAATCCATCAGCAGCTATGTGCGTGGCAAATATTTTTACTGTCCTCAGATTATCTGCTCACTCTTTTCATATTGTCATTCTCAAACCTCAGGATTTAATTTTAACAAAATCCAGTTGTCAGTTGTTTCTTTGGAGGTCATGCCGATAATGTATTTAAAATGCCTTTGAAATATCTAAAATTATCTAGGTTTTCTCTGAAGCTATATTGTAGAAATTTAGTAGTTTTGCATTTAGATTTCTGATACATTTTAAATCAAATATATAGTTTGTAAGGTCTTTATCTAAATATTTTTTTACACGCTGATGCCCAGGACTGTTTGTTAAAAAGGCCACGGTTAGTCTAGTGCATTGTCTTGACTCCTCAGTTGATGAATAGTTGAGCATACTTCTGCGTGTGTGTCCCTAGCCTCTAATCTATTCCACTGGTCTATTTGCTCCTTCATAGTTACTGAAAAATCTTGATTTCAGTAGCAAGAACTTGGATATTTTCTGCAATTTTGTGTTGTTCCACTCTATCAATATTGAGTTTGTTCATTTGGATTGTGTACCTCTCCATATAAATTTTGGAAACAGCCTTTGATATCTATAAAATAACTTGCTTAAAACTTTGGGACTATGTGTAGTACATTAATATCCAGTTAAAAAGAAATTACAACTTTACAGCTTTCAATTTTACTATCAGCAAACATGAAACATCACTTCATTTTGTTTTATCTACTTTGCTTTTTTAGTCAGAATTTTGAGGCTTTTTTTCAGATAAAGATTATTTATGTTTTGTTAGGTTTACATATGAATTTTTCATTTTTAGGTACTATTCTAGCAGCTTGAAGTTTCCTACAATTAAATGTTATATAAACTTTTAATTTTTGTAAATAGTCATTATCACATTGAGGTAGTTGTGTTCTCCTCCTAGGCTGCTGAGAATTTGTATCATGAAAGGGTGTTGGGGCTGGAGAGATGGCTCAGTGGTCTAAAGCACCTACTTAGAACAAGCTCGGCAAGGCATCAGGGACCGAGGTTCAATCCCCCAGCACCACATGCCAGCCAGCCCTGCCCCCTGGTGGGCTGAGC
>NW_004524704.1:4415457-4425739 GCF_000260255.1 Octodon degus
TCTCTCTCTCTCTCTCTCTCTCTCTCTCTCAAATAAATAAAAATAAAATTTAAAAAGAAAAAAAAGAAAGGGTGTTGCATTTTGTTAAATCCTCTTTCTGAGTGTATTGATATAATCATATTTGTAATTTTTCTTCTTTAGTCTGTGTATGTGATAGATTAAGTTACTTGATTTTCAGATTAACTGTGACAAGTCTTACGTGGTCATGAGTGTAGAGTTCTTTTTATGTATTATTGAATTTAATTTATTTATATATTCAAAGTTTTTGCACCTATGTTAGTAAGATACTGGTCTGTATTTGGTGATATATTAGTCTAAATGTCGTCCTTAGACATTTGATGTATTTGGTACAGGTTCTACAAGGTCTCACTACATAGATCTAACTCATAGTGATCCTCCTGCTTTCAGCCTCGCAAGCGCTGGGATTACAAGTGTGTGCCACCACTCCCAGTCTTCCTCAGACATTTGAAGTAGAAACTTTTCCCTATGATTCTATCTTTTGCAAGAGGCTGTAGGTAGTTGATAAAATGTATTCCTTAAGTGTTGGATAGACTTTACCTGTGACTGCATCTGAGTCTAGTGCATTTTTGTTTTAAAAAATCTCACCATGTATTTAATTTTCTTTATAAATGTGAGCCTATGTAGAGTATCTGTTTCTCCTTGTTCATACTATGCTTCTGAGCTATATACCCATTAATTTATTTTATTTTAAATTTATCATTTTTTCCTCTAATTTATACTCTTTATTGTCTATTGCTTATTTTTGAGTTTTAGGTAGAACCTTCAGTTATTCACGTGTGTGTGTGTTAGTGGGGCTTATGAACCGAACTGAGGGCCTTTGCACTGAGCTACATCCCAGACGGTCGCATATTTCCAAGAAAATAAATATTCTTGTTTTGCCTTCAATTACTCATTTTCTGAGTCTTTCTTTCTGTTAGTTGAAGTTTCCATCTTCTGTGTTTGCTTCTCTGTTATTAAAAAAAATCTATTGATACTTTCTGAAAGGCCAATCTACCAGCAACAAATTCTATCCAGTTTATTTTTTATTTATTTATTTAATTTTATTTCAGAAAGTCCTTGTGTCTCCTCCTCTTTTCAACAATACTTTCATATGATACAGTTTTGGAAGTCGATATATTTTTAATCTCAGCACTTTAAATATTTAACTCTAAATTCTGCGAGCCTGTTTTCTAAAGGAAAATTTAACGTATTTTTTCATCCTGGTTTATTGATGGCAAAGCATTCTTTCCCTGGCGTCTTTTATGATGCCATTGTCTTTGAGTTGCTGACATCTGAATACAATATCCCTCCACATAGTTTTGTGATTGTTGTCACTTTTGTTTATTTATCCTGTTTGGTGTTTTCTAAGTTCTTGAATCTCTAGTTTTGTGGTTGATATTAATTTGGAAACTTCTTTGTCACTATTCAGCAAATGTTGCTTCTATTCTTGTTCTTTCTTTACCTTCTATCATTTCTACAATGCATGTAATACAGTTTTGTAATTGTTTCAAATTTTTTTATTTGAAAGAAAATAAAAAAACCCAAAACAACTGAGTAACAAAATAAAGATACAAAATTTTACATCAAGATGATGAAAAATTAACAGTGGTTGTTATATTACATACTGTTGTCTTTGAAGTTGTTGTGCAGATTACCAAGTATAAGTGTGCATGGTTGATCAAACAATTAAGTATTAACTGTTCCCTTCAATAAGCCAATAGAAATTAGTAGCACAATTATTTTAGCATATATATCCCTTGATTTATTCTTTTCTCCATCCCAGTTGCACTTGGCCTTCAAAAAAAGATGAACAGATTTTTTTTTGTGTTTCCCTCACCTTATCCACTGATTTTTGGAAATTCTGAAGTTGCTGTTGCCATATCCTCCAGTTCAGTGTCTCTTTTTGTTCACATCCCTTTTATGAATCAGTGCATTAAGAGCATCCTTCATTTTTTTAACAGTGTTTTAAGCCTGTAGTATTTGTATTTGTTTCTTAGAATCTTCATCTTTCTGTTTATATTGTTCATCTGTTTTTGTACATTGTCTATTTGTCTTTTCTATAATAGTCTTGACATAATGAGCATAGTCTTTTTAGATTGCTTATCCAATCTTTCCCTTTCTTCTCTCATATTTGACATTGTTTTGATGGTTATTGAGTCTCTTCAGACTGCATTGCCCTCCCAAACTACCTTTGTAGCCAGTCTTGTACATCTTTAAAAAATTTCTCATGATGAACTAGGTAAAAGGAATTGTTGTCAATAGGATTTCAGAAATGTAGGGATCAGAAGCGACTATTCCCAGGCCTATTAGCCAGTATCAGCTTGAAGATGAGTTTATGGCTCCAGACTCCTGCAATTTCACATGCAATTCTTGGTTTTGTTTTGGCTTGAGATTTTAATCCCTTAGGTAGGAACAAGGTAGCTGACCTGGGCTGGAATTGTGTTTTTGTCCTCAACCCATGTGAAAGTTTAGAGAGGGCTGGAGTTGGAAATTTCTCTTCTTTTTGGTGGATTAAACTCCGATAAAGTTGTAGCAGGTAGAATCTGATCAAATAGTTTCTCCTGAGGGCTGGACTTGTTAAGAACAAAATCCTCTGAAGTATTTCAGAATGATTTTTCTGCCTTCTTCCTGCTAGAAGCTTAAGAAAACTTTTCTCTATTATTTCCTGGGAGGACTTGGTTTAGTCTGGAGGGAAAACCCTCTGAAGAATAAGAGCTCTTGGAATGAAGTTTTTAATCTCTCTAGTTGGTCCTTTCTGAGCCTCCACAAGTTCATCAACTATAATTTAGGTTTTCTTCCCTGGTAGCGTTATCCTGAGAGACATTTCCTCATGGATTCCTGCTTGCGCAAAGTTGTAATTCTCTGCAACTATTTGTCTTTCACTCTAATTTGGCAGATGGTAGTTTATTCTGCAATGGTGTTTCTCTGATGTTTCTACAGAGAGAAATCCTCCCCACCCTCCACAGTACTAGGGGTTAATTTTAGCATTGAGCTGCATCCCTCACCTTTTTTGCTACATTGAGACAGTGCCTCACTAAGTTGCCCAGGCAGGGCTCAAACTTGTGGTTCTTGGGCTTCAGGATTATAGGTGTATAGAACCACATCCAGAAAGAAATTCTTCGAAAATGTGATAGGGACTACTAATTATCCAAAAAATAATGAACATTTTATACTAGAAGACCATTTATATTACCAGCTTGAGTTAAAATTATTAGATGAATAGCTACTAATTTTCTGGTCATAGAGACTTGAAATCTGTCAGTTCAGTAAATCTAAACAGTAATATCGAATGAAAAAAGTAAGAGACGGGCAGTGTGGTATCATTCAAGTAAATTTAAATATGAAACATTACTGTTTAGCAATAAGCATACTTACTATTGACTTTAACGATGTGTTTGAAATGGAGTTGGAGAAAACACTTCTTTGTGGTACTGGGAATTGAACACAGGGCCTTTGATGATGTGTCTGAAAAGACAGTTACCTTTTCACTTTGGTTAGCATTCTTACTTGGCAGGATGCGGTTAATACATCTAAGCTCCTCACATGATAGATGACCTCTTTTTTTTTCTAGTAAATTTTGATTTATAAACCAAGAGAAATCTTTAAGAAAAGAATGTTTCTTGTAGTAAAGGAATATTTTTTAAAAATCAGCTCTTTCAGATTAATTTCACCTTTTGATTTAAATAACTTTAATTTGCTTATTTATAGTTAAAATAGTCCCTACAGTGAGATCGATACAGATAGACATTTTTTTTCTAAAAATTACTCTCTTGCCTTTTTACTTTACTATGTTATGTTCATCTATCTTTTTCTTTTAGTTAAATCCTATGAGAAAAATAGGCCTGGAGCTGTTTTATTGTGGTACGTGCTCTGAGGGACTGAGGCGATTATTTTGTTATTCTTGGGAGTAATAATTAAAATAAAATAACCAATTTATAGAAAAATAGTAGTATTTTTATTCATAAGTAAACATAATCAACATATCTATCATATTCCTTGAGCTGCCAAAGAAATTTTGTTTCTTTTTAACCTTTCTCTTCTACCAACTTCCAAATTTCTTGTTGGTAAAATCATTAGATTTATACTTAAGTATGCATGAATGTTTGTTATAATAAATAACTTTTTAAGTGTACTGTTTTTAAACTCATTATTTTCTATGCCTGTGTCTTCTGTAAGTTTCCATCTTTCAAAACTTTGTGGATCATAGCAACTAATAATTATTTTAGAGAAGTTGTAAGATGCTATGCTCCTCATGTTCTTGTATGTTGGGAATAAATACCATATATTTTGTCTTCATGATTAAATAAGAGTTTAGTTGGTTATGGAATTCAAAGATAAAGATAACAGTATTTCAGGTTGGAAAAATACTACTGAACAACATTCCAGTGTCCAGTGTTGACAGTTTGGTTCTTCTTTCTACAAAGTAATTTTGCTCCCTGGAATATTTTCATTTATCTTTCCTACTCTGGCCTGTGATGTCTCTAGTGTATTAGTCAAGTTTCCTGTTGCAGAGACAAAACATGTAACACATCTAACTCAAAGCAGTAAAGGTTTAATTTGGCTGAGAGTTTTGCAGAGTTAACCCTGTGGATTGCTGGCTCCACTGCTGTTTCTGGGTGAGACAAAGAAATGTGGTGGAAGACATGGAGTGAAGCCAGATGACTTCATGGTGGATGAAGAAAACCAGCAAGAGATGCACTCTCCAGAGCCACTCTCCAGTGTCTGCCTCCTCCACCTAACCCTCTCTCCTACCATCACATCAACTCTCAACAGGTAGGGATTAAGTCACAGTAAGGACTTCACTCACAAGATCCAGTCCCTTCTACAGCAGTCTCTGAATCCAGTGAAGCTGACAACGAAGCTTTTCTGTCACAACTGGAGACTTCCATCTTCATCCTGCTTTCCACTGGTAGACTTTACAATATCAAGAATTATATCTTGGAAATTTATTTCATTAGTTTTAATAGTAATAGCAGTATGGTTATCAAGTTATTATCTCTCATATGTTTTTCCTTCTCTCTCTCTCTCTCTCTCTCTCTCTCTCTCTCTCTCTCTCTCTCTCTCTCTCTCTCTCTCTCTTTGGTGGAACTGAGGATTGAACTCAGGCCCTTGTGCTTGCCAGGCGAGTTAATTCTACTGAGCTATTTTCCCGGCCCCTTCCCTTATCTATTTGAAGACAAGTCTTAACAATTTTGATCATTTTTTTTTTACTCTTAACTTTTCTTATTTTATCCTAGAACTTTTCTTTGTATTTGCACATCTTTTTTCATATTCTTCTTCACCTGTAATTATTCTGTGATTAAATCCATTTACCATGATTTGAATTTTGACAAACAGATTTCGTTTTCAAGATCTGTTGATGATAGTGTTTCAGTTATCAACATGATCAACTCACATTACACTGAACTTACTAATTATAGTTTTCAAAACATCTTTTCACACTTGAGATTTGAGGGTGTTCTTGTATTTACTGATGAACCCCTCCCACCCACACACATGCATTGTATTTCTTTAAATGTGTGAAAAGTCATTTTTGTCTCTTTCTGTACATAAGTAGCTTTACAGAAAATAGACTTTTTGTTTTCCCCAGCCTATGTTCACAACTGTAAGAGGGAGAAATGTTCCATGAGTCCATGAGGGTTTCCTCTTCCCTTTACGTATAATGATCAGCCAGAATTTTTCTCTGCATCTCAGGTCCAGGCAGTCAGAGTTACCTGTTTTCATTGGGATTTTCTCAATTACCAAATTCTCTCTCTCTCTCTCTCTCTCTCTCTCTCTCTCTCTCTCTCTCTCTCTCTCTCTCTGAGAGAGAGTAGAACGGGAGAAAGAGAAGAAGAGATATTGGGAGACATTGATTCTCTTGGGGCTTGTTGGCTCTTCTGGAGGAATTTGTGAGGCTGGCTTTCCTAGTATGAACTCCGCTATCCTCCTCATCAGAGGAGCTTAGGACCTTGTTGTTTCTGAGGATGGCCACACTGCTTTTTGGGAGGGTTCTGATCTTAGAGCGTTGCTTCCTGGCTCCAGCTCAGATCCCTCAGCCTGCTGGCACAGATCCTTCGTCCCGCTGGCACAGCCTTTCCAGCTTCCGCCACTGACCTTTGGGACTTTCCAGCCCAGATCCTTGGAATAGATTTGCATGAGACAATATTGTGGGCTTATGGCCTCCAGGTGGGCTCATGGGGGGCATACTTATGGGCTCAGGTCTTCAGCTGGACTCACACAAGACAGTGCCCTGGGACCCACGTCCTCAGCTGGAGTCTTTGGTCTTTAGTGTGTGGACAGATTGTTTTAAACTTGACTCTTTGGGTGACTCCTTTAAAGTAATCATATAAATTATGTGTCCTGTATTAAATTATTTTCCTTATAAACCCAGAATGCAGTTGTGTGCGTGCGTGTGCGTGCGTGTGTGTGTGTGTGTGTGTGTGTGTAAAGTCTAATCAGCAGACTTTAACCTTCCTGATTTTTCAACAATGGGACTTATTTCTTCTGATAAAAATATATGTAATAAAAGTAAGACCTTCATATATACTATATTTATAAATTTGTAGAAATATAATCAACTGTAAATATACTATAAATTTATAAAAAATAAAAGGTAAGCTAAAGGTAGACATGTGTAATAATTCATTAGTTTACTCTCACTCTCTTTTGGTTGGAATTATAATTATTTCAAAACTACACTTAATAAAGAAAAGAAATATTATCAATATCTGTCATTCCAGAAATTCAAAACAGAATATACCATGCTTTTGTATATACAAATTAAGGATTTAAAATAACCTTGCAGGATAAATATTTCTCTTTCATTATAACCAAAATCAGGAATGTATTGTTCATAGATTCCCAGACTTAGTTACATTTAATTTGTTAAAAGTCCAATGTTTAATTTTAGAAATCTAATGAGATAATAGCATTTCATTAATATTTTATCACATGTGCATTAGTAAAGATATAAAGGATGTCTTATTATAGTTATATTTTGCCATTAAAATTTTAAGTTTTGTATAGTAAACCACATTTCTGACTGTATCCCATTAAGTTCATTTCTAGCGCTGCATTAATAATGAGGATGCTGTGATACCAGGTTGCTGCGGCTTTATCCCACATAGCTGCCAACTTTCCTGGAACTACTAACCTCATTTAGGGGGATATTTTTAAAAGCCTCTTTATTACTTGATTATTTTAGATAATATTTACATTACTTGGAAAAAAAAGCATCCTAACAGAAAAAAATTTAAAATCTTATGGATGCAACATTTTCTTTTTTACTTAATGATGTATAGAACTTTAACACTTTTATTTGTTTTACATGAGATTTATTTTATTTATTTATTTTAGTAAGGGTCTACAGGGTGTACAGGGTCTCACTTCGTAGATCGGACTCATAGTGATCTGCCTGTTTTCAGCTGCCCAAAGAGCTGGAATTACAGGGGAGCGCCACCATGCCCACTCTCAATCACCATCTCAGCACACCCTTGGCGTGGGGCCGGCAAGGCAGGCTGGTTATTGACCCCCGGCTGCTGCGTCTGCCTAAGCAGGTGCTTTAATTCGCTGAGCTATTTGGCAGGCCCTAAAACTTCGATTTCCCTCACAAATATTTTTTTTTTTTTGTATTGCTGCCTGCTAATGGTTAACAATGGGCTTTGTGTGAATTTTAAGAGCTGTTTCACAAGGGAGTGAAATTTCGACATGCACAAAATAAGCCTATGTAGTTCTCAGTCAGAGTGATTATGGGTGTCTTATTTTGAAATGAATGAGAATATAAAGCATTCACGAAGCATTCTTCTTCAGTCTTCATAAAGTTGAACTAGTATCACACACAATCTGCTTCTGAGAGACTCACATTGCTCTGGCTATGAAGCTTTCCTTCTATTACATAAACTTACACACACACACACACACACACACACACACACACAATCAGGCAACTACTGAGGATAAACCTACTATCTTAGGACAAGTACAAAAAATCACATACACTAAAGAAGATTAAGTATGGTCTTACTTAAATTAAACCAAATTAAACTGGGCATAGTGGCCTATAATCCCAGTGCTTGGGAGGCTGAAAACAGGAGGATCACTATGAGTCCGATCTACTTAGTGAGCCCCTGTACTCAATACATAATAAATAAATAAATAAATAGATAGATAGATAAAATTTGTCAAAACTACATTGATCAGTTATGAAGGCACAGTTAAAATGGTAATAATGGCAAAACAGAGACACCTCTTCTTTATTATTTTCGTAGTTTAGAGAAATTTATAAACCTTTCACATTATAATGTTATATAATCCATACATTTAACTAAAGAGCAAAATGAAGTTGTAAGCTTATTGATTAGCTTATGTCTTTGAAGAGTATGTTTATGAATGTGTTCTGAAGAAAACAGTTTTTCAGTGGTGATGTTATAGTCCATACTTTCCTTATACAACACATAATGATTAAACATACCGAAATCTATACAACCACTGAGATGTAAATAGGCACTTAACTATAATAGCATTATTTGGGACTATGTTTGCCAAAATAAGGTTAGAAATATGTCAGAAGTAATGTGTAACATTGGTTACAAATCAGAAAATAATAGGTTATGTTATCATTTGTTATTATCATTCAGATTTTTGAGCTTTAGTTTCTTATCTCTAAAGGAAGAGTGATGATAATACAAAAAGAGTAATAAGATGAATACCAACTGCTTCCACAGGAGAGTTAAACTAAATGAGTTTTTGTGTTTCTCTTTCATTAAACAATTATAGAAATTCATATTATCTTTAGAATTTCTAGTGATGTGAACCAAAATTAACAACAACAACAAAAAATGTGTGAACATAATGGAACCTCCAACTTAGCAAACAAGGTAGAAGGGCTTGTTTTCCATCTTTGACTCACAGCTTAGGTGCTGAAGGAGGCCCAAGTTTCAGTGTGCTTTGAATTGCTATGGGATGAACCATGTAAAATTCTACCTGTTTGACAACAACAACAACAAAAATTCAATGACTCACTGAACACTTATTCCGAAAGAAATCTGTTTATAGATTTGACATTAGGGGGATTTTTGTTTTTACTAAGTGGGACTACCCCCAAAAAATTTTTCACCTAAAGGGATGTTTTATTTTTAAATTCTCAGCTTACTTGACGGGTAAAATTTTGGGGGGAAATCCCGCATGGCCATCTTTACAGAGTCTCATAAGCTGTAGAGTTGGAATCAGTGAAACCTGGCTTATGTTTACAAGTGTCACAGTAACTGCCTGGCTTTATGCAAAGCAACTTACCCAAGCCTTATTTTGGGCAAACCCGGGGGGTTGTGCACAATGAACACGAAAGTGTTCTGTTAACCGTCAAGGTCAACGTGATGCTGAAGCCGGAGAAGCACTTCTGTTGGCACCAGCCAAGTGTTCTGGTTGTAAATCTGCTTCCAGCTCCTTTTGTGAATGTGAGCCTGAGCATGTGGAGACCTCGCCAAAGGCATGAATGGACAAAAAGTTGCATTTCACCTTCTCAATGATCTCTCCCAGAGATCTACTATTTATATTGAGTCATATTAACTCATTATCCTCATTTCAATTATTGTCCCTTAATGTTCAGAATTATTTAACTACATGTGGCTAAAGCTAATGCATAAGAGGAATGTTTGCTGCTGTTATTGTTAGAACAGGAAGAGAAAAGTGATAAAAAAGATAGTAGGTGCAAGTTTGCTGTGATTTTTATTATTTTTCCACCCTACTCCATTTTTGTATTCCTAAGTCCTCCAGCTATATGGTGATAAAGTTCTTCAGGAATACAGACCCTGCAGTGTAACCTGGTTTTGACTATTAATCATTTTGGTTTACTTGTTTTTGTCTTAGAAAGTTCAAAGTAAAAGTGAGATAAAATGTACTGTTGAACTGTGGGCTAATTTAGACCAACCCAAGATGGTCAACCAAAGAATTCTTGGTCCCTTAATGAAAAATGTGGAACTGATTTCACATTTAACTTCTCCAATGGGTCTGTTTGCAGAAAGGAAACATAAAAAACAGGAGAGGTCTTTTTACTTCTTATTTTTTACTTCTATAAGTCTTTTTGTCCTTTGGGACACATCTAAATTTTGAGGTCATTGTTTCAGGCAGGGAAGGAAGGCTCCATGGACTATCAAAGAGAGGAAAACTACAGTTGTGCACATTAGAAATGCCACGGCAGGTTCTTGGGAAGAAAGAAGAAGGAGGAGGAGGGGGGAAGGGGAGGGGGAATTGGAGGGGAGAAGGAGAAGAAGAAGGAGAAGGAGGAGGAGGAGGAGGAGGAGAA
>NW_004524704.1:4434603-4436238 GCF_000260255.1 Octodon degus
ACAGATGAATGTCCATTTTGTATCTGTGTATTCAAAGTGGTTGGGATAGATATATAGTTACATTCTGTTAATGAGTAGAATGATTTGTTCTAATGGTGTTTGTAAATAGGATCTCAAGTCCGCATCTTGTACAGCAATTACCCACTAAGAAGAGTGTGTGCAGTGTGTTAATTATTGAAACTGTCCTACCAATTTGATTTGAAACTGTCTCATTGCTATTTGTTTATCAATAAAACTACGGCAAAAAATTATGATAAGACTTACAATGAAAGAACTGTACAGAGCAAAACCTCTGGGTTATTTGTATTGTAGGTGGCAGTTCCTGCTTTGGTTTTGTCCTGGCTGCTGGTGTCTACTCCTTAAAATAGGGTCTTCCTGGCCATGTTTGACAGCATCCTCCTGCTTATTCACAAAGCCTCCCACTCACCTTTTCTCAATAACTGGCCTTATTCTACCCACATTATCAATACTTATGTCATAAATACGTGCTAAGCAGACAATTTCTAATTTAATTTTCTTGTTTTAGCTCTGCTTATTTCAATCCTCAATGGCAATAAAGGGGAGGAGGACAGCGAGGGATTGCAGCTTGTGGTAGCCCCGTGGCCCAGCATATGTGAGGCCTTGGGTTTGATCCCAGTACCAGGAAAGAAAAAGCACACAAGAAAAAAAAATATGGATCAGAAAAATTTAAAACTAATTGCCTATAGAGGTCTCAAGAAAGATAGTGTTTAGAGACATTTCTCCATACTTTTGAATTTTTACCTTTTACATTTTCACTAAAAATTGGATTTTATTACCTGAATACTAACAGAAGAATAAAATTTAAAAAAAAATCACTCAGAAATGAATTTTTATAAATTATTTAGAAGTCCTTTCATGTCTCTCTAGATAGCTAACCAAAATAAATTTATATATTAGTAGGCAGAACAAGTCATTACTTCATGAATTTTGTGAAGTACTTGGTATCATGTTATTTGAATATAATGGAAGTTCAGTTCATTAAAGATGTGTTTCCTCATCATTAATTTTACTAGAATACTGTAGTATACACAACATAATAGTTTGAAAATTTAAAACAAATATGTACACTTCTGTATGTAGACATCTGATCAATTTTCATATACTTAACTCTCCCATCTTAGATAACACTGGGCTGGATATTGTCTGTGCTTTCCCGCACCTGTTTTCCTCAATTCTCTTCTCTGATCTGTGACCCAGGAATCTGACTACTGGAATTCACTGCCTACGCTCCTGAGTCTACACGAGTTTGGCCAGTGGAGGCCAACACCACAAGATCAAAAGAAAGGTGCTTGTTTACCTGGTTCGTTTTCTGCTGGGCCATTACTGGCAGCACTTTCCACCCTAGGCTGCGGTTCATCATCTCTACTACTTGAGTAGCTTGCACCTGCAGTACTAAGTATTGTCAAATGCTGGCAATTGCTCCTCTCCCCTGTCCTTCAGTAGACCCTATACACCTCATCATCCTTCTTACATCAACATTGCTGTCAGCTTTCTAAATTGTTTCCATTAAAATCCCTTCAACATGGGGGCCGGGGAGATGGCTCAGTGGAATAAGTGCTTCCCTGGCAAGTGCAAGGGCCTGAGTTCAATCCCCAGTTCCACAATAATAATAAT
>NW_004524704.1:4437326-4444146 GCF_000260255.1 Octodon degus
TCATTGTTTCAGGCAGGGAAGGAAGGCTCCATGGACTATCAAAGAGAGGAAAACTACAGTTGTGCACATTAGAAATGCCACGGCAGGTTCTTGGGGAGAAAGAAGAAGGAGGAGGAGGGGGGAAGGGGAGGGGGAATTGGAGGGGAGAAGGAGAAGAAGAAGGAGAAGGAGGAGGAGGAGGAGGAGGAGAAGTAGAAGAAGAAGAAGAAGAAGAAGAAGAAGAAGAAGAAGAAGAAGAAGAAGAAGAAGAAGAAGAAGAAGAAGAAGAAGAAGAAATAGTGGTATGATGAATGTGGTAACTGCAGGGCTGGGAGGCGGCCCTATGGGAGTGGAATGGGATTTGTTCTGGAAGAGACTCTCTTCCCTACACTTTCAGAGCCCAGTGTTCCATGGTCACATCTGTCCTCTGTGTTCTTGATCCTTGACTTTCTAGGTCTAGTCATCTTGGCTGTCAAGTTCCTGTTTCTTCCTTGAGAATCATGACTCAGATTTTCCAGATCTTCAAAGCAAAGTGCATTTCATCACACAAATCTGTTCACGTTTGCTAATCAGTTCTACAATCATTTTGTTAAAGTATTATACATACGTTACAGCTTAACTAGATATTTGTGGGGCATACCTGGTTCCATAACCAACCATGGTTTCCATAAGAAAAATGGAACTTCAGTTCCCAACCTCTGCTCTGGGTTTGAGTTGAGAAATGCTTGGAGATGATTTTCTTCCAACATGCCCTTCAGAGTCTAGGATGATAGGAATATGAAAGTGAAGCTGAAGTCTACTTGGGTTTGGCATCTGATTTCTTATGAGAATGAATTAATCATTTTTAAAATAGATTTTTCTGGAGGTCGAACTCAGGACCTTGCACTTGCCAAGCAGGTGCTTATGCCACTGAGCTATATGCCCGGTACAGGAATGTCTTAGTCTTGCTGAGGTTCTGATTGGTCAGTAGTAAAGCAAATGGAGCAGATCTAACAACTGACAGGGACATTCCAAGCGTCTTTTAATAATCCTTACATATGACTCTGCACTGGGCAGACTAAGGTGCTCATTCCACAGCACAGCCATCCTCTTTCTGCACTCCAGGATTACACTTCTTTTCCATTTTGAGGATTCAGCTCATGGAGCATGTCCAGGAAAATCTCTGTGAACACTACATCCATGCACAACAGCAAGACGCCCCCCTCCCCATTTTCCAGGAGCTTCCACAATGCCTTGTGTTTCCATTCTTGCAGCACATATCTCATTATGTAACATGTGGATCTTTACTCACCTTCTTTCATATTTTACTGTAAACTTTTTGAACACAGGGTCATATTACCTCCTGGTGTATGCCTGAATAGTTACATAACGAACATCTCTTGCATAAGTGAATGGCTGCATAAATAATAATAAAGCATGTTGCCTGCACAGCAAAGGACTTTTTGTCACTTTTCTGCGTTGAATCCCCCCTTGCTCACTGCTCTGTCTACCTGCGCCAGGCATAGCCTAAGAGAAATGAGTAATGACAGCTTCAAGTCCCGGCAGCGATTAGCAGGAGCCCTGCAAGGCACAACCATGCTGCTTCCCCCTTCTTCACCCAGTCATGCTGACAAAACTTAGAAGCTGCGGGGAAGCATCCAGGGCCCACACCCTGCTGTTGAGTGTACCTAAGTCCCTTAGGCACAAAGCGTTCCAAGGCCTGAGTCAGCTCTCCCTGCCTGTTCACATGCCTGGCTGTTGTCCAGGATTCCGATAAGAAACCACCCAGGTGCTCAGCTGCAGCCAGCCAGGAACAAGGTGGTCTTGGCCAGCAGAGACCAATTTAAGTTAGTGCAGAATGAAAGAGAAAGTTAGCTCCAGCAGGAGTCAGGGGACTTGGCCTAGTTTCTGTATTGATAGGCCTTGTAACATTTGGAAAGCCAACTCCTTTCTGAGCCAGCTTTTCTCCTCTGGGAAGTTAATGGGTTGAGCCAAAGGACCTTACAGTCCTAATCAAATTTTAAGTTGCATTTCTTATCTATGAATAGATAATGTTACTTGCTTTCATTCAGTGACCTCTCTATTAGTGACCATTCAAAATGCATACAAGATACTGTTTCAGTCCTCATGCCATTGAGGAATAGATTCTAAGAAAGCTTAGCCTCACTGTCTCATCAAACCTTCATCACTGGCAAAGGGTGATTCTGTATTAGGAACCAAGCCAAAGCCGTGTCCTCAGCTGTGCTCATAACTTAATTGGTCAGTGTACTCTATCCTGAACATAATGCATCTACACTGTCCTTTCTGCACAATCTATCTGCAGAATGTGCAATGACCAGTGCAGTTTTGTCCTATAGGAAAGGTAGAAGCAAGCATTGAGTCTGTTGGAATGGATCGCTGAACATGAAATTGATAATAGCAATGCTTCCACCAAGAGTACCATGTTTTATTCCATGTTTGGTATTCCCAAGACTTGCGCAATGTACTTCCTTAGCCTTTTCATTATTGTAAGCACTCCATTAAGCCAGTACTTTCATCCTTACACTAAACAAAGAAGTAAACTAAAGTCAGAATGTAATGCAACTCTGACAAAACGTGGGAACTGGCTGAGCAAAAGCTAGAGGACAATTATAGCTTCTCACATTTGTACAGCATCTTATACTTGCAGTTAACATTTGACAAAATTGTTCTATCTGATTTTCACTGCCTTGTAGTAGCCCAGTTGTGACTATGTCCACTTGAAGAAACACAAATTGGAGGCAAGGTAAGATGAAATGCTTTTGTGCTGGGCCTCTTGATCCTAAGTCCTGGGCCTTCTGAGTAACTCAGGAACATGCACAATACTGAGACTCCTCCCAGATGCAGGATGGCTTGCTATGGCGTCTTGCTAAATGACTACAGCAGAGCCATACACAGGGTGTAAAGCTGGACTTCCAGTGCTTCATTAAGATCATCAGGGGAGCAGAAGATAGTCCAGGGAGTGAAGCAACAGGGAGGGGAAGGAGCAGGAGGGAGCACAAGTCTCTCTCATAAGTGTTGGGGATTGCAGGCAAATCCTGCCAGCAGGGCTCAGTCCTACGTGTGCTTAGCTCATTTTCAGCAGCAGAGTGCCGTAAGACTGGAGATCATTCTGGGTGGAGACGTTTCTGTTTCTGCAGGGGATTTTGTGCTCATTCAGCTTGAAACTTGTGAAATCACTAACCATGTATTGAATAGCAGGTGTTCCCATGTAACGCATTCGCTGGCCCCTGCTTTCACCTGCTCCTTATCATGACCTCTTTTGTAACCTAATGCCCAGTGACTAGACAGATCAAATCATCCATATCGGAGTCTTTGGGAGAAGGAAAGCGACACAGGCTCTGAGGAAAACCAGCACTGCCAAAATCAGCGGTGGTGATGCTGTCCTTGGGTGGAAGTCAAAGCCTAGAAAACCCAGCGTTAACTCTGATTGCGTCAAAATTTATTTCCCAAAGGAAGTGTAGATTAAATTCCCTTTTAAAAAATAAGAGTGTCACTGATGCTTAGCCCTCTCCTGATTTAATTCTAGCATGAGCAGTGAACAAATCCAGGTCCCCTTCTGTCAGTCACTGCGTTTATCCTGCATCCTACCTGTGCCACCAGTTTTGGGTGAACCCTGTCTCTCTCTTTTTCAGCCTTGAACAGCTAAGGAATTTCTACCAATTCAGCCTCATGATATCCTCGCATTCTTTTCTCAATTTCACTTCTATGTTCTAAGCTTTGGTTCACATTTTCTTTTCTGTGAATTATGATGATAACCTTTTAACATCTTGCCTCCAAGATAAACTGGATTATTGAAGTATTAGACATAAATTACCTCCATGGGTAAAAATTGTCGTGGTTCTATAATCTCAGGAAGAAATTCCAAATATTGCACACTCAGCCTGTCAGCCCTCCTGCCACGTGTTTCTTTAGGCATGCGAGGAAGTTGTAATCTTCCCTTGAACAGGGTGTGCCCTGCCAAACTACTCCATCTCTCGGTATGAGGATCGCTACTTGCAGCGCATTTCTTTTCCTTCCCTGGGGAATTAATATGAGTCCTCATCATCTTCTCATTTCATCTGCCTCTGACTGCTCCCTTCCTATGGGAAGCCACAGCCCATCAGTACACTTGGAATGCCAACCATCTCTCAACTTTATCTCTTGTTCAATCATTAATCGGTGAAATTTTCTAACTCTTAATTGTGCCTTTATGCATTTTTATTGCTACGAAAGACTGACAACTGAAAGAATAGATATTGGACAGTGTACTCTGAATTTTCCTTCCTGTGCAAGCAAGAGAATTATTTCTATTTTCTGTTTATTTCCTTTTTATTGGATCAAGAAAAAGCATGCTTAATGACTTTTTAAGTAAAATGTTTAATTTGGAGTTTTACGTCAATAGTCTTGAATGGAGGTCACAAAATGTCTAGTTTTTTTTTTTTTTTGTATTGTACAACTGCTGGAAATAAACCTTCAAGATTCAGCCTGGCCCTACCATGGTTGTTCATACTTTCAGGTTGTAGTTAATATTCACTATTTGTGGCAGGATCTACAGGGTCTACAAGGTCTCCCTACGTAGATCGGACTTGAAGTGATTTTCCTGTTTTCAGCCTCCCAAGCGCTGAGATTACAGGTGCACACCACGACACCCATTCTCAATCACCATCTGGCAAGGCAAGCCAAGAATCGAATCCTGGCTGTTGTGTTCGCTGAGCTATCAGGCTGGCCCCTTTGTATGCTTTTCTTTTCTTTCTTTCTTTTTATTTTTCTCTTACAGTTCAATTCTTACATTAAAATGTTCCCTATTGTACCATTTAAGAAACACTTTAATCTATACCAGAAAGAGTAAGATCTCATTTTGTAATAAAATGTCAACTCTCATTTCAAAATATGGATAACAGAGCCGGCCAAATAGCTCAGCAGATTAAAGCTCCTGCACGCAGGTACAGGGGCCCTGGTTTTGATCCCTGGGCCTGCCGTGCCGGCCCCGCCCCCAGGGCACTACTGAGAGGGCGACTGGGACTGGGTGTGGTGGTGTGCATCTGTAATCCCAGCTCTTGGGAGACTGTAAATAGGAGAATCACTACGAGTTCGATCTACTAGTGAGACCCTGAACACCCTATAGAACCTTCCCTAAAATACAGAAAAAAAATATTTATAATAAATTGGAAGGCAAACACCTTTCAATTTGTTCATACTGCACATTAAAAATATATGCTACTTTTATATATTACTTTTAATTCGTTGATATACCTAGAATCTGAAAACCTTCGTATGTTTTCTGTTTCTGATGAGACAAGTTACTCAAATCAGATTGTTCGCTTTACCTATACAGTAGGGATAACTGTTCATTCCTTATGGTATTATTGTGAGTAGTGAAAGATATAACCCATACCAAATGCCTGTGTAGTGTCTGAATAGGAGCTAGAAGATGCCTATAGATTTTACTCTTTTAAGTCCTATTACTTATATTTCTTTCCGTTGGCTTATTCTTTGGGTCAAGGATCAGGTGCAGAGTTGTACAAGCTATAAGATATAAATGTACGAGTGTTTGAACTGTTCTAGATCCTCTATATTCCCACATAAATTTTTAAATCATCTGAACAACTTTATAAAAAATGAGTCAGCTGGGGTCTTGGCTGACATTGTGTTGAATCTACAGACCATTTTGAAAGGGAAATCTCAGGAATCCTGCGTCTTCTGACACATTAATGTTGTATTCACTCTCATTATTTTAGCAATGTTTGTATTCACTCTCATTTTTTTAGCAATGTTTTTAAAGTCTTTAGAAACGATAGCGTCCTGATCCTCGTTAAGTCTATATCTAGAAATTTTATGGACTTCCAAAGCTTCACTTTCCAATTCATTTCTTACATATAAAATGTTAATGCATTATTAAACATTAAGTTTGAGTTTAAAGATTTTAAGTGTATCACTGAAATAGATTTTTGTGAATTTTACTGTCTTTAACACTAACAATAATATAATTTATGAATAATTATCTTACTTCCTACCTGAAATCTTTAATTCTTTTATTTTTCTTCCTACCACATTGGCTAAGACACCTTCAAAAAACAGTGAAAGGCAAGTTTTGATGAGACCAACAATTCCCCCTTATAAGAACAAAGCATTTAGTCTTTCACAATTAAGAATAATAGTCATTAGGGGTTATTTTGTAGACAGCCAGAGTTAGATTGAATAATTTTTTTTATTTTTGGCTTTTTGAGAACTTTATTATGAACAATGTTTTTGCATGTATTGAAATTGTATAAGATTCTTTGTCTTTGTTTTATTTATTTTGCCAATGAGTTTGAATTTTTAAACAATCAGGATACATTAAACTATTTAATGTAAAACATAATTAGTTATGACCTATTTTCATTTATATATTCTTGAATATGATTTGCTGATATTTTGCTTGAGTTTATTTTTATGTTTTTATTTTTTGATGGTACCAGGGATTAAACTCAGGACCTTGCGCTTGCCAGGCAAGCACTTATCACACTGAGATATCTCCCTGGCCCCTTTGAGTTTATTTTTGATATAAAATATATTACCCTGTAACATTTTTTGTTTGTCACAATTAGTTGTGAAAATTGGGCTGCTTGATAAAATAATTTAGATGTTATTATTTAAACTCAAACTTCTATTATTGTATAAATTGATATTATCTCTTTCTGAGTTGATTTTTAGAATTTGTGATAAAAATTATTTGTGGGAAAATTTTAACATCTTTAGTGGATATGTGAGTATTTAGGTTTGCTGTTTCTCCCTTTGTTCTAGTAAGTTGTGGTTCTCAAGAAATTTGTTGGTTCTACTTACAATGTCAAATTTATTGCATAATATTGTTCCTATTATTATC
>NW_004524704.1:4447936-4458341 GCF_000260255.1 Octodon degus
CCTTCAACAGTAGTGCGCCCTCTGTTTTCTCCTCAGATTCTGGATGACATGATTCCCACTAATCTAAGGATTCCCTGCTACAAAAACTACAATTCCTGCAACATCAACTCCTCAATGTATAGATCTTAATTTACTTACTGCCCTCCAGGATTCCTTTATAATTCTAAATAATCGTCTGCAGTTTATATTATTTCACTGATACACTTCAGGTACTCATTGTCTTACCAATAGGAGAGAAGAATAATTTAGCACTCATGCAGCTCCTAAGAGAAGGAATTTGTCAACCAGAAAGAGCTGAGTTATTAATAGAAAAAAACGTGCTAACATTGCTTTTCACCTTTGTCTTTCCATTGATATATTTTACTTTCCAACCAAACATTTGTCTTTATCCTATATAAAAATCTGTACCATTAAAAATAGTATTTTGACCATGATTTCTAACAGCATATTTTGGGGCTGGGGATTTGGCTCAACAGTAGAAAGCTTGCCCAGCAAGCTAGAAGCCCTGGGTTCAGTCCTTGGCACCAAAAAATAAATAAAATAAAATAAATAAATAAGAAAGCCTCCCCTAAAAACAATTCAACCAAAAAAAATACAGTAAAATCTAATACCATATCTTAAGGTTACCCAAAATGAAATTCATTTAGTAATAAAATTAGAAATGGAAGTATCTCCTGAAATAGGTGACTGTGACAGTTGTGACCTGTTTTGTGGACAAGCTTAATTTGAGACTGAAGAATTAGAAACAGATTCCTTTCATATTGAGATACATGAAATAGCTATATAGAGAAATACATAATGATGGAGCCAAATAAACCCTAGTTCTAGTGAGCTGGGTCTCAGCTAAAGTGGATTGCCTAGGGATCTAACTCTTTTGACGTCCTAAACTACTGCTGTTATGTGTACTCAGTGGCCTAAGGGCCTAACAAGAGAGTAACTATCTCTGACCTGCCATTTCTAAAGGCTTTCTCAACTCAACTGATGGCAGTTCCATCCTTGAAGTTTCTCAGGCCAAATGCCTTGAAATTAATCTTGGTTTATTTTTTACTTCTGCATTGTACTCTAAGAAGTACAATGCTTGTTCTTCCTTCATTATTGATATGAAGCTGGGGAAACTCAAGGTGGTTATGGTGAGCTAAACTTACACAGACAGACAGACAAAATAGACTACTAAAATGAGACATAAACAGTAAAATACTTCGCCACACAGATTTCTTTTCCTTTTTTATTAATTCCTCTTCTACACTATCATAGCACACACGTTTGCGAGCTGGGGTTATAGTTTACTGGAAAAAAATTTCCTAGCATACATGAAGTCCTGGCTGTGATCTCCAGCAGTACAAACACACATACAATTGGTTATAAAATTTGGCTGTATTTTATCCTGATCATAGTATTTTCTTATTTATACAAAAATCCCTTGTGCTAAACATGGTAATCAGGTCTTGTGATCTCAAAAGACTTGGTTCATACAGCTTGAACTTGTGTGTGAGTTGCACTACGGACACTTTCAGTCGACCTTATAATAGGTTTGACCAAGGTACTGATAGTGAGAGTTTTTGTATTTTGTCCTTAGATTTATTTACATGGATTATAAATGGGTGAGGCTTAATTAAAGTAAAGAACAATTATAGAGACACTGTTTAACATCAGCTTACACTAGCTATTGTTAAACTGAACATGAAAATTTTGAGCAAACATGGCAGCTTTGTATGAGAAAGACAGTTTTTACTAGGCTTTAGGTTATCCTTTGTATTTCACTATTGCTTTTGTGTCTTTGTGATATGTATTATTTGGATAAATTTCCTTTATTAACTCTGAATCATTCCTGCATTTGTTTATTTTTACTTTTTCAATGTATTGAGTAAAGAAAAACAATCAGAGAATATCTTTCACCTTTATTTTGAGGAAAGGTTGACATGCTGGAAAGCAATCAACGTTAAAAAAAAAGTCTTAATTGAGGATCTAGACAAATAAAAAATGAGGAAAGGTCAAAAAGTTAAAATTGTGGAAATCCAGTAAGGCAAAAGAATGTTTATAAAAAGATTTTAAAGTAGCATGCCAGCAACCAGATAATTTTAGAAGTCTCTGGAAACAAGGAAAACTAGCTGATAGAAATAAGATACCCATCAGTAAGAGCTTTGGGGCAGTCAGGTCTGTGTCTTGTAGTTTGTGTTTCACTGGTGTGAGGGGGTCCAGAAAGTTTCATAAGTCAATTTTCGTACATCCCACGATTGCTGTAAGCTGCACTATGGAAGTAGCGGAAGAGTCTGGCAACTTTGAGGTCTGATGCTTGCAACACCCATCTTTAATGGTTCATGTGGAATGGATGCTGCAGTCTACATACTGGGTGCTGAAATCGAAGCCCACCTCTACAGGAGGCAGTGCTACCACCCTCAGATAATTCCTCTCCTCTGCAGGGAGCAATATTGTGAAAATCATGTTAAATATTTAATCTGTCTTTCTCATTATGCTCATTTGTAGCTGACAAGTATTCTGATCAGCTGAACTATTCTAACTAAAAATGTTGGTAAATTCTATTCAGGTTTCATGGTACTAACATATATTTGTTTGGGATAAGTGAAAATTAGGAGTTCAAGATATTTTGGTTTACGGGGCTGGGGAGATGGCTCAGCAGAATAAGCGCTTGCCTGGCAAGTGCAAGGGCTTGAGTTCGATCCCCAGTTCTGAAAAAAAAAAAAAAAGAATATTTTAGTTTAATCTAGTGTCCTGAGGGATATTTTTGTCTTTAATAATGCATGTTTTAACTATTTATAAGTGGTTATCAAAATATGATGAATATTTAATTAGAACAAAACTTACTACAATAAAAGACACATCGCCAAGAATGAGAAGATGGTATATTTGAAGCAGAGCATATTTTCAGAGCTTAAAGACAGTGTTTCTTTTATTATAATGGTTGTTTTATGTGAACAAGTACCATATGTTTTTATCACCTTTCATTGGTAAAATGTTTAAGGCAATTTCTATCAAATAAAAACATTATGATGTGTCCCCATCTATTCTAACCACCTTTTCTGGCAAAGTGTGACTTCAGTGTCATCTCTGAAATCAAAATGACCATAAAACTTTTATGTTTTGAAAGATGCAGGACATCCAGGCCATTGTAATGGGGCAACTAAAGATGTAATGGATGAGGGCTTCCAGAGCTGCTGCAGGTAGTGGTAAGAATGATAAGTGCTTTTGACACCAGGTGGAGTATTTGAGGAGGATGAATGATAATATGTCTCTTACTCCAATAACATACTTTTCAAATTTAAAAGTTTTTAATGACAACTTATATTTATGTAAGCATCTAATAAGTGTCCTTCATCTGCAAATTCATCCAACAAACTATAGGACAGAGTTATATTGTGCCACCATACCGGAAGCCATAGCTATGAATTATGGAACAACTCTTCATGCCAAACATTTAGAAACTTCAATTACAATATTATTATAAAAGTTTACACATTTTAAAAATTATCCCCACTTTCATATACCCTTTGCAGCATTTTGTAGTTTCCTGGGGTCTTACCATCTAATTATTGGCATGACTCATTATTTCAAATTCTAATTTAAAAAAAAAGAACTTAAGAATGCAAATATGGGCCTTCTTTATCATGAAAATCCATGTTCTTTCCTCTAAACTGAATCTGAAAGATATTGGTTTTGATTAAAATCCTAGTTTTTTTCAGCAACTTATCCTGTCATGTGGAGTGTGCCAATTTATCTCTTTAGACCTTTGCTGTCGTCACTGTATATAAAAGAACTAAAGAAGGTGATCTATATTTTTCTCTAGACTTAAAACAACAAGGTAGTAACACAGTCCTTGGAGCATGCACCTGTTTTGTTTTTCAGGTGTGTGGACAACCTGTGGTGGGATAGTGCTGAAGCATTAATGATTTAATTTTTACTCTGAAGTTTCTTGCTTGCCTTTTGCTCCGTTCAGCCCAGTCGGCGTTCTTTGTGTTGGTCTTGATGAACGAGTGACATGACAGAAATAAAAAGGAAGACCAGCAGCAGTTCTTGGCTTTGAGATTCAAAAGCCTTTCTTTGAGATGACTGAGGAGGATTCATGCATTTACAATCCTGGAAATGAGAAAATATAAATTGAGACAGTGCAGGAAAAGTGTCTCATGCTAGATACTTCAAAGGATCCCTTGAATTGTGAAGGAAGAGAAAATGTACTGATGTGGTGGGCAGGAAGCTCAGAAAATTTGGGGAAAGAGAAGCTGATCTCAAGGGACACAAATGGAATAGCAGCAGCAGCAGCAGCAGCTGAGGACCCTGGCCCTCTGTTGTGTCCAGCCTGCGGTTAAGTCTGTGGCTGACTGTGCCAGCCTGGGAGAACAGCACAGCAGAGTCAGGGTCTTGCCTGACTCTGAGTGAGGCAAATGAGTGAACTAGGCTGAGGGATTTGGGTACTACTCCTGTTTTTTGACTAAAAAGCCCAGACAGCAACCCACAAGTTATCCTCCATCTGTTTCTGCAGAAGTGTTATCCGCTGTGTTCTCATTGTTCCTTCCCTGTGTGGCTCAGCCTGCATAAAGATTTTAATGTCTGGGAACATGGAAGAGCAGTTTAAATGAGGAACTACATCAGGTACCTGCGGGAAAGAACCAGTGAGGAGGACCAAGCCCCTCGCATCCATCCACCAAAAACCGATAGTTGGATAGAAGCAGAAAGGAAGGCAGCCGACTTTGGCCGCATGCCATTTAAGTGATAGAACACACTGTTAAAATTAAGGAAAATGCAATGAGAATCCCAAATACAGGAGATTCTTCTTTAGGAATAAAATATAAAGTTTTGAATATATTCCCTTATAAAATAAGCTGGAATGGCAAGGCAGTATCCACAGCACTGTTGGATTTCTCTGTGAGCTTTGCCATAATTTACATTTTTAAAAATTTTATTAAGCTTCAGGGAACTTAAAAGTCCTGAAGTTTACTTCCTTTTAGGACTCCCTTCAAGCCTTGCCTAGGATGATTATGTGGCGAAACGTACGGTTCATTAGTTTCTGTTCCCCGAAGAGTACCGGATCGGATGGGAGCCAAAGCCTGTCTCTCATTATTCAATCATAAATTTAAAAAGAGATACTTCCTGGCTACCTGAGTCTCACTGACTTTTTCAAAGCACATTAATTAAATAGCTTTTGACAAATTAAGTAGATTGCTTTTTTTGTCAGCGCACCTCCTAGGAACCATTGTTCCCAGATGGCATTTGTTAATAAGCAAACATAAAGATATGTAATTCTAAGCACAAGACACAACCGATACCAGCAAGTATCAAAGAACAGCCATAAATACAACTTACTTAATGTTTTAAGTACTGCAGGTGAGTGGATAGTGACATGAGTACATATTATATCCTGGAAGGAGCAAAATATTATCTTTGCAGAAGAAAAATACCATCTCTTTGGCAATATGCTGGATTAGGGCTTTGGCAGCTGAAGTTATTTTGATATCAGATCTTGGTGCTATCTATTGTGTTTTTAATGTATTTCTTCCTAGGTAATAGTGTAGAGTTGCCAACTGAAGGATAGAAGATTGGCAATAGCTCCAGTTTTTTTTCCTCTTCATGCAATACATATTGCCACCAAATCTTTATTTTAACAACCTATAAATAAGGTACCTCTACCTTCATCTTTTTCTAGGTACTATTACATTGTTCATACTATGTTATATTGTTTCTATATACGATTACATTGTTCGTAAGAAATTAGCTGAATCAGTCAGTATAAGAAATCTGTCTTTGGAAGAATTAAGAGTGATGCTGTGGGATTCTGAGGTAAATCTCCTTGCACAAATTATTCTGCACCTGAAGGGAAGCAAAAAGGACTGAGTCATATGCTGTATATTAGTCAACTAGGTGCTTGGTCTTTCTGTAGCAATATTGGCCATTTCCAATAATTAAATCTTTCATCTGAAAGCAAACAATGGCTGATTTTAAACCAAAGGAGCTACTTTTAAACTTATTATGTGTTACATATTCTGCTCAGTACAGGAGATACAGGTAGAACTAAGCATAGCTTGGACCCTTAGTGAGCTAAGAGTCCCGTAGCAAAGAATACCATTAATAATTTACTATAGACCATGCCCAAAGAAGAATCCTAAACATGTTATGAATAATAAATCAATATTAAAATGAACTTGAAATGTTTAAGAGGACAATTTTTGAATGAACAGAAGTGAATCTACTTTTATTTGGAAATGTTTTCTCTGGACTGTTTTAAGCACAAACACACACGCATCACAGTAACATAGAAAAGACTGTACCAGGAAACTTAAAGTCTGACTTTCTGTGTGACCTTGAACTCTTTGCTACTGTTGATCTTTGCTTTCTGTGTGCAAAAGTAACAGCAGAGTGGATCTAGTATTCTGTCACTATGGAGAAGTTGCAGACGTAACCTCTTTAACTGAGAGGTCAGTGGGGGAAACACTCTGACTGTGTTGGTCTCAAATGCTAGGTCCAGCTGTACTAAGAGCTTCACGCAGTGAACTGAGAAACAGAACTTAGAAACCACAGGGACTTCCCAGGGAGTTGGTGAAAATCCCTTCTTCCCAAAGTCTAGTTACAAGCTCTCATTTCAGGTGTAACAGACCTAATGCAAAGAAGGCTGCATAAATAAGCTGACGTAGTACGGTGAATAGTTTCCTTAAGACCCAGGATACTTTCAATACCACGTCCTGAAGGTGCACTTACTAGAGAGAATGGGGAGAGGGGCTGGTATTTGACAGCAAAGGTGATACTTCCTGAGGTTAGAGCCCTGAAATAATATTAATTGCTTGGCCCCTTATTTATGAGACCTCCAGCAAGTTCTATGCCCATGCAAGGTCTATTTATTTTCATTATTTTGCTTGTTGAAGTTCTTCACCTGTGGCTATTTGTTTGCCTGATATATTATCTTGGGATATACAGGACTACAATAGTGGAAAATAGTAGCAGAGAAAGGGGTGATACTCCAGAGCTTAGGTACTAAGGATTGAAATCAGGGTCTGAATGCTGAGCTGTACCCCTATCACTTTTCTTTATTTTTTATGTTTGAACTGTTATCTCACTAAGTTTCTAAGATGCTCAGGCTGGGATCCAACTTATGACTGTCCCGCCTCAGCCTCCCAGACTCCTGGGAACACAGGTGTGCATGCGCACGCCCGGATGACACCGTGACATCTTCCCCAGCCTTCTTGGAGAAGCGCATACACTTAAAAGATGGTTATTTTTCTCTCTGACAAATCTTCCTCCCTAAGCACAGACTTTTGAGTTTATTTTGAATATTATTATTTATTTTAGGTTGAAAATTTATATTCCTTATAACTTTTTTTTAGCTCAGATTTATTTCATGGCTGTTTCTACCAGAACAAATTGTGTAGACCAGTTTATACAGAATAAATAGATAAGAGATTTTTTTTTTCATGGATATTGCACCCAAGATTATCCTATGACATGTTGATGTGAGACCCTGGAAGGTAATAGGGGTGATGCGCTGTGTTAATATACTTTTGACTATTTGGTCCTGGGACACTCCAAAAGCACCTTCTGAGTGTTAGCTCTCTTAAGCAAAATGAGATGCATGATATATTTTGTATCTTCAAGTTATTACTATTATCATTATTATTATTTTAAAGATATATTTAATTAAAAAAAGATTTATTTAGTTAGCTGGTACAAGGTCTTGCTACGCAGCTCACACTTGTAGTACCCCTCCTGTCTCACCCTCCCCAGCCCTAGCAGCACAGGTGTGCACCACCATGCCCAGTTTCTGTGGCTGGCACGGCAAGCCCAGGTTTCCGGACCAGCATGGCATGCAGTACCAGGAGTAGAATCTAGGTCCTTGCACTTGCCAAAAAGGTGCTTAGAAAACTGAGCCATCTCCCTAACTCTCTTCTAATCATTAAAGAACTAATCAATTATTTTTTAATATATATTTTTCTAGCCAAATATTTCTGCTCATGTACCACAGTGGCATTCACTTGAGGAGGCTTTGTCACTAGAGGGAGATGTAATCATAAACTGTCTTCAGCAGGCTGCAGTCCATGGGACAGATGGGAAGGCAGAGCAGCCAGGAGCTGACATGGTCCCACGTCCTGCCAGGAAGCAGGGTGGCAATAGAGATCCGCAGGGTATCTCACGTTAAGCTCACTCTGGCATTCTGATGGCTACTTACCAGAAAGCAGCTCAACTTCCCGAGTCTGCAAGGACAGCTCTCCTGAAATATCTGCAATCTTAAGAGGCCGCGATTTCCATTTGTATTTAGGTTATTTCATTAGTGTTAGTCAGGAAATGATGTTGGAAGATCAAACTGCTTATTAGAATAATGAAGTATATGTATTTTACAGAATATTGAGGGCTTCCACCTGGTTCTTTTCTTTTTGAAGAATAAGAGTCTGGAATGATAGAGGACAAAGGAAACTTGTAGATCAAGTGCTCTTCCCTCAAGTGGCACACGAAGAGACAGTCACAGAACTTGGTATGTAGGCACACAACCGGTTCCTCGAGACCAGGCTTTCTCACCGTCCCGCAATGTCTATTTTACCACTTTCTTCCCTGAGTCCAACTAGTGAGGGTAGTAAGGATATAAGTTTTGTCTAAAATTAAAATATTAAAAAAACAGAACATATAGAAAATTGATTTAAATAAACACATTTCAAAAACTACCTTTGTACAACTTTTAGCATTTTGAATTCTGCATGGCTACTTGGAGATATGAAATGATTATTTTACAAGGTAGATAAAGAACTTGTAATATGATGATACGGTGTTTGAGACTTTCGTCAACACATGCTATGACCTAGAAATGGATAAGCATATTAATAGAACAAGATTGAAGAACTTATTGTACCTATTACCTAATCTACCTCTCATTTATTATGTCGAAGTACTAAAAGTGTACTGTTATTATTAAGCACATGGTACATTATTATGAGCAGTAGCCTACCTTCCATGCAATATATCTCAACACATGTTTCTTATCTAAAAATGTATACTCCATCCCCAGCCTCTGACAATCATCATTCTGTTTTCTAGTTTCGTGTGTTCAACTGCATTAGATTCCACATGTAAGTGAAATTCTATTGCATTTGCCATTCTGTGCATGGAGTATTTCACTAAACATTGTGTCCCTTAGGCTCACCAACATGGTCACAAATGGCAGGCTTTCTTCCTTACGGGTGAATAGCATTCTGCCATGTACCTAAACCAGATTTTCCTTCTCCATTCATGCACAGATGGACTCTGAGATGGATTCCATTTCTTAGTTATTGGGAATAATGCTGTCAGAAGCATAGACCCGAATAGATCCAATATTGACCTTAGTTCCTTTCACCAGATAGCTTTTACGGCTTTGATCAAAGCTCTTACAGTAGACCTGAAGTGCTATTTTATTGAGATTCTGATATGCATTTCCCTAATAATTCTTGATGCTGAACATTTTTATGTATTTATTGGTCATTAGTCTTTCTTGAAAAATGTCTATTTAAGTCTTTTTTTATTTAAAATTTTTTTTATTTTAATTTTAACATTTATTGTGTGTGTGTGTATGTGTGTGTGTGTGTGTGGCCAGCTCAGCCCACCAGGGGGCGGGGCTGGCTGGCATGTGGTGCTGGGGGATTGAACCGCAGTCCCTGATGCTTTGCCAAACTAGTTCCAAGTAGGTGCTTTAGACCACTGAGCCATCTCTCCAGCCCCTCTATTTAAGTCTTATACTCACTTTTGTGTCAGGTTATTGTTTTTCTAATTTAGATTTTTTTTTTTTTTTAGTTTGGGCAGTAAGTAACTCTTATCAGATACATGGCTTGAAGATATTTTCTGTCATTCTCTCAGCTGTCTGTTTACCTTCTTAATTGATAGGTCCTGGCCCTAGTATGAATTGCCGAATTATTATGGTGGCCATCCAATATGGCTGAAGCCTTCCAAACAACAGTTTATCTTCCCAGAGACCACCTCCCCCTTCTTCTCCAACTCAGCCCGAGGTGCAGTTTCCTTTGATCCTTCCCGCTGCCTCAGGCAAGACCCCAACCCGCTCCCTCAGGTCTATCTAAACTTCTCCTTCAAACTCCACCCCCGGCAGAAGGCCATGAAAGCCTCAGCCTCCCTTTGTTCCAATCCAGAGAATTTCTTACCTTCCCAAATTCTCTCCATGTCCTCCAACGTAATGAAGCCCCTTTCCCTTTATATTGAAGCCCCTTTCGCTTTTTCCTTCTGCCTGTTTCTCTGCTGTGACACCATCAAAACTTGTCATTAATAGCTTCTTTAGCCCTGAAGAAGTTTTTTACTTTGAGGCAGTTTTTGTCTATTTTTGCTTTTGTTGCTTGTGTTTTGGAGGACTTAACCAAAAATTCACTTCTCAGAAAAGTTTCATCTTCCCATGTTGTTTTTGCTAATAGGTTTACTCTTTCATATTTTA
>NW_004524704.1:4467011-4468469 GCF_000260255.1 Octodon degus
TTGTGCAGGGTCTCACTATGCAGCTCAGACTCTTAGTGATCCTCCTGATTTCTGCTTCCCTAGTGCTAGGATTACAGGTGTGCGCCACCACACCCAGACTCCATTGCCTGCTCAGGGCACCCAGGGGCAGGGCCAGCACTGCATATGGTGCCAGGAATAGAACTCTGGCCTCTGTGCTTACCTAAGCAAGCGCCTAGTCTGTTGAGCTGTATGGCCTACCTTGTTTTTTTTTTTTTTTTTTTTTTTTTTTTTTTTTTTTTTTTTTTTTTTTTTTTTTTTTTTTTTTTTTGACAATGTCTTGCTATGTAGTTGAGACTGATGCATGCACTAGGCAACCCAGGCTGACCTTAAACCTGGAGCACTCCTGCAGCCTCAGGTTCCTGAGTTATTGAGTACCTGTATGTGCCTAGCACAAATCTTTATCCTTGTAGGTGGGGGTTATTAGAGTGTCACAGAAATAAAAATGTATGTGCAAGTTTCCATGAATTTTTATATTGTAAGAAACAATGTCTAGAGCCAAAAATTTTGAGAGTAATGATGTATATTAAAACCAATGTTCAGGGCAGTTTCTGCCTGTGAAGCAGAGATAACAGGTCACAAATCTCACACCCAAGAGGCCTTTGCCCTCCAAAAGCAGCATCTTTATCGGAGCTATGTTTATACACAGTAGGAATGGAAGGAAATCATAGTATAAGTAAAATTTAAAAAAATTAAAAGAACAAATAAATGGGAAAAGGTATCAGTGAGGTCGACAGAGATTCCATGAGGCAGAAAGTATTTGGGTTTTGAAGACAGATTAATGCTTCCAATACGCATTTTACTCAACCTTCGCACACAGAATACCACTATACATACAAATACACTACATATTATGTGTATATGGTTTAACACAGCATTACAAAGAATTATTCCTTTCTCCAACATACTCTTGACAACTTATAGTTCTCCAAGTGGCTCTCATCTTTTAAATCATTTTATCCCCACTTCCTTTTTTTAAAAAATGATGAACATCTTTTTTTAAAAAAATCTTTTATTTATCTAGTTAGTTAGTTGATATCAGGTCTTTCTAAGCAGCTCAGACTCAGTGATCCTGCTGTCTCAGCCTCCCCAGTGCTGGGATTACAGGAGTGTGCCACCCGCCTTGTTTTGATGGTTGCTCAGCATTTGGTACCAGGGATCAAACCCGGCTCCTTGTGCCTTTCAGGTAGGCGCTTAGACCGCAGAGCTGTCTCCCTGGACCCTCATGCCCACTTCTAAATATGATACTATCCTGGATGATAATTGGCATTCTCTTGCTTGCCTTGCAGTTTAGCTCAGCTATATGTACCCCTAATTAAGATATTATTAGCTTTGAACATTTCAGCCTTAATCTAAATAAAGCTACTCTAGATGTGACCTTTTCTGACTTGTTTCCACATCATCATTCCATTTTCTGAAATTCATTAAAATTGACTCCTG
>NW_004524704.1:4469717-4473944 GCF_000260255.1 Octodon degus
TTTGTATTGAGGCTTGAACTCAGGACCTTGTGCTTGCCAGGCAAGCACTTATGCCGCTGAGCTATCTTCCCAGCCCCACACTTTCAGATTTTAAATATTTGTCTTCAATTCATTTTGAGTTGACTTTTACATATGATATAAAGTAAAGATTTAATTTAATTCTCCTGCATATGGAAATCCAGTTTTCTCCATATCACTTAATTACAAGGTTGTCCTTTTCCTGTTGTGTATTCCCAGTGTCTTTGCACAAGATCATTTGATAAAGAGGATGTTTGTTAAATATTTAACTATCTGTTATTTGTTTGTTTAGTTGCAAGTAGATTTACTGAAGTAGAACATGAAAATAAGGCATAAATATGTAATTCAAGGGCTTTTTTCCAAGCTTTGCTGGAAAATCTGAAACTAGTGCAGCTTTCTTTCTCAAGGTGACAGAATTCCTAAGTTTAATTATTAGTAATGAATTAATGTTGGTTTTGTAGTTTTGACAAATTTATGAAATACCAAAACTAGGAAAAACTAGGTGAGAACTGTCTGGGGCACTGCCACATTATCTTGGCACTTATCCTTGCATCTAATGTTACTTAAAAATTAAAACTTTACAATTAAGATTTTACCAGCCCACATCCCCAAGCACACACACTTATACACACAGTGTTGTGTCTTTATGTTATTACTCAGAACTGGCCATTTTTATGAAGACTTTAAGAGTTCAGTTTGCCTAGCAAATATTTGTAATGCATTGAACAAAGGCCAGATGCATTAGTCTGTTTTCTTACACTACAACTCAAAAGAGAGCAGGTCTATTTTGGCTCACGGTGTCAGAGGAGCAGTCTGTCGTGTTCTAGCTCCACAGCAGGACCATCATAGAGGAGGGCTGGCCACCGAGTCTTCTCAGGTGCTAAAGCTTTCCTTGGTAGACATTGCACTTCCCTGACCTTTTTCTCTCCTGGGGGTGTCCACTACAGCATTAGCTTTACTTACCTAGTTCCACTTACTGTTCTGCCACAGGCCTTTTATCTTCACTCTCAGGCCTTTCTTTGAAATCTGAAAGACTTGCTGACCCTTAACTCTTGCAGTTGGCAACCAATAAAGCTGACATCATGTGGGCAGCACAAGGGCTGCTGTCAGTGGGAATAACAGTCAGAGGGCCCTGAGCCGTGAACACAGCAGGCTCTGAGTGTCTGCATGACGGGAACAGAAAGTGGATCCTAGACAACCAATTCCTTAGTTGCTTCCTATTGAATAGGGGGCTAATAGACTCTTCTCAAATGAAATGTTGACATTTTTTGCACCTTTCACCCTGAAATGGGTGAGGGCTTCTTGCTTTCTGACCTGTCCTGAAGGCATTCTTCTTCTTGTCCCTGAGCAAATAATTTGTTTTCATGATAATGATGCCAATTTCTTCAGCAACCATACTTCCTTAGCCCCTGTTTTACAAGTGGATCCTTTTGGAGCAAAATTGATTTAGTTTTTTTCTTTTCTTTTTTTTTTTTTTGCCTCTGAGTCTCATCATAAATCTGTTTTGAAGCAGGTAGTAGTACCTACACTGCAGCCTGAATGTTAGACTGCCTTGAAATTTCTCCCATCATATTAATTAGTTCACTACCCTTAATCTCAGGCTCTGACAAATGTTTGCCCAGAACATGGGCAAAGTATAGACAAAGCCTTTTGCCATTTTGTCACACAGATGTTCTCTAGTCCAATTGCTAGTGAAGTCCTTGTGCCCAACAGAAACCTGATGAGCCTGGCATTTACTGTTCGCATCACTATCAGAATTCTAGTCAGCTAGCTCCACCTAGAATCTGCCATCAGGCCATGAATATCGCATTGCAGGCTATCTACAGTTTGAAGATCCAGACCTTTCCAAACTCATCCTGGAGACCATTTCTGAAATTTTTTAAACCAGAAGGTCTTGCACTGTCACGGCAATGATCCTCCTTTGCCAGTAACAGGTTTGTTTTTAGGAGAATACAAAATAATAATAATTTTAAAAATCAGAAATGACACAGAATTTCACTAAACAAAATAATATGAATTCAACAATATTTCTTGTATTGCAAAGTATTGTCCTCATATTAGTTGTTTAGATATATGCATGCAAAATTAGAGAAAAGGTATAGAAATTAGAAAGAAGACAAAAAAGTTTCAGTAGACCCTCATATCCATGGGCATTATGTTCCTCAAGTCTTCTTGAATTATGTAAAGTCACAAATTTCAGACATAGCCAGAGAAATGTCTATAAATGCCTGTTTTTTTCAGTTTAAACCCTAAATATGCTGTCTCCTACAAGTTGTATAATTTAATTGAATAAAATACTGTACTAAGGCCTTAGAAAGAAGAGCAAAAATGAAAATACTTAAGACAGTACATGTGGCACAGCTATCTGCTGTGGTGTAGGAATGTTGGTGCATCTAAGGAACATGGGTTTTACTCGGCAGCAGCCAATCAGAAACAGGGAGAACTGAATAATGTTCTCAGATTGGCTTCTTGCAACTCCCTCAGTTGTGGAAAATATTTTCCCTTTCATCAAAAGTTGGGAATTTCCAAGTTTACTTAGTTAGTTTCTAAGGAAAAATCAGACAATGTCTGAGGCCCCAAACTGAAATGTCACAGGGTTATATGGTATTAGCTAGTTTTTCCATCATTGATACATAATCCCTGACAGCCCAATTTTAAAAGAAGAGAGGTTTACTATGGTTGATGGTTTCAAAAGATTCTGTCCATTGTCTGCTGACTCCAAAACAACAATTTATAGCAAGAGGCTGTGGGAAAGCAAAGCTGCTCAGATCATGGTGGCCAAAAGCAGAGTAGGGGGACAGTTCTGTAGAAGTATGTGGCAAGGAACACGGTACCCAAAGTCACATCTCTATGGCCCAGTCAGACACATTAAGAAGAGTATTTTGTTAATCTCCTGGGTGATTCTTAATCCCATCAAGCTGGCTCATCATGAATGACAACCACACCAGACATGGAGGTACATGCTGTGAAACTATAGATGAGACATTCAGGTTTACACTTAAGAGAAGTCACCTTCTAAAGGCATGAATATAGCTTAGAATTTCCACCATATATTGGTGAAGTTGGTGGCTATTGTTTTGCAGAACCAAATAAAGCAAAGGACCCCCTTTCTAGGGAAAGTACCAAAACTCATCTCCCACTTGGAACTTGGAACTTCCTGAGAACTTTCTTTCTCATAGAATAGGCACACAAATGTGAAAACTGTGCCTCATCGGTGAGGGTGGTGACAATCGGTGACATCATGTTACTGCCTAGAACAAAAGGACGCTGCTTGATGATGAGTGAAAAAATGACATCATTTATTTAGGAATGATGTACTGTATGCAGACTAAGTGCTATTTACAGGTTTACAGTTGAAGAAAATACCTGAGCATTGAAGAGGTAACCTATCAACCTACCAAGTGTAAGGATTAAAGTAAATTAAGGTCAGATGCAGTAGTGTGGATGGAATTGGCAACAAAGGACTGGAATTATCTGGGGCACTTGCTATCTACACCTCTATCTTGTCTTGTATAGAGCAGAATTCATAATCTTCACTTCATAAATGTTCTTAGGTAACAACATCTCTGAAAGTACATAAGAAATAAAAAAGCCAAGCAAGTAAGCATTTTAATCTCTTCACTCCAAAACAAAGTCATCCATTCTTTTCTCAATGAATTCTTTCAAAACTGTTTTCCAGAAAACATTAATAGCTTGAAGGTATATATATATTTATATATATTTATTTATTGTATTTTTAGGGAAGGGTCTAGAAGGTATTCAGGGTCTCACTATAAGATCAGACTCTCGTGATCCTCCTGTTTACAGTCTCCCAAGAGCTGGGATTACAGGCGCGTACCACCACGCCATCTATAAAAACAAATATTTTTGAAGTGTGTCCCCAGCATTGTGAAAAGGGCAATAAATGATTCCAAAGGGAACAAACATTGTTTCAACCTCCCATTTTCTGACACTTTTGCTGTAAAGGCAAGAATTGACAGTAAAGCAGAGAATATCCAACAGAAGGCGGTAACAGCCAGGACACTTTGTCACAAACAATATAATCTACTTGTAATTATTTTAAGCAAAAAGGAAAAGGAAAAGAAGTAAAAAGAAGTGAGAAGCCTCATCAAGAGGCAGGACCAGTAAGCCAAAGCTGGCTGGCGGGCAGCCACCAGGGCACGTATTCAACCACTTAATGGCTATTGTGGGGTCGGTCACTGGCTTGTC
>NW_004524704.1:4480209-4492717 GCF_000260255.1 Octodon degus
CGGAAGTGAACCCTGCTAGAAGTGCATGAGGCAGTTCCTGTTATTTCCTATCCTTGAAAGCAGAGTCATCTCACTTACTTATGTGTCCTAATGTCACAGCACACGGCATGTGTCGCCTGGGGCTGAGGTGCACTGCAAAGCTCGCTGGTCAGATGAATGAGTGAGATGAGATGCTTAAGCAAATCCAGAGAGTGCATCCAATTTCGTTTGGGGTTGCTACAGCACAGGGATTTATTCTTCCCATGAAAGGAGATAGATGACTTTATTGGTAAAGATGTTATGGGAAGAAAAAAGAATTATATTTTTGCAGATAACACCATAAATATTTAGTCAAACTCTATCTTGTCTTTGGATTCTTACTAGCATTACTCTTCCTTTTCCTCTTGCCTTGGACAATACTTCCTCTCCTTCATTATTTTATTGCTTACAGAATGCATATTCATGAAATATGAATCAGTTAATAGAGCCAAGAATAATTTTTACACATTATCACCTGAAGTTGCATCCTTCTGAAATATCTGGTATTAGTATTGTGTCGATGTGTCATAGGTAGTTAATTTTCCTGGGGTCGTTTGATGTTAATGACTTCAAGGCTGGTGCACTGAGCCACTGTGACAGAGAATGCTGAGCATTTTAGATGTAATCAAACTTTTAAGGATGCACAATAGCACATGGAAGCTCAAAAGAGCAAGGGAGGAGCCTGCAGAGCATTTTCTTTAAGAAAAATGAGCTAAGAGTATGAATCTCAATGGTGATTGTTGTATTCTGCTTTGAAACCACAGATCATTCCTTGAAAGTTGAAGAGTCAAAATCCTCAGCTGGGCCTGCAAGGTTTGTCAGTATGATGCTGACTCCAGAGACCACACTGAGTCAAAGAAAACCTTTCACCACCCACTCAAAGCCAAACTGTGTCAGAAGTATATTTTTACATTTAAGCCTGATGCCAACAGTGATGTGGAAAATGAGAAAACTGAGCCTGAAATTTTCCATAAGTTTTGCTGATCTCTCTGAGAAAATTGGTGTACTGTCTAGATAAACCAAGTGCCCTAATTCCCAGGACTTCCTTCAAGGTAAGTCTCTGCTTCGAAGTACTAATCTCACAGCAAATTTTACTTTCATGGAACCGAGCACCAGTGACACCTGTTTCCACCTGGATTGTGCGTTAGCTCTGGTCTCTCCAGGCATTTCTGGAGAGCTTTGATTTCTTAGCTTCATTTTATCTCCTGTCTGGCCAAGGCTGGGACTCCTAGGGGAGACGCAGGTGGGGTGGGGTGGATAGACAGTCTGGTGGATGGGGTTGAAGAGTAGATGCCAGGGTGCTGTTTGTGCTCTGCTGTTATTGTCAGGCCAAGTCCAAGAGGCTGTCCCTCTCCTGTTGCTGTGTACTTTTTGCTTTGTAACTCAGAAGTGTTTATCATGACAAGTTGTGAGCAGATGGGCTGGAGAGAGGACAGAAATTTGACCCAAGAAGATGTCACTTAAACAGCTGAGGCTAATATTTCACCAGATGTCCAAGCGTTTAACCCATTAACAGCTTTATGAAGATCAGTAGCAAGTTTTGCACTTACTGATATCTTCAGTACAATGTTCTTTTTCTAATTAGTTCATAGCAGTATTTAAAAGTTATAAATCCTCTGCTTTATATATAAAGGCATTTATTTGTAGGACAGCATTTGATGCGTTTATCATTCTAGAAAGATATTCAGGACAAGTACTATTAGGCAGAGGTTACCTATGAGGAAACAGAGGCCCAACTTACAAAAAATCACATGGACAGACAGTGGAAGAGCCAGAGCTGAAACCTCTAAGCAAGCTGCGAAGTTGGGAGGGACTTCTACAAGTACCTATTCAAATACCTGTCCTCAACAGATGGAAAAGCGAGTCCTAAAATGATAAAGGAGTCTTAAATTTTCCCTAGCTAGCTCACAGGAGCCTGGAGTGCAGGTCCACCTGCACCCAGGGTCTCTCCTCCACCACATCTGCTTGTACCTGAACTGTGTCCCAACACGCCTGCCTCACTGACTGGCAAAGGAGCAATTCATTGTGCTGGCTGGAGATGAAGGGGAAAAGGACTACCGCGTTCTACCCAGTCATCCTGCACAGTTGTGTCAAGCTTCAAAAACCCTGATGATTCTTAATAAGTAAATGGCTTACCTGAAAGATTGAAATCAAACATTCCTAGTAATTTTAAGAATTGCTTAACTTTCTGGCTTTTTAAAAAAATATAGTTATTCTTCTTGACTGAATCATTTTGCCAATGCTGGAAGGAATTCAGAAAAGAAAAAGTTCTTATTTAGAATTATCCTTCAGGGAAAATAGAGAATTAAGAAAAAGAGCGTGGAGTGAAGACAAGAACAGTGAATCAGCAGTCAACAACCAGCATGTGAATTTCAACTATGTGTTCCTCTAATTGTTACTTTGATTCTCTGATCCACAGTTTCTTCTAAAGTGCAGGAGAATTAGTGCCAGTCTTATCTGCCTCCTGGGCAAAACAGTATAGTTAAACACTATGGCTAGTCTATATAATTAAATATTATGCTACCCTAATATAAAATAATGATAATTTTCAACAATAAAAATAACGTTAAGGCTATTGAGAGGAGCCTTTGGTATGGTGGGAGAGCCAGAAAACTTTATCAGTCTGCAAAGTCATACTGTCTGGATCAAAATCCTGATTTCATGGTTTACTACCTGGGTGAGCTTGGGCAAGCTCAGTATTGTCATCCGTAAATTCTGAGTCAAAGGTACCTTTCCGTGGTTGGTTATGAAGATTAAATTGGATAGTCATGCAGAGTTCTTAGAATGGTGATTTTTACATAGTGTGCACTTCATAATTTATTGTTAAATAAATTATTTTTATAATATGTTGCTTACTTCAAGAAAATAATATGTGTCAGACAAGAAGAGTGATCTCTTAAGCTTCTACTTTAGCTACATTTCCATTGTAAACTTTAGCCACAGACCTTATGTAAGCACCAGCTCACCTTTAGGGACCTTGAATGGACCTCGGTGGAACCTGCCGATGGCTTTTCTTTCAGCTTTCTAAAGAGATCAGGTTGATTGGTCCTCCTAAACCCAAGGTAATCAGATAATCTTGAGGGGTGTAGTTTGAGCACCCCTCTGAATTCAGCACTGCCTTCCTGGGTTTTGCAAAGCAGGGCATGCCCTGCACATACTCAATCTCATTTATTTAGGGACTCAAGACCCACCTTGTGCTCTTGGAAAAACAACATCTGTAATGGGATGAAGCCTGTGCTCTTGGTGCGGTTGGTGCTGTTCATATGTCTCTCAACTACTGATTTCTTGACAATATTCTAAGGATGAATGTATATGAACTGCTTTTCAAGTTGTACCTTTCTGGATTAGGCACTGTCATCCTTTAACTTATTTTACAGATGAGGGACTGAGCACAAAGTGTTAGGCAAATTACTCAGTGTTTTGCAGCAGTAATTGCAAACTAGGTTTTGAACCTAGAGCGCCTGGCTCTAAGGAGAGTTTACATAATTCTGTATCCATCCCATGTGTTGTAGCTCTGTTGCATGATTCTATCTAAAGAGGATAGAGGAGGTGCATGCTGTTTTTAGGAACTTAGAAACATGAATCTTTGGTACACAAAGAGGCTTTTCTTCATAAATGCAGATCTATAACTGAATCATTTAGTATAATTTTTTTCCAAAAAGTTCACGATCACATGGATATTTGTATACATTATTGAAATTTACACACCAAGGAGTTCAAATAGTACTTAACAGAATACCCTATTTGCCTGTACAATACAGACCACTATGGCTACCATTATGTTTTTTTTAATTTGGGAGTTGAAATTTTTATCTTATTATTTTAATTTACCTTTTAAGTTACTCTAGAGGTGAACATGGTTCTGTGTCTGTGAGATGACTATTTCACTCTTTTTAGTTTACATTTCTCTCTGTTTATTTAAAGACAACTTTTGTCTTACTGATTTTCATAGATGCTTTCACAGGGACAAGCTGTTTACACTGAATTTTTAGAAACTTCTTCCCATATGATTTCATCCTTATTTGTTGTTTTTTAAAATTAGTCATATAAAGTTAGTTTATCAAAATATAATAGTATATTTTCAAATTCTCATGCATTTTTATGTAAATTCCTGAAAGTGTCTGCTATCAGGGGTAAGTTGATAACATGCTCTTGTGCCCATTTACGTGATGATGATTATATCTTGACGTGATTACAAATGGTAATGCTTTCTTAAGTCACTAAATCAAAGAATATATAATATTATGCAAATCTAAATTATGTCTGTCTACACAGCAAAATTTGTACTGTCCTCTCTCTGTCCTACTTTTGATTGATTGATTGATTGATTGATATTTTTAGGGAATGGTCTACAGGGTGTTCAGAGTCTCACTACTAGATCAGACTCGTAGTGATCCACCTGTTTTCAGCCTCCCAAGAGCTCGATTACAGGCGCGAGCCACCACACCCCATCTCAACTGCTATCTCAGCATGTCTCAGGGTGGGGCCAGCATGGCAGTCCCGGGGATAGAACCCTTGGCCCCTGCATCTGTTTGCAGGTGCTTGAACCTGCTGAGCTATTTGGTCGGCCCTTGATGTATTTATTTAAATAAAATATTTATATTTATAATTCTGTCAATTGCTAGCTACCTATTCTGGCACACGGAAATATTTCCTTCTGTGTTAAGAACAGAGTGTGGTTTTATAATATGCTATAATAACTAGTAGAATTGTTCTATGATAATTTAATATAACTGTATGATAATATTTCTCATAATTTTTCTTTATAGCTACTCTTAAAATATTTTCTTCTAACCAAACTTCAAGGAAAAGTTTGTGAACATAAAAAAACTAGATTTTAAAAAATCTTTAAACAAATATACGCAATAAAATTGTAGTATTGGAGAAATTAGTACTAGATTTTAAATCAGTTTTAATAGAGGCGATTGAAAAAAGTATTTAAATGGCAATGGAATACCCATCTCTGACAAAACTAAACAAAAATAGGAGATATAAGTGAAGGACCATTTTGTATCTGTATATACAAAATAGCTAGAATAGATATACAGCTACTTTCTCTTTATTCAATGAGAAGAAATATTTGTACTAATAGTCTTTGGACAAGATATCATGTCTGCATCTTGTACTATGAATAACTACTATTCATAACAATAACAACAATATGCAATGTATTAATTATTGTAACTGTCCTACTTACCTGTTTTGAAACTGTCTCATTGCTATTTGTTTCTCAATAAAATTAATTTAAAAAAAGAAATGTGTTGAATGAATTAGTCATACATATATCATTTAAGAATTACCAGGTGTTTTCCAGGTAGAACAGAAAAAGTATTTTTTGAAGATTTTAATGTAAATTTAGCACTCTATACCAGCACAGGATATCAAAAAGAATAAAGCTCTATAGTTAATTAGCTAATAATTAATATATGTACACCCAGCTTTGAACTATAGAAAGCACTTTCTGAAAACTTCAAAGTGGTTTTGTATTGATAAGAATAGTTACAACTGTAATACTTCTTAAATGAAAATTTGCATTACATTAAACATATTAAAAAACTAAAAATGATATAAAACTCTTGCTTACTTAAATTGGAGAAAATGGCAGGAATCATTTATAAGAAAAATGTGTACAATGATATTTTGTATTGTGTTCAGACATAAACAGATTCATTATACTTCTTTTTGGGTAAGACCCCGTGCAATGGTGTGTGCACACGTGTGTGTGTGTGTGTGTGTGTGTGTGTGTGTGTGTGTGAAAATCTTCTTTTATACGCCCCCAGAACAAGGCTTCCTTTCCACTCCTTCCAGGCATGTTTGCACTTTCCAAGTTAATTTATTTGTGGTATATTAGAACTTAAGATGAAGATAAATTTATTTAGATCTTATATGAGAAAACAACTAGCTCTAAGTTATAACTGGTCAGCAGATTTATGAATCAGAAACATGTGCATGATATTAAAAGGAATATCAAAATATGTGAATTAAAGAAACTAAAAATGATACATCTCATTTCATTAGGTTTTGCAGAAATGCTTTAAAATTTTTAAGTACGTACATAAGGAAGAAATTGTCAGCATTCTGAAGAGTGTCAGGACATTTTCCAGTCAGTAATTTTATAGAAGAGAAAAGATATTATTTTTAAAATCTGTGAAACACCTTTTATGCAGAAGGTGAAACTTTACACCTCTTTTTCTTCCCCAGTGCCTAATCTGATAGGCAGCTAAGCTGATAGCATTGCATCTTTTAAATAAGGAAAACAAATATAAAAGACAATACTTTGTTTGCAGTATTTTAAAAATATACTTGCCTTTGGGGGATAAATAAAAAAGGCTTTATTTATATTTGTGTTTTATTAGTTACCTAACATTGAATTAAACTACATTCGGAAGAAGAGAATCCTGAACAGATTGGTAGCACGGCGTCTGATTGCGGAAGGTCCAGTTGCAGGAGCTGCGCTGCGCAGGTGGCTTGGGAAGTGGGTCTTTGAAGACGTTTCTCCTGCCGGCATCATAGCACCCCCCAGGAACTTGTTACTAACTCAAACTGTGTACCCTGCAAGACCCCAGTGAATACGAAATTCTGGAACAAGAAACTAAGAATCTCTTAGATTATGTGAGAATTTCTACATTCCTGTGTGTTCAGATTTTTCCTTCTTTCTCTCTTTTTTTTTTGGCAGAACCGGGGATTGAACTCAGGCCCTTGTGCTTACCAGGGAAGCATTTATTCCACTGAGCCATCTCCCCGGCCCCTGTGCTCAGATTTTTATAGCTATTTAATGTTCTCCAATGATAACACTAATATTTGCGATTTATTTAAGCTGATCTCTGCAGCTTTGTTTGCTGTGAACTGTAAACCTGCTCAGTAATTTTGATGGTCCTACAGCGTGAGAATCACTTGGCTTAGAGTAGTGGCTGAGGAAGTATGGAATGTGGCAGCCAAGAAAATCTCTTCTAAATTGTTCAGCAGAATTCTGCTTCACCTGTAGGTCCTTTCAGTCCTGCTGAAAGTTTGCAGTGTTCTCAACTCCTGAAAAACACTTATAAAATGATGGCTCCCACCCCTTACAGGAGATGCGTTGCCAGCCCTTCAGGCACGGGGAAAGCTTCCTGAACAAGTCGTCATCTGCAGAAAAAGCGAATGATGTTTCAAAGGTAGAAGTTGTGGGGGGCGCCTGGAGTCTCCTCACAGGGTAGTTGCACTGCTTAAAGGATTAAAGGGATCAAGTACTTTCCTGAACACTGTTTCAGTGTTTTTTCACTCAGGATGATAAAACGTTGCCGGTCTGTTTTCTTACTGCTGGGTCATTTCTAAGTTCAGCGATAGAGAACGAACCTCGGGCCCCCGATGTGTTATACGTTCTATGATCCCTTAGTTAGCTAGTGGGAAGCACAGTGGGATGGGCAACGCAGGGTGTGTCCTGATGGCCACCTGATTTATTTGGTTTAAAGATCATGGTTGTTCACTGTTTCTACATATCGTAGCCACTGGGAGAGCTTTTAGAAAATACTGATGTTCTAAAGTGCCTGCAAGCAGGAGCAGGGGCCAGAAGTTTGATCCCTGAGCCTGCCGTGACAGCCCTGGCCCGGGGCATGCTGGGATGGCGACTGAGATGCCATGGTGGTGGGGGCCTGCAATCCCAGCACATGGGAGGCTGTATACAGGAGGATCACTATGAGTCCGATCTATGCAGTGAGACCCTGAACACCCTGTAGACCCTTCCCTACAATACAGAAAGAAAAAAAAATACTGATGCTCTGGATCATTAAATGGGAATCTCTGAAGATGGAACTTTCTAGTTCTTTAGAAACAGAAAGAAAAACAAAACAACTTTACCCAGTTACTTTAGTGTATAACTTTGCATGAGAATGATTAAAGGAACAAATGATTATTCTCTCAGAAATCTTGGGTTGGCAGTTTACAAATGAGCTAAGTAAGTTCCAGTGAGAACTCTATGCCCTGGTCTCTACCAGGCCAGGGTTGGCTCAGTGTCCATCTCACTATAATGCTACAGTTTTTGCAGTCTACCTAAAAGTGTTGTTCAGGAGGGTATTCACAATCCTGTGTATCAGACAGAATCAGACAATTGTAAAAAAAATAGTAAAGGAAAATAGAGGAAAGATTCAAGATTGACAACAAACATAAATTGTTCAGAAGGTAGCAGGAATATATAATATATATATATATATATATATATATATATATATATATATTAAATGAATCCTGCATTTAAATCTGAAATCACAAACCAAATGAGAAAGTGCTGTCCATGGTCTCATGTTCTGTAATAGCTCTGGACAATAAGTCACTTTCAGTTGGGCAAGTGTATTTACTGATCTGACTTGTTTACTAACTATATTTCCTAGGAGGAATCCATTTGCAAAGAGTTGCTGTCTATTTAACAAATTTACAATTCTTTATAGAGCTACACAGTTCAGTGTTGCCACCAAGAAGACCTTCATGGAGCTGTTCATATCCTTCTTCTCTGCTTTCTGCTAGAGCTCATCATTGGTGGAATTAGGTTTGCTGCCTCTTTGTCCACCTGGTTTTCCAGAACTGGAAAGATATCTCTTTTTCCTCCTACTGAAAAGAAATGTAACTAACTCACATTTTTTAAAAAGTGAAGTGCTATTTTTCATTTTCCTTTTGCAAAGCAACAGTTGATACTGAACTTGGGAGTACTGCACTGGAATGTCTCCAGAGGCCTATAAATCTTTCGAAGACACAAGTTTATAGTCAAAAGGAACATTTTCTTTCCTGAAGATGGTGAGGACAGGGAGTGCAAGAATGGGTGACCTTGGTCCAGTATGCTCAGTGCACATCACCTCATCTCATTCTCTTGATTAAAACCCTTCAAAGACATCCAAATGCCCCCAGGCATTCTCAGCTTTAAAGGCTTCAGCTTTGTATGCTATCTGCCTCGGTAACCAAACCTTGTGGCACATTCCTTCTTTTCCTTCTCAAACTCCAGGCCACGTTCTGAAGTCTGTGTATCTGCTTGTCTTCCTCCAAGTCTCTCTGTCTTTCCCCCGATGATTTCACCTTCATATCTAGCTGTTTTCTTTCCCCAATTCACATCAATTCCCACCTTCCCCTGGAAGTCTTCCCTGACTTCTGTTACCTTCTTCCTGCCCCTATTTCCATCCCAACCCACTAAAAAACCCATGTGCATTTCATTTGAAAGCCTCTTCCCTCTGTTTTCAAGACATTTTTATTTTAGTTAGTATTTAAAAATCTCTTCCTCTTTTCTTACTTCAAGCTGTGAGAGATTCATCTCTCTTGCCTATCATTTGTTTAGACTCACAGAGACCAACTATGCAGAGACATAAAGTACAAATTTCTGAAGTGTGTCTGCCAGTGATGTCGACTCAGTCTGCTTTTAGTTCCGGTACTGGCTTCCTATCGTCCTGTGTTGAACAAGGACTGTGGGACAGCGCCAGGTGATATTCATCCACTTAACCCCACACTTCTCTTCCTGGAGAATGCCCTCTCCAATTTGGTATATCAGGCATATGTTTAAAACACCACTCCAGTATTCCACCTGCCAGCACTGCGTGGGTCAGGACCGTACGTCAAATGACCACCGGTCATGTTCTCAGTACTACACTTCGTCTGATGTAAACAAAAAAAAGTACATCAGGCTGACATTAAGTACCAACTGTACTGAAATGCTCTTGCTTAGTGGTGTTGCCGAGATCCCTGCAGCAGGAAAGGGAAACATACATGTGACATATGATAATTCCAGTGTGTATGTATTTGTGCATTTTTCAGAACAGAAGGAGTATAATTGAGTCATCAAGTAAGTGATGTCTTGGTGTATTCCAAGGATGAGGTCATATGTGGGGTTTAGCTTTAGTCTTCCTTTGGGGAAGCGCAGCATTCTAAGGGCAACGGCATAATTAGCCTTGGGGAGTAAGAGCCCGTGTTATTTGCTTTAGCCATTGCTCCCACGTTCACACCCATGATGCCTTTCCTTTCGTGCACTTTTTGTGACTCAGAGTAGGGCCAAGAGAGGACAATAAATGATACTGGGTGACACCAACTGGCCAGATGATTTTATCTGCTTGGTTATTTACTGTTTCTACTGTGAGTACCGCTGTATGGTGGGCATGAACACGCAAGACGAGCCTCAGGACATCTCTCACCCACGCACAACCAGCGTGTGGAAGGGCGCCCATGTGGCCCCTGATGCAGCAGGGGCAGATAGCGAGGACTTCTGAGCTAGGTGCTCTGGCAGCTCATCTGGATCTGCTGGCGCTGCTGTGTCACACCCTAGCTTGGAGGTCACCATGTTCCCACAAACAGCCATTTAGGATACCTGCCCACAGGACACGGCGAGTCTACAGCATAAGGAGCACAGGAGTGCAGGAGCCAGGTCTGGATGTACGCCCACAGGACGCTCTGTGGTGAGACACCCCATCTTTTCAAAAGTGATGTCTGTGAAAATACAAATTATCATGAGTGAAATAAACAATGATATATTTTAAGACAGTAATATGTAAGACAGAAATGCAACAAAATGTTTTAAGATTGTTAAATTCTGTAAGAATAAAGATATTGTTAATTAAATATAGTCTTTGCTATGTCAATCATAATTTTGGTAACTTCAGAACTAGAGAGAATAAACTACATGCTTCTCATAAGATAAATAGCAACAGATAACAATACAGTAAAAAAGGAGGAAAATGATAGTGGTTTGGCACAAATAAGATGAAAGAAAATGGTAACATGCATTAGGGAAAACATTAAAGTACATATAGATTTCACTGTACAGAGGAAAATAAATTTTGTCATGTTGAACTTCATAAACAATCTAACTGATTTGTCATTTAAGAAACAGACATAATAAAAAGATCAGAATTTGAAACTGAAAAAAATATATACTACAAAAATATCAACTGAAAGGCAGATACAAGTCTCATCCCAGGCCCGGTGAGTGTGTGGGAGAGCTTCTGGCTACCCTGCGCCAGTGGGACCTATTGGTCCCAGCTCAGGTGTAGCGTGGGTGAGACCCTCTTCCACCCCCTTGGGACGCCCCCCACCACTCCGCAGCACCTCCCCCACCCCGCATGCCGAGTAGGAATTTCTGCCGCATTCTGGGAACACTCAGATCCAGTCCTAGTCCAGGCCCTGTGAGTGTGTGGGAGAGTTTCCTGCTATCCCGCACTGGCGGGACCTACTACTGGTCCCAGCCCAAGTTCAGCATGGATGAGACCCTCTTTCACCCTGTTGGGATACACCCCCACCACTCTGTAGTACCCCCCCCCACCCTGCCTAGTGAGTAGGAATTTCTGTTGCATTCTGGGAACTCCCAGATCTACTCCTACCCCAGGCCCAGTGAGTGTGTGGGAGAGCTGCCTCTCCCCTCTACTCCACCTTGTCCTCTCCAGGCTCAGCTCAGGCCTGGCATACAGGCCTCGGGTGAAACTCTGCAGCTGCATTCCCTGCAGAGAGAGTAGGGGACAGAACCACTCAGCTAGTCCAGGAGCAGAACATCTTGCAAGGTGCCCCCTCAAGGGCAGCAACAGGAAGGAGCTGAGCACAGCAGCCAGACCCAAGCCAGGCACAGCTGGGTAAATCCAAACTTTGTGGATCTTCACCTGAATTTCAGTAGGTGCTAAGGTTATAACTGCACCAAAGCTCTACAACAAAGGTCAGAAGACAGTGCTACACAAAATGCCAATGAGAAGGAGCAAAACACAATCTCAGAACCCAAGCCCACACATAACAAGTGCAGAGAACACTAACACAAAACAAATTGGGAATCACACAGCTGAAACCAATGAATCAATGACTTCTGAAACAGAGAAAGAGCTGCAGAAAACTATAGAGGAACGCAGATTGGAAATGAAAAAATAAATCCCTGAATTAATAACCTTTGCAGTAACGAATCAAATGCAGAAACATATGCAGGAAACCCACTGCCCAGCCAGAACAAGTGCAGAGGACACTAGCTCAGCTCAAATGTATGAATAAATAGCATCAATAGTAAATAAGCAACAGCAGAAAGTCATAGAGGAACTCAGAGCAGAATACTTTCCTACCAACTCAGCTCAAATGAATGAATTAATAGCATTGATAGTAAATAAGCAACAGCAGAAAGTTGTAGAGGAACTCAGAGTGGAATTTTCTGAAATAGGAAAAAAATTTGTGAACTCATAGCATCTGAGATAAAGAATCAATGACATACACATAGGGAGGAAACCCAATCTGAAAAAACACTGCAGTGTAAAAATAATAACTGCTTCTGAAGAAGACATTGATAAAAAAAAATAGAGGAGATTAGAAAAATGATGGATTCCTTGAATGAGCAATACAAGAAAGAAATAGATCGCATGAAGCAGAGTCAAAGAGATACAGAGGAATTTAGAATCTCAATCACAAGCTTGCAAACCTTTTAAGTGAAAGTGAAGACAGAGTTTCAGATCTTGAAGATGCTGGTGCAGCTAGTGAAAAGGTAAGAAAGGATCTCTTAAAAACAACTAGGATGCAG
>NW_004524704.1:4512404-4513006 GCF_000260255.1 Octodon degus
ATCTCCCTCATGAACATAGATGCAAAACCCTCAATAAAATACTAGCAAATAGAATACAGCAAGTCATCAAGAAGATCAAACACCATACCAGGTACAATTCATCCCAGGGATGCAAGAATGGTTCAGTATTCAAAAATCTATAAATGTAATACACTATGTAAATAGAGTGAAAACTAAAAACCACATGATCATCTCCATTGATGCAGGAAAGGCTTTTGACAAATCCAATACTCATTTATAGTCAAAGTCCTACAGAAAATTGGACTAGATGGCCTCTACTTCTATCTGGTAAAAGCCATTTATGAAAATCCAATGGCTAACATAATCCTAAATGTGGAAAAACTGAAATATTTTACTCTTAGATCAGTTACAAGACAAGGATGTCCTCTATCACCACTCCTATTCAACATAGTTTTGGAATCATTAGCTACAGCCATTATACAAGAGAAAGAAATAAAAAGAATAAGAATCAGTAAAGAAGAAGTGAAATTATCATTATTTGCAGGTGACATGATACTTTACTTGGAAGACCCAAAAAACTCCACCAAGAAGCTACTAGAATTAATACAGAAATTCAGCAGCATAGCAGGTTATAAAGTCAA
>NW_004524704.1:4515741-4520770 GCF_000260255.1 Octodon degus
ATCATAGGGATATATGTGTGCCTATGTTTATAGCAGCACAATTTGTGATAGCTAAATCTTGGAAACAACCAAGATGCCCATCACCTGAGGAATGGCTGAAAAAGATGTGGTATTTTTACACAATGGAGTATTTCTCAGCTATAAAGAATGATAAACTCGAATGCTTTATATTGAAGTGGATGCCACTTGAAGATATACTCACAAGTGAAATAAACCAGACACACATGTATAAATATCATATAATTTCCCTAGTATAAGAACTCAAAACAAGAAATACAAATAGAAAGGTATAACACAAGTAAAAGAAAAGCAGGAACTTGAGGACTAACTAATTAAGAGAGGGAAAAGAGAAGAACTAGGAAACATGACAGTGACAAGCCATACAGTTATATGTAGAAGATGTACAAGGCAGTGATTCAGAGAATCTCCAGAAGATTTTTGAATCTAGCAGTTAATTGGAAAGATTCTCACCCTGACTGACTATATTTACTGATACCTGTGAACTAAGCAACTGCAATGAAGATGGTAATCTGTAATAGTAGTTTTGTGCTTGGATTGCCTGTCATTCTGGTCTTCTGAATATGGGCTACTTGTCATGACATGCCAGTTGCTGCTGTGCTGTCTGTCAGGTAGATGACTGTTCAAAAAAATAAGGTGGTGGTGAATGAAGGCAAGAGACAGGAAAGGAATGTTGTGGGACTGTCCTGCTTCAAGGTTGTATATGGTTAGATGTTTGGACTTATGTGTAAACATAAGAATTATATAATTTTTATGTCTATTTTTAAAAATATATTCTAATTTTTAAATATTTTTCACCATATTGTGTAGGGACTTAAAGTTCAACATACCAATAGTTGATGAAAAATACCTGTTCCATATTATGCCTAAGATATTTGATATTCAGACAGACAGTGAGGTTAAGCTTAACAGCCTAGGTTGTACGGTAATAACAATAAGCTTCTCTTTTGGAGGGTTAACTACCTAAGTTTGCAGACCAAAATTAGAGAAAAAAGGGGGCCATAAAGAAAGCCATCATTTTGACCCTAGCCTTCCATGGTCAATTAAGACTCAGGACATATGAGAACTTGTACTGTAACGTCATGTAACTTGGTAGTGTCCCAAATTTTCTGATCAAGAAGATTATGGGGCCAAAGAGGAAAGTGATCGATGATGTAGAATGTGCCTAAGGAGAGTCACATGGAGAGAAAACATTCTCTCAGGCTTTCACAGAGAGCACATTGGCCAAGCAATGGCCATGAGTCATCCACATGGCTGACACTGACAAAGGTTCTACAATCTGAGGTACAGGATCTCAGTATAAATCCTGAGGAGATTTCACTGAACTTATCAGACTCAAAAGCTATAACTCTTGTTGCATAGGTTTTGCTTTACCTTGGTCTTAACCATGCAGCAGAAAAGTATAAAAGCAAAGTATAAGAAGTAAAGTCATGCTGTTATGTTGAGCTGTAGGGGACTCAGGTCAACAATTTCTGACATTGTCAGTCAAGCAGAAGACCCAATACTATTATAGAATACTGGACTCTCTTAGAATATTTTACTGAGTTTACACACCTATAATATTCAAATAACGGAACTTAACAAAAAAAGGGGATACAGATGTATGTCCATTTTGTATCTGTGTATTCAAAATCATTAGGATAGACATATATTTACACTTGCTTAATGAATAGAGGTATTTGTTATAATAGTGTTTGTAAGTAGTATATCATGTCTGCATCTTATAGAGCAATTAACCACTAGGAAGGATGTATGCAATGTGTTAATTTTTGAAACTGTCCTACCAGTTTGGCTTGAAACTGTCTCATTGCTATTTGTTTCTCAATAAAATTATGAAAAAAAAGAAAGGCAGATACAATTTCAGATAAATTATAGAAGAAATCATTGGGATAGTAAAATGGGACGATGACGATGACGGTGATGATGATGATGATGATGATGATGATGATGATGATGATGATGATGATGATAATGTACTTACTACAGGGCTTTCAGGGTTTACAGAGTCTCACTGTCTAGATCAGACTCATAGTGATCCTCCTGTTATCAGCCTCCCAAGCACTGGGATGACAGATGCATGTCACCATGCCATCTCAGTCATCATCTCAACACCCCCTGGGTACATGGAACCCTGACAGCTGCTCTCTGCCTAAACAACTTTAGTCCACTGAACTCTCTGGCCAGCCCCAAGAGGATTATTTTGTCATGATAAAAATTTGCATTTACCAAGGGGTTGCAGTTTTTTAATTTATATGTTGATAATGACACAATTCAAGATAAAGCAAAATCTCAATAGTCATTCCTAATAATAAAATATTTACAATATTATAAAATAAGATGATATAGCTTCTCATAAATCATGCAAGAGGTATTTGAGACCTCTTAGAGAAAACTGTAAAACATTTGGAACGACATAGTGAGCAACCTGAGCAAATGAAAAAATGTATCCTATCCTTGGAATAGAAGGTGTGGCATCGGGGACAACAGCTCTCTAAAATTGATTTAGAGCTTCAATATGATACAAACAAAATTAGAAGTTTGTGCGTACAACTTAAAAATGATTTCAAAAACATATCCCGAAGTAAAATGGAAAACAATATTTAAGTCAGTCTTAAAGAAGCACAATAACATGGAAGAACTCGCTGTACCACACATTAATTAGAGTCTAGTAAAAAACTAATTATCAAGATGATACTCAAGATGACATTAGTGTCTAGTTATAAATAGACGAATGCAACTATTTTGAAGATTTCCCACAAGCTTAGGGAAACATTGATTGGACTGTGGTTATGAAAATAAGTACACATCTGAACAGTTCTGGGCCTTGTTCAACTAGACAATGACAACTTGCCTGAGGGAAGACGTTTTCCTGATTCTACCAGTGAGCACCAGCCCTCTGCCAAAGGGAGCTAATCAGTGATGGACTTGAGTTCTGTGCGCTCATCCAGTAATCCTGGTCTAATCTGAACTAAACACCTCTAGTGTACATGAATCCAATTGTGTTTTTAAAGTTCCTAAATATCCTGAATTTCACACCTTCCAAGTTCCCTACATGAGATGATGTGTCTTTTGTTTGAGACTGTTTACAGTGAGGCACATCTCCTGCACTTCTGTAAACAATAAACCTTGCTTGGCCTTCGTATTTTTTGTTGAGTGTTGGTCTCATCTTTCCTTGAATGAAGAGCATAATGAATTTGAAAAAGACTTCACATAAATAGACATTTTGTTTATAAGAGAGGTAGTACCGCAGATAAGTGAGGTCAATGGCATTAAGATAACCAGCTGACGTTTATTAGATACACAAACGCATTCCATATGGATTAAGCATAGGGGCTAAAACCTTCAAATTTTCTGAGATAACACAGACCATCTCCTTGACCTTGGCATAAGAAAGCATTTCTTAGCTGCATGCAGTGGTACATGCCGTCATCCCACTTATGGCAGGAAGATTACAAGTTCTAGACTGGCCTGGGCAATTTCGTGAGATCTGATCTCAAAACAGCAAATACTAATCATTTTCAAAAGGGGTGGAATGTAGCTCCGTGATAGAGCACCATGGTGTTCTTTCTCCCAACAGAAATAAACGTAAGGAGGAATGGAGAAAAAGAGGGGCAAAGAAGGTCTTAGTAGGCATGGTAAGACATGCCAGTAATCTCAGCTACTAAGGTTGACACATGAGGATCACAAGTTCAAGGCCAGCCTGGGCAACTTAAATTTTTTGAAAGATAAAAAATAAACAATGGGACATGGTTCAGTGGTAATGCATGAGGATCTGAGGAGTGTCACTGCCAAAAGAAGGAGAGAAAAAGAGGGAGGAAGAGAGAAAGAAAGAGAGGAAGAGAGAAAGAGAGAGAGAAAGAGAGAAAGAGAGAGAGAAAGAGAGAGAGAGAGAGAGATCTTTAAAAATATAGTTACCATGGTACTGATAACTGGACTGAATTAGCATTTTAAACTTACACTGTCCAAATCATCAGAAAGATAATAAAAGATAGCCATGGATGATAGACTATATGTGTCCCCAAATATATGTATATTCCCCACATGTTTTGTATAATTCCCCACATATATTTTGTACCAGAAAATACAAAAGAGCTTCTACAAATAAAAAGTCAGACAATAAAAACTTCTGAACATGTGAATCACAATAGACCATAGTCAAATGGCCCCATAAAAATGTTTTTCAAAATTCTCAATTTAGTCATCAGAAAATGAAAATTAAAAACGCTGAGCAATTACCTTTTTAACTGTTTAGAAAATAATTTTAAGTCCTACATCACTGTGTTGCAGAGAACATGGTATACTGAATAATCCCATATAATTTTAGTGAGAATATAAATTCCTGTTGAGTTTTTAAAAATGTTTGCTGTTATCTGTAAAATTGAAAGTATTTGTATATTATGATTCAGGAATTCAACTTGTGGTAAACAATGTAGAAAACATCTTAGATATAGGAACTAAGATATTTTTACAAGAATGTGGAGTTCAGAATTCTTAACCTTTGTCCCAAATAAGAAATAATCTGAATTCCTACCAGCTATAGTGTGTAAATAAGTGGCAGCATAATCATTAGAATGGAAAACTCTATAGCAATGCAAATGAATAAAGCTTAGAAGCTGCGAATATCAATGTTGTTGAAATGTAACATAGAAATCGTTGGAGATATTAGAAAAATTGTGCATCTTAGTAACTTTCCTAAGTTGCTAAGATGGTACACGATATCCTACATTAGCCACCTAAAGGAGAAGAGGTTTTTTTCTTGGCTCATAAATTTGTAAGTCTCGGGCTTTGTGTGGTTGACTGGCTCCAGGCAGATGTGGCATGATCCAAGGGCCTGGGTGAAGGAAAGCCATTCCTGGCATGGCAGATAGAAGAAGAGAGAGAAAGGAGAACTCCAGAAGGGGGCTGGACAATTCCAGGTCATTTCCACCCAGGTGCTTCCTGCTGACATGCAACATTGTTATCCCAGTGTTTAGTCACTGTCTAAATCACCTAGGAGCACATAAGACATTGG
>NW_004524704.1:4520870-4533767 GCF_000260255.1 Octodon degus
GAGAAAGAGCGAGAGAGAGAGAAAAAGAGAGAGACAGAGAGACAGAGAGGCAGAGAGAGAGAGAGAGAGAGAGAGAGAGACAGAGACAGAGACAGAGACAGAGACAGAGAGAGAGAGGGGGGTGGGAGCAGGTAAAGCTTACCTACATAAATGTATATGTTACATATGAAATGCACGCTTGGGGTAGAGACTGTGAGGAAAGCATGACTATTTCTATAATAAAATTCCAAATGCAGATTATATTTGGGGGATAGTGAGGAATTATAATTTGGATAGGTACACAGGAAGCTCTGTGTTATGTTACTAATATTGTATTGCTTAATATATTGGTAATTTTAATCTTGCTTTATTTTGAAATGATACTTATATTGTAGCTGTCCTACTAACCTGTTTTGAAACTGTCTCATTACTATTTGTTTCTCAATAATTAATAATAAAAAATGAAAATATACTTAAATTTTTATGCATTCTATGTGTATATCTTCAAAATTAAGATAGAGTGATTAATGCTCATCATTGGAAAGTAGAGGAAGCAGAAGTCCTACTGCAGTGGGTCCAATAAGCAACTGCAGCAACAGGGTTCATGTCGGCAGAAACGAACAGAAAAATCAGAAAGTGCCACCTAGCTACCTTGAACAAGCACACAATATAGTTTCTTGCAGTAGCTAGGTTTGTTCCTGAAATCAAGAAAGCAGCTTTAGCTATAATGTTTTTGTTCCCCAGGTTTCTCCACGTGTAGATTTTTGGTGGTCATCTTTAGGTTTGCAGAAGTATTTTCTAGTATTACTGTGGCATGTCATGGTAGCATCATACCAGAAGAAAAAGACATGTTTTCTTTTCAGATTTATAAAGCCCTAGGAAGACTCCTCCAGTGCTTCAATCCATAGTGCTCTTTCCTGTTCATACCAAATTTGTATATAAATCTTAAGAGTGACATTAATCAGTTCCTATGGTGGACGGTATGCCAATGGATAAACCGCTATTATTATTGTCAAGGACGGCAAAGGGTCTGAGGTTTTACTAAGGGAATAAATGAAGCTGCCACAGTTGTACATGTGCTGATAGAAGACATGAGACTGTTGGGTCAGAAATGTCAGGTTGTTTATTACAGCAAGCAAGAGTCCCAGCGTACCTGCATCCTGAAACTTTCCCTGAGCCCTGACTCCTGCAGGGTAGAGGAAAGGTATCTGTACACTGCAGGTACGTGAAAGCAAAGGAATCCTGAGTTAGATGACTGGAATACCTTCTAATGGCCTGGTACACCTGCCTGCCCTGTGTTGAAAGAAAGACACTATCACTGTCCACTAAAACCACAAACATCCATAAAAACGGACTCTAGATCAAAGCAAGAGTGGTTGCGGGTCTGTGCACAGCAAGTACAGAACTGTGACGGCGAGCTGGGGATGTCTTTCCCGATCATCACTGTAACTTTTACACTGCTTCTGTAAAAATCTTTATTTTTACATTAAATTAATATAATGTTACTTTTTAGACACACATAATGCTCATGTTTTATCATAGGACATGTACTCATACTTGATATATCTAGATTGTTCTTTTCTTCCACTCCTCCCCCCTCCCTTCAAAGTCTCTTCTCTCCTTAATACTGTTTGCATTTTGAAACTATAGCTAAGTGACTAGAGGGCTCAACGGTGTGCGGGAAGTGCTGGCTGGCTTGGATGGAGGCTTTCCCTGAAACGAGACTGATGCTCAGTGTTCTCACGACACAAAACGCCCAAAGAAGCACCAGGGAGAGTCTTCAGTCATCAGAAGGCAGAAGGGTAGATATCTGAATCTTGAAAATTCAGGCATTTAAAAGTGTATATTTGTCAATTTTTTTTTTTTACTTTTAAAAAATCTCTCATTTATTTACTTGGTATAGGGCCTCTCTATACAGCTCAGGCTCATAAAAATGATTCTCCTGTCTCAGCTCCTCCAGCTCAGGCACTTAGACTGCCAAGTTATCTCCCCACCCTTATTTGTTAATGTTTAAATGCTATATTTCATCACTTTGAGATATAGTTTTCATACAGAGAATATTTTAGAGCAGAAAACTAAATATTAAAAAGAAACTGCCCTGTGAATCAAGAGACAGTATAAATATTCAACATAGAAATAAAAAAAAGCACAAAATAAAAGTCATTGAACATAGTCACTATCCTAAAGACTTCTAAAACATTACAAGTCTCATGGAGTATTCCCTCTAATGGCTCTTGTTTCCTTTATCTCTAAAGGGAGGCAAATGGGATTAAGTTATTTCCAAAGCTCCTGTAGTTTGAACTGAGCAGAAGACATTATATACTGAGACTTCGTACTTCTAATACAACTCTTTCCATTCCACATCCCTAAATATACACCCTATTTACCATAGATGTCTCTAAGAAGATTGCAAGCATCCCTAGATTCCTGTCCTCCTATAGGGTAGACAGAAGTGCTCCTAAGTTTTTAATTGGAAAATAACCTGCTGCACAGAGAGATCTTATATCTTGCCTGGGGTCAGTTATTTACTTAGCAAGTAGCGTTTGTAGGGCTCAGTTTTAAGACCTGCCATGTCATTATTAGGACTTGATTCATTCTTATTAATTTTTATTAAAGGATCTTTGAATTTACCTCATATGTATCAACAAAATAGTTACTAAGGACACTCTCGATTATTGCAATAGTTGAAGACGTCCCAGGACAGAACTCTGCATAAGAAGACGGTGGACTTCAAAAATCACCCAATAGTTACGAAACTATTGAAAGTAATGTCTCACCACCATTTCTTCAGTACCAACCATTGTTGTAAACCATTTATACTCAGCTTCTCTCAATATGGACAAAGAAACTGTAAATGAAGTCCGTGAGAAAATATTATTCTTACCTGAGGTAATAGCATTTCTTTAATTGACGATTGTCATTTGGTGTCTGTCTCTACGCGAAAATTTGCAGCCAATCTGCTCATATTTGACAGTCTATATATGTGCTACATGGATTATAAGACATATATATATATATATATATATATATATATATAAAGAAAAATGGAAATGTTCATTTTTAACTCATAATTGGAAAAATCATTAGAGATCATCATATTGATGATGATATTGATTATCATATTATTGTGACTAATGTATGCATGTCTTGCCACCAGATGTCAGAATCCTTGAAACAGGGAATATAGTGTCGTCTATCTCTACGGTACCACTTCTGAGAATGTGACTTAGACTCTGATAGATTACAAATAATTCTTGTTAAATAAAATACATCCCAGTATCTAGTTCAACCTTTTCATTTCATCAACAAGAAAAATGGGAGCGAGGAAGGTAACAAGCCTAAATTCAGACACATACTTAGCAGTAAAACGATGGATTAAATTGAGAGTTTGATTTTATAGTGTGCTTTCATGTCACTTTGGCACTTTCAAGCTAGAGAAGGTTTCTGTAAACCACCATCTCACATGAAGGGGAGGCTCAATGAAAGTTTCACCAAACACATACTCCCCTCATATGCAATTCTCCACAGTGAGTAGGATAAGAAGAGATTAAAGCATATCAAGGACTGATCTCACAGACTACGTACTCTGACAATGAGTTTGAAACTAATTTTTAGTTCAAATGTTGCCTTGAAAGGTGGCTGTATCCAAGAAAACTGGAGCCCTCCTCCTTGGAAACCAAATTATAAAGGAAAATATATTAGTCAGACTTGTAAAGCCACAGGTCTTTACACATTACACAAAATATTCTTATTTTAATACATTCATTCTTTTGATCTCCACTGCCAAGTGGTATGAGGAGTATAGTTACTCATGGTCCCATTTAAAGATGATGAACTTGAAATTGGGAAAAACTAAGCTACGCAAAGGAGCAATGTCATGCATTAAATACTATATGATGTTGTACTGTTATTTATAATATTTTCAAGAATTCTTCACATTTGCCAGAAGAAAGGTGTCACGTTTGTGCCTGGCATCATGGAGCTAGTATTCCTCCAGTCCCTTCAGTTAGGACAATTGTTTCTATTGAAAGTAAGTACAAGATGAGGATGGAAATTAGGGAGGAGAAGGTGGCCCAGATGATGAGAACATGCATTTGAATGAGAACAAGTTGCAAAGCAAAGCAAATCTATAAGGAAGAAAAGTGAGATTTATTAAAGTAGCAAGGAACTTGGTGTTTCTTTCCCTAAAGAAGTTTCAAAACATGGCAGTCTCTGTGAATAGGCAAGGAGGACCACAGAAATGGAATTTACTATCATTTTATTACAGATGGATACGTTGGTTTTGACGACCAGTTTGAGCAGGACAAGACAAGAATTTCATGGACACCTCTGTTTCTCTTTTCTTAATCCTGGGATTAAAGGCATTCCTTTGAATATATGTTCTGAATCTTTCATTTTCCAGGTATGTGATTTTTAAAAGAGGTTATAAATGTTTCAGAGATCATTTTCTGATGTGTAAAATAGAAGCTAACACTCCAAAATTAGAAACTTATTTGAAAATTAAATCTAGCACTGTGTGCAAACAGTATTCAGGTATTCAGCACAATGACTAGCATGCAATGATTTCCTCAAAAGAGTTTCCTAAAATGACAATCTGTCCTTAATCTGTATAGTAATTACCAGATCATAGGCCCTCATTGATTTTGATTATTGATCAATTGATTGATTGGTGCCAAAGATTGAACTCAGGACCTTGTGCTTGCCAGACACTTAAGCCATGGAATTATCTCTCCAGCTTGATTATTTTTTAAATTTCTGATTATTTATTTGGTACAGGGTCTCACTATGCAGCTCAGACTCATAATAATCCTCCTGTCTCAACCTTCCCAGAATTGGTATTCCAGGCCTGGGCCACCACGCCTGGTTTCAGGGGGTGGCATGGAGTGTGGTACCAGGGATTGAGCCCAGGTCCTTGATCTTGCCAAGCAGGTACTTAGACAGGGAAGCTATCTCCCCAATCCCATCTGCATTTCTTTTAGTGTCAATATTAATCTTAATTCATTTTCTAATGTTATAACAGAATACCTGAGACTGGATAATTTATGGAAAGAGGTTTATTTAGCTCACAGCTCTGGAGTTCTGGAGTCCAAGTTGGGTGGTCACATATTCTGAGGGTTTAAGCAGCAACTGACATGGCACAAAAGCAGAAGGCTAAGTGGGCTAATGATGAAAAGACAAGCACAAAATGTTCAGCTTATTATATTCATGTTTTCTTTTTTTAATTTTGCAAGTTTTTTGTTTGTATGTTTGAGATATATGATGAATATATTCATAATGGAGAGGTGGCACAAACACAAATCACATTTTTGTCCTTTATCTATCTTCTTTCCTTCCCCCTTCCCCTTTAATCTCTAGATCCCTTCCATCTGCAAAGTGTCTACCTCCTTGTTTCCTAATGTCTTCCTTTCATTTTGCTGTTTAAGTTCTTTATGCGTTGGTCATACAACACAAGGAAAATGGTGGGCGACTTCTAACTTTCTAACCACTCATTCTTGCAGTAGGAAATGCACTCCAGAGATAGCAAGACTGGGTCTGGGAGGGCTGTGCTGTCCCTGGATGGCGCCCTAGCTCCTGCCTGAGCGCTCTGCTCTGGCTGGGGCACCTCTGCAGGTCCTGGCAGCTTTCTACACTGAGACATCAGAGGAGAAAATTTTAACATGAATTGGTCCTGGCAGCTTTCTACACTGAGACATCAGAGGAGAAAATTTTAACATGAGTTTTGGAGAAGGTAAGTCCCATATACAATATGCCAGTATGGTATATACACTTGTAGTCTTTGTAGTTACTTAATTTTTATGAAAAGCTATAAATTTATTTTTAGAATAAAATTAGTCTTACTTAATATTATAACAAATAACAGCACATGAGAGCTGAAAATGCATAAAGTTTATAAAGTTACCAAGTGTTGGAGTGTGTTAAATGTTTCAAAGCAAAATTTAATGAAAACATCTGAAAAGTTATTTATACTTGACTAAGTAACTAAGCCAACTTCTTAACTCTTAGTAGATATTACACACAGTAAACAATTTATTCCTATGTGCTGGGCTCTAGGTACCTAAATGTTAAATTTCAAAACTTAGGAAAAGTTGTACGTCTAAGAAATAAACCACCATAGGAAAATGATCAATGCAGTTGTTACACTGAAAACTAATCACAGATGATTTTATTTCATTTATGCAAAGTGTTTGGGCGCAGGGGATATGATAGATGCTAAATAGAAAGAAGCACTCTGTAATCAAGGGCAAGCAACAGAGCTTAAGATTTAATGTTTTTGTTGGTTTGTTTGTTGTCTTTGCTTTCTTTTGTTTCTATTGGTGATATAGATGTAATATTACCAATCCTGTCAACGTTTGCTGAGATGTGTGTTTGTAAATTGTAGGCTATAAATGTGATTGCCTTTTGTTGCAGTAACTGGCATGAGACTCTATGTCTTTGGAATACGCATACTTCATATCTTAGGAATGTGGCCTACTATCTAGCTCACAGGAGACACCAGGCATTCAGCAGGACCAGGAGATGCCCCTCGCCTATCTTCTTAAGTGGTGCTGCCTGAAGTTTACCTTGACAACTCCAATTCTACATCTTCTCACAGCTCCACTTGGAAAATGAGAAAAGAAACATCTTTCATGGCCTGCAGTTATCTCCTATCTTCCTTTTTGGAACTCTTTCTGATCAATTTCATGAGATACGCTCTCTTTCCTCTTAAAAAATATGTTGGCACTTGTAACTTATGTAATTTCATTAATAAGTACTTAATTACACTTGCATGTATATGCCTATCATTTGTCTACATTGCAAATGTAAATGCTCCAAGGTTAACCTTAGGGGTCAGATGTGTTTGTCCCCTGCACACACACAGGGGCTTTGTTGTTGTTGTTTACATATTTGTTAAATAAATTGATGCTGATGACTTAAAGATCTGGAACTGGCTCCTCCTCTTGTCTCAACAGAGATAAGAAACTAGTGACAACTATACAAACCTAGCTTCTTGACAAGGAAGACCAATTGTTTTCTTATGTAGTTCACTGTTTGCTTGGATCCTTAGCTAGCTGATACCTTTCCTGGTAGTAAACATTTTAGTTCCAATCATATTCCCTCTACCAATCAGCATGCTTCCCAATTTCTCTCCTTCCTGTGAATATTTGAGGAATGATTATATGATAGGACAAGATGTTTGATCTAACTTCCTGTTCTTTACCTTAGCTCATCAAATAGAATTCTTTTTTCCTGTTTTATTTCTAATAGTTATCCTTTTTTACTCTTGAACTAGCTATTCTCTTGTCCTTCCAATAGCTATCCTTTTTGTTCTACAGATAACTATTCTTTTTACCTTTTACTTTTCTACTCAGCAAAATTCTACTTGTTGAGGATATTCAACGGGCCTACATAATAGGTCCAAGATAATTTCCTTACAGTTGAAGGATAAAGAAGAACTGCTGAAATTTTGTAATGATTGCTATGAATCTGTGGTTAGGGTTTCTGTCAAAGTCCTTACATGAATAAAAGTAAAAAAAAGTAGAAGTCACATAGTTACTTTCACCTGTTGAGCCAACCTGACTGAACTTGGCACCGCTCATGCGCTGATCTACGTGGGTCGCTGGGTGCATTAGGGTTGTAATTAAAGGGATGAGAATATTAAAGAAACTCTGGCTCAGTTAAAGTCGGAGAGATCTCAGGACAGGTTACTTAATAAGCAGGAATGTTGGCAGTAGTAAACCATGCGCTGTAATGACCAAAAAGAGCTCTCAATTGTTTTTAGTATGTTACTTGTCCCTCTTACTCTCCCTAAGCTTCCTAAGCCTCCTATATTCCAACCCTGGATCCAGTGGCTTAAGTACGAGAATCCAAGTTCAGGCTCTCGTCTTGCAAAGCAAGAAGAGCATGAATCCTTGCCCGCTGAGTACTCACGTTCTTCTGCAGGAATGTAGAGCACAAGATCTTGTATATGCTCTGCTTTTTGAGTATAGTTGCAAAAATCAGACCCTAAAGTCCAAAATTGTAGAACTAAATAAGTTTTGTTAAAATGACATTATCTTATACTTGTATGGAATCAAATAATTACTGTGTGCTAAAAAACTTTACTAAGAGAAACTTGGAAAGAAGAAGTCTACAAAAAGTCCTTAATAGACAAGTGAAAGTCATACGTTGTCTATATCAAGTGAACAATTAAGTGTGATTGTGCTTATATGTTTAATATATATTTATATATTAATAATTTCAAAAATTTCCTAAATAAGCCTATTCTTCTAGTGTTCAGAAAATAATCAGACTGCAAACACTTTTTGTAAGAAGGGAAATGTGATGTCTTGTGTACTTGTTTCGTAACATCTACCACTGAATATTTAATATTGAAGAAAAGCGCGTGTTTATTGAAATTAGATCCACCAACCTTCTCTGCTAACATCCAGTTTAGAAGGAGCTCTTTCCTTCGGGTAGGAAAAAAAAAAAAAAAAGGAGAGGGGAAGCCAGGGAAGGAGGTGCCTGAGGACCGCTGGTAAGTGGAATCTGTCCGAGCATGCCGAGTTTAAGCTGCCAAACATCTTTGCTCAAAAAACCCAGGAGGTACTGTGGCTGTGACTGAGGAAATGAACCTGATCAGTTCTTTTTGTCTTCCTCTCTCCTCCACCTTCCATGCATTGTGCAAGAGAAAGCTTAAACCATCTTCCTGTCAGGTGGAATGAGAGAAGGAGTACCAGGTGGCCTTGTCCCTGGTCCTTATGCCTTGGTGCAGCTGCTGGCATTTAGGGCCAGCTCTTGGCCAGGGAGCACCCTGCCTGTGGGCTTGTGGGGTACTGTGTGCTCACACTGTGTTCAGGAACAAGAGGAGCCGGCATCTTGTGCTGTGGGCTTGGATGACTACTAGGAATGCTTACAGTCAATTAATAATTTTGCAAGAGGAATTTTGCCTGGCAAGGTGAATTCAGAAACCCTTTGGTGACCTTACTGAAAACTAGGACATAGGGTAGAACTCTGAAAAAGCAGAAATTGCCTCAGTACAGTGAACCTTGGACTGAGGGTTCAAAAAGGTAAAACCCTTTCTAGGTGATCTGAGATGAATGAGCCAATCCAAGGGTCTCTGTCTTCAGCAGCTGACTGTTCCTACCTGGGTGACAAAGTACAAATAGCTAAGTCTGGTGATTCCATATTGGGGAAGAGAGACTAGCATGAGACCCGGGAGGCCGTTCTGTCCTCCATTGTTCTAAGATCAGTATGACTTAAATATAGATATCGTGGCCTTCTGGATTGTTTAAATCAGTGAACATGTGGCTAAAGGAATCATAGCATGTATAGAATATGCTGGGTATCAGAACAGTCTCCATTCTGGGTCACAGCTGAAATGTGTGTTTTGGAGGAAGTGACACAAATCCTTGTGCTGAATTGGATTTTTCTTCAAGTTCGAAGTAGTCCTGAAATTTTCCGGTTGTCATAAAAACAGAACTTCTCTAAGTCAGTGAAGGTCACCCCTGCTAAGGCTGGCATCCTTCCAGCTGAAGCACAGATCAAATGTGATGGTGAAGCTGGGTGTGGTGAAGCACACCTGTAAGCCCAACACTTGGGAGGCTGAGAAAGGAGAATCCTTGCAAGTTTGAGACCAGCTTGGGCTACAAAGTGATCTCAAGACCAGTCTGAGCTGTACAGAAAGACCCTGGCTCAAAAAGAAAAACAAGTAATGGTGGCCCTTCGATTCTCTTCTTAACTTTTAAATTTCCCACTGCAGTTTCCCATGGTCCGCACTGTTACTGAGCCATTTTCTATGCTGGGTTGGATGTAGACACTGTGTCCTTGATGACAAATACACTCATACCTAGAATATTCTTTTATAAGTAAAACAAGAAATCAGAAGTTGGCTCTGAAAAGCTATTTGGCCACTGATCTTGTGCACAGTTTCATCCAGTTTGACATAGCATCTCTCATGAAGTTATATGTCTGGCTCAGCTTCATTGTTTCCCATCTGCTGTGGACCATTCTGATGAACAAAGTATGGGCCTGACCTTTCTATTATTGAGAGTCGAGAAATGTATCACATAGCTGACCAGATTAAAAGACATGAAATGAACAGTGTCTTTTATTAGAAGGAAATAGGAAGCAATCAGTAGTGATCAGAAGATAAAAAACAGGGATTTGGCCCATACAATGTGTAGTAGAAGTGAGTTCACTTAAACTTCATCTTGGAGAATGGGATCAAGTTTTAATAAAAATGGGCATACTAAATAATTTAGCAATGTTACAAAGATATATGCATGGGGGAGGAACATTTTTAAAGTAGTAATGGACAGTAAAATTTGTGGCCAGATATACCCCTGGAATTGCTGTTGATACCAGATTACATAATGCCTTGAAACCAGCATTATAAAACAGGAATTATGTGGTAGGTAATAAAATCCCATTCCATGTTTCTCAATAGAATTGTAGTTTGGATAGAAAGGGGAATACAAGGGGTGAACTAGGTCAGGGTGCATGCTATAGAAAGTCAAAATATTTTCCCAAGTAAGTGAGGATGAGATGTAAATATTACGGAGGGTCTGTGCATATCGTAAGGAGAACACTGCTAGATTTTAGCCTCTGACTAGCAATAGAAGCCATAAAAGGAAACCAGAATAGAACAAGTATATCTGAGGCAGGTTTTCTTGGAAGTTGGCACAGATGAAAAACCTAGGGTGCTCAGGAAAAATGCTGCTGTGATAGAATGCAGGAAAGTTGGTATGGAGCACATTGAACTCCAAGGAAATAATGGAGATGTGAAAAGGAAGGTAAGAGGTGAGCCGGAACTCCAGTTCTAGATCGACTGCCTGAGCTGGTGATCATGGTCATGAGGTCTTAGAAGCCACGTGTGTGCAGAGGGCAGTTGGGCAGGGAGGACTGGTTAAAGAGAAAAGAAGGGGAAGATGTCTCAGAATTTCTGGGCTCTGGGCTCTGGAACGTGGCTCTGGCCAGTAGATGTAGCGCCAGAGAGTTGTGGTTTTCTCAGATCCATCTGCACCAGTGACTACTGCATTCAGAGCCCCAGCAGTTGGTTTGGTTCTGAGTTTGACCACAAGAATCTGACTGAGGTCAGAATAAGCCTTAGAGGTCAACCATGCTTCAGGCAGGGATCACCACGGAGGAGCTCTCAGCTTCAGTCTGCCCTCTCAGTGTAATCGGGTCCTGAGCACAGACTTAGGCTGCAGGAAATGTGTTTCGTACATGCTAACTAGACAACAACTCTATAGGCTTTTGTAAATTATGAATTATTACCTTGTTATTGCTGCAAATAGTGTAAATCACCAACACAATGAAAACCCCAGGCTGTTGGCAGTAGAGTGTTCAGCCCTCTCTTCTGACAGAACAGGAGATCGAGTGCCAGGTCTGGATAAGAGCTTCCCACTGGGAACACACATCCGGGAAAGAGCTCAGACCCTGGACTTCCCATCAGTTCTTTCCTTTTTTCATCAGGGAAAATCCCTTTCCTCCCTCTCACATTTTAGCAACCTGTTTAACGTGATGTGATGGCTGGTCCAAACAGCCTGATTTCCTCCTGCCACTTTTAGTGCTAAGTTTTGTGGCACCATAGAGGAGTTGCTAACACACCAGGAGGCCAGCTTAAGGAGGAGCAAAAGGTTAAACGCAATACAACTGAACCTGACTGAATCTTTAATTTCATAAAGCTTCTGATCAACAAGGAAGCCAGTCAGGAGCACTTTCGTCCTGTACCTTACAGTTCCCATCAGGCATGCAGACATCTGGGTCAAAGCGGAGTGACACAGGAACTAGCCTGGAAGAATGAACAAACCCAATGTGACATTTTTTTCTTTTGTTCACTTTCTGAATCAGGAGACACCTGAGGGTTCTGATATTTGGCACTCCTTAGGACATGTTACAGGAAACAAGGGATAATTTCTAGACAGGCCATTTTTCCCCTAGGGTCAGGCATTGTGGCACACTTTATTTTAAAATGTGGAACAAATCTGGCCCCTCACCCATGTCCCCACACTCTTGGATGTGAGCGGCCTTCACAGTGGACTCCAGGAGGGGTGAGGGGAACGATCCTACGAGCCAGCGCTCCTAGGACAAGAAGCTACAGGGTCTGGGGATCATTGCCAAGTGTGGAGATGAACACGATAGAGTTCTTAAATAACTGCATGCCCTCAGCCCAAGGCCGGGCTCCATGCTATTCCAGTGGTGTGACTTACCTCCCCCAGTGATCTAAGATAACACTTATCACACTCTGCCTTGGGATTGAGTTACGCCTGTGTGTGCTCTGATTTCTCCACTAACGGAGAGAGTGGCAACCACGACTTACTCAACCCTGTCCCCCACAGCTCTTGGCACAGGCCCTGGCACTCAGTAGATGCCCACAAAGTGCTCAGTGTTGACTAGAAGGTTGGCAGGGCTTCTTGCTGCTCATTGGTAGAGCCTATGGCTCTTCTTGCCTGGTCAGAGAAGGGCAAAATGTTGGAAAGCGTGGATCTACAATTTATCCTCTGTGGAGCTTTGGGCCAGTCCTTCACACTGCCACAGTTTTCCCACACATTAGAAAGATTAATATGCAATGATCCTGTAATTCTAGCTTCTTATGTTTCTATAATTAAATACAATTAAAGTAGTGTCTGTATTTTAAAAGATTTATTATAGGAAGTTCAGTAAAATGTAAGAGAAAGACACCATTGCTTCTATTTAATAAGAAAAACCATTCATTCCAAACTGTGAATGAAAAATCTTTTGTAAGTATGAAGGTGTTTATTTCCTACCTCTGCTATTTATTAATTTGACTGGCGAATAAGCAAGAAGCTTGGGTTTGTTAAGAAATTTTCAGAGATCACTGAGCCAGTCAGTGTTAGAATCACAGTGCCAATTCAAACTGATTTTCTAGGGGCAGGGGAGATGGCTCAGTAGAATAAGTGCTTACATGGCAAGCTCAAGGGCCTGAGTTCAATCCCC
>NW_004524704.1:4537966-4556720 GCF_000260255.1 Octodon degus
GCAACAAATGTAATCACTATGCAAACATGTATGTTCTAATAAAAATGATTTTGAGCAAAAAAAAAGAAAGAATCAAAGCTAAAGGCCCATACCTGCCTATCAAGATGAGGCATCCCTTCCTTACCATGAGTACTGAGCATATTACCACATGTAGAGATACATAGATGACACTCTCTCAGTATCCCACGAAGCCCACAAAACCCAATAGATAGTAGGGATAGTCTGTTCCCAAATTCATAGCATGGTACAGTCCCACACACCACAGAATCCCAGTCCCAGAACCACCTCCAAGACCGTAAGAGCACCAAGAATAAGCTGGCCAAGCAAGGTGGACACGCCAGAGGTGTAGAGATGTGCAGGGGGTGAGGTGAGATGCTCTTCCCTACCTTGGAAATAAGGCGGCCCAAAGGGTACACTAAACCAAACTCCTGGAAAATAATGGTAAGAATAGTAACTTTGGACAGAATTATGTGACTCTGAAATTGAATATAGGGTCAGAGAGATGGCTCAGTAGAATAAGCGCTTGCCTGGGAAGAGCAAGGGCATGAGTTCAATACCCGGTTCCACAAAAGAGAGAGAGAGAGAGAGAGAGAGAGAGAGAGAGAGAGAGATTGAATATATACACAATACTACACTGTATTAAGGAAATATAAGCCTTTTCTTTTGCTCCTCTTCTCATGCATTGATTTTTAAAGTATTTGAATTATTAGAAATTGCTGAGTAAATAAACCTACATACTATGCAATGCATTGAACTTTCATAAATGAGTCTTATATTTTGTTTTTATTTTATTTACAATGAGTTGCTAATTTTTAATCTGGGGGAAATGACAAAAACTTGAACTTTGAAATTTTTAGAGAAATTTGCTTATCTAAAATAAAACCTACATAGTATTGAAACATACACCTAGGCAAAAAGAACAAAACAAATGATTGAAGTTCAAGGTATGTAAAGGGTTAAACTGAAAATAATTTAATTCCTCTTTGAAATATATAAAGTTGTGAAAAGACATTTTAATGATTTACCTATTTTAATTGATTAAATTTATATTTCTTTTAAAATGTATTTGGTTGTTACAGGGTCTCACTACCCAGCTCAGACTCATGGTGATCCTCCTGCTTTCAGCCTGTCCAGGGCTGGGATTACAGACATGTGCCACCACGCTCGGTCACAGTGACTGGCTCAGCCTCATTGGCTGGCTCAGCATGCCCAGGGCTGCAGCCAGGGCTGGTACAGCATGTAGTACCCGGGAAAGAACCACAGTCCCGGTGCTTGCTTAAGCTTGCCTAGCAAGTACTTTAGTCCACTGAACGTTTTTACCATGACAAAATAATTGTTTATTTTATGAAAGCTAAGCTTGGTGAAGTTTCTAAAAAGCAATATTAAAATTTCTTTCATGAATTTTAATTTATAAAGTATTGATAATACATTGTAAGTGGAGCTAAAAGACCATAGGTGTGAAGTTCTTTGGATGGAACTATCTGACCATTTTTTATAACATGGAGCAGAATACTGAACAGCTTTGCTCTAGTAATTTTTGCACTGAGCTTGTCAAATGCTTAATTGCCACTGAGAGTATTTCCTCAGTAAAATGGTGCCCACAAGGAAGAGTAAATGAAGCTGTGACAACATCTAATTGTTTAATGTAGAATGCAAATTTTAATATTTCAGACTCTTTCTGAAAACAATGGAATATTAAAATCATTCATAAAATATGTTCTTTTAAAACACCAGTGTTGAGCCAGGCATGGTCGGGAGCACCTAGGAAGCCCTCGGGAGGCTGAGTCAGGAGGATTGCCAGGAGTTCCATGCCAGCCTAGGCTATAGTGTAAGTTTAAGTCCAGCCTGAACTACATAATGAGACTCAGTCTCAACAAACAAACAAACAAAAAACACCACTGGAATAGTGTAAGAAGGAGATACAACAAAGAAAATAAAGTTTAGTAACTACATTCAAATGATCATTACACAATTGTGATTCAAAAATTAAGCCATAGAAGTTTTCTCTGTTTTAATGTACAGAAATGTATTACTTAATTTTTTTTTTTTTTCTTTTGTGGAACTGGGGATTGAACTCAGGCCCTTGCGCTTGCCAGGGAAACGTTTATTCCACTGAGCCATCTCCCCAGCTCCCTGCATTAATTACATTTTTAAAAATAAATTTTACTTTTGAAAATAGGCCTTCACCCTTTTTATCTTTTGACACAGCAACCACACTGGAAATAGAATAACCATTTGTCTATATTGCGGGTTTTTATCCAGAACAAAAGTTAGAAATGAAACACAATGTAACAGCACAGGGAGGAAGCCAGAAGGAGACTTTCTTGCAGTGTTAAAATGCTTGTACTATGTAGTAACTTACTTCCCATTTCTATATTATGTTCCACATACAGAACTGAGATCCTGCTGTTTTTGGTGAGGGACAATTATGGTCGAGAGAAATAAAGTGGTAAGCCTGTAGCCCACGCACTGGGAACTTCTGAGAGCAAGCGCTCCATCTGAGCTTCCCCGTGGCTCCCGGCACACGTGCTGCTCCTGCATCTGTCAAAGCATCAGCTGGTCCAACTGTTCTTTCTTCCACCTCCAAACCCAGCCAAGGCAGCACCAGCAACTGAGGTCAGACCTGGGGGCTGAAGCGAGTGAAGCATTTTATATTTATATCCACAGACACACACTCTGCTCTATGTTCCAGTGACTTCAGGGGACTTTCCACAAAGCGCGGGTGTCCCGTGTCTAGTTTGAGGTAATTCTGCCTGGCCCGGTGAGATCTCTGGATACAAATCACTGGGGTGAAGGGTTGTGTTCTGGGATTTATAGACTGATGCTCAATAACTCTTCCCTTTCTCCTGTGCCTCCTGCCCAGTAGGGTACTAACCTATGTGTCGCACTTTTGGTAGTGTTTTGTTTTGCTTTCCTCTCTTTTTAATTGCTTGGTCTAAGGTCGAGGAGGCACAGAGTGGAGTGATCTCAAGACTTCTAGCTTGGGCAGGGTTGTGGCTTCCGTGGATAACTATTCTGATTGGCTTACTGGGAGCTATGTATATGTGACATAAACAAAACCCCGAGGTGAATAACAGGCACAAAAATCACTGCCCTACACAACTTGTCTTGACTTTGAAATTTGATGGAGAAATAAAGTTTTGTGTCTAGACAAAAGAGGAGTGTCAGTGAGGACAAGAGAGACCTAATCAATGACAAGAAATTGTAGGAAATACCCAATTCGACAGTGCGGGGAGCAAGCTGAGGGTGGATGGCATACACGGCATTGGGTTTGGTTCAAGGAATAGAGTCATGAAAAAATTGGTTGCATTCCTCTCTTCAGAGAACTTACAATGAAAAGACAAATTTCACTGAATTAAATGAGTGAGAGTTATGTTGCTTATTTAAAATCCTAGCTGCATAGTATGGAATATAGACTCTCTCTCTCTCTCTCTCTCTCTCTCTCTCTCTCTCTCTCTCTCATCACTTTCCCACAAACCTGTGTGTGTTGAAAAGAGCTAAAGACATTAGAATAAATTCAAAGAAAAGAGAAAACAAGTTTTTCCCTTCATTGCTGCTTGTGGAGGGCAGCATCTATAAAAAAAGAGGTATTTGCCTACTTTGTATCCTCCAGCTAGCACAAAAAATATAAACAAATTAAAAGAAATAAAATATAGATAATAAATGGGATAAAGTGATGGGGGAGGGAGAACCAAGGGGAGGGGAGGGGACGGAAAAAGAACGGGGGTAGGGATTTGGCCTACGTGAGTCAGCCACACCAAGTCATGGAACCATCATGTACTGCTAAAGTGTGCTGATAAAAATAAGAATTAAAAGAGGAAAAATAATTTTAAAAGCAGGTGATTCAATTAAATTAACTTAAAGTATATTATGATTATTTTGGAGGAGACTGATAAACTATCCACCTTGTAGTCATAGGACAATCTTTCTCAAGAATGACTTTCTTCAGTTTGCACTGTAGCAATGTCCCCAGCAAGGAGTCTGCATCCACCCTCTCAGACACTCAGAAGGTGGATCTGGATCACTAAAGGGTGAAGCTATAGTCACGTTCCCTCCTTGCTAGTGACGGGCTTGGGGTGGTAGGTGACCCAGTTCTGGCCACTAAAAATTGGAAGAAAATATGTCAAGATATTCCAAATAAAAGAGGTTGAGAATTAAGGTTAACAAGCCAGTTTCATCTTATGTTTAAATAGATTAAATAACTTACTATATGGCTTTGGGCATATCATTTAACATTTGTACCTTGAAGTTTCTGCATCATATTTAAATATATTAGGCATTCTTGGACTGCCCAATAAATAGGACAATTCTTACTATTATAGAAAGTAATGCATGTAAAAAATGTACAATTCCAAATAAACAAAATTTGCAGATGATTATTATGAATTGCTAATTATTTTGAAATCTTCCATTTAACAACTGAAACATATGATATCACAAAAACCTGCTAAAAAGGTGACACTAACAAAATATAGCTCTAGGGCTATGGATATAGCTTGGTGGTCTGAACAGTCTCCTGGCATGAGCAAGGACCCAGGTTCAATCCCTGGTAGTGCACAACATGCAGGCCCTGGAACCCCAGGCACTCTGTGGCAGCCAGTGAAACTGAGTGTGGTGATGCACATCGTAATCCCAGCTCTGGGGAGTCTGAGACAAGAGGATCACTATGAGGCTGAGCCATAGTGAGACCCTGAACCAAATAAATAAATAAATAAATATATAAGAAGAAGACATAGTTCTTACTTCAAGTCATTTCAGGTCAACATAACAGTGTGTGAAAGATTTTCTGTGACTATTCACATGCAAATGCATGTTTAGTTTCTTAATTAATTTATTTCAAAATCCATTGTAGAATTTCAGAATTCCAAAGGTAATTCAGATCTATTATATCATATTTCTTAAACTAAATTGAGAATTTTACCACTAATTCTTGATATCATAGTGGTAGATGCAATACAGTTTCAAATGTCTTACATTGTATTCCTCAGAAAACATTCATTTGGTTATTTAAAAAAAAACATACAGACAAAAGTCATAATAATCACTGAGTACACATTATGCATATTTAAGAAAGGTTAATACTGAGGCATGATTTCTTGAAATATAGTTTTTGAATACATAAAATGACACCTGGAGTTCCACTGACATTGTCATAAAAGGTTGGGTTACTTTAATGTGCTGTTTTAGCCTTGGTTGTTCACCGCCAACACAACTTCACATCTCAATTTTCTCGAGCTAGGAATCTGACCGCGGGTGTATACTTGATCGAGTTGCGGTGCAGGTCCCAACCAAGGGTGCAGATTGCAAGCTTCTCCCTAGACCCTGCCCGGAGGGAGGAACCAGAACTTCCCCGGGCTCTTCTCATAGAGATCCTGATACCCCATGGTGGGCTCTGGCTTCAGAACCTCACCACTTCCTGAAGTCTCAGCCCTTAATACAATTATACTGCGTTTAGGACTTCAGTATATGCATTGTGCGAAGAAACATGAAGTTGATTGTAGCATCCTTTCTAAGTCATGTTTTGTGGTGTGTATGTGTTCATTTTTAGATCATATTTTATATCTTTTTAGATACCTCTAATACTTGAGGCATTAACCTTTCATAATCCATAGCTCCCATGATACCATTTTTCAAAGAGACTGAACTATATTTCTCTCTCAAAAAACAGTTTACAGGAGGTAGCAGGCCCAGGCTAGATGGTCAGCTTTGAGACCAAGACTTTGTTGTTTCACGATTTCCTAAGGCAGCAGAGATAGAAACGTCATAGGAGGATTGTTTATGTCACTGTTATCCTTCTGGGTGTCTGAAATGACACTCTATTTAAAACTATAGACATACCTGAGGCAAATTTTCTTGAAATACTTGAACAAAATCAACATCAGTATATATTCACTGCAGAAACAGATAAGGCTCCAGCTGTTTTTTTTTTTTTTTTTTTTTTTTTTTTTTTTTTTTAATGTATTTAGGACAGGGTCTACAGGGTCTCACTACATAGATTGGACTTGTAATGATCCTCTTGTTTCAGCCTCCTAAGTATTGGGATTACAGGCGATCACCACCACGCCCAATATCAGTCACCATCTCAGTGTGATCCAGGGATGGGGCTGGCATGCTGGGGATTGAACCCTGATCCCTGCCTAAGCAGGCGCTTTATTTTTTTTTTTTTTTTTTTTGAGTGGTACCAGGGATTGAACTCAGAACCTTGTGCTTGCAAAGCAAGCACTTATTGCACTAAGCTATCTCACCAGGCCCTAAGAAGGCACTTTAATCCACTGAACTATCTGGCTGACCCTCCAGCTGTCTTAAAGTTGGATAATGAAAAGATTAGCAAAAATGTAAAAGTGCTTTTTTTAAGTCAATTTTGTTTTATACTTTGTTAAAAAATGTTAATGTGAATGTTCATTATGGTTAAATTTTGCCAATTGATCCATTTTGAGCATTTACATTAACATAAATGAAAATTCTTTGGGGCCCTAAATAATAAGATCCGGTTTGGTCTAGTTGGTGGCCATACCAGGCTGCAACTGTTTTACTGTGCAAAAAGGGATAAGAATTTGATCAAACAGCTAGCAGTGCAATGCAGTATCGGGGCGATCAGTGTGCATGGCTTGTGTGTTCAGAATTTCCACAAATGACATAATTCTGGCTGCATCTTTCTCCATATCTCTCATAACTTGAGACCAGAATGTCGAGTGAAATAAATCAGATGTATAAGCTTAGGTATTACATGGTTTCTCTCCTATGTCAAATTAAAAGTAAAGAGCAAAAAAAAAAAAAAATAGATATATAATAGGAAGTAGGGAGACGCATCTTTCTCAGGTAGGAAGGGGATCGAGAAAGGAAGGGAAGGGGAAAGAAAGTGATGAAAACAATTAAGATCTTATGCACAGGTGACAACTCCACACAAGGAATGTAAGCACTGTAACTCCAAACATGTACTAATAAAATAAATATTTAAAAATCTTATATTTTCATGATGTATACACGCTAACCCATTGATCTAGCTCATTGGTTTTAGTTGTTAAACACTATCGTACTCCAAGACTATACTGCAATTTATGTAATTGGTATCTATGTTGATTTTCAATTATTCACTCTTAAAAGCAACGCTATAATAAATATCCTTTGCACAACTCCTTGTAACATGAAAATTCCTCCAGAGAATTAAAAATAAATTTCCTTTATAAGACATCCTTGACTCTCAAGATTCTTAAATATTGTTCAAATTTTCTCCAGTGTGATAAAGAAGTCTTCACATAAGAGAGACTGAAAAAAATTTTTTCCTCTCTGCTTGCTTTTTGACATTATAAAACTTTCTAATTATGTCAATAAAGAGAAAGGATAATTGAAAGCTACTGTTGTTTCATCTGCAGCTCTCTTTTTAGAAAGTAGGATAGTTACTGTGGTAGCAAGCAAAAGAATTCCTGATAACAGTGATTACATAATTCAGATTTACGCTCTTCACATGCAGTGTGGAGTTAGGTAGTTGCTAGCTTGGTTTTGTAGGTCATTAATGTAATCAAGAAAATCAGGCTCAGCCATCTGTTTGCTGCATTCTCCTAACTATGTTGTCTTTTCTCCCTCCTAGGCTTTCAAGGTGATTGCTGCTGTATCATTTACATTTTCAACGGAGAAGAGGTGTGTGAGTGTGGTGGGGGGACGTAGCTCCTACATTGTCCTCCTGAGTCTTCTCCATTTCATTGTAAAAGAAAAGATCCACCATCCTCACCAAAGCAGAAAAGCCCTAAAAAAGATAGGGCGTGTCTCTGCTTCTCTTCCCAGTCCAAATGTGACTGTTCAGGATCTTCATCCTCCAGTGACTGTAGGATGAATTTGCCACTTCCATTGAAACATTTCTTTCCCATTCGATTAGAATGATATTTTTCTTATATATATTTTAGGGAAGAGTCTACAGGGTGTTCAGGGTCTCACTACCAGATTGGACTCGTAGTGATCCGCCTGTTTACAGCCCCCCAAGAGCTGGGTTTACAGGCGTGTGCCACCATGCCCAGTCTCAATTGCAGTCTCATGCACCCCAGAGGCGGGGCCAGTACAGCAGGCCTGGAGATTGAACCCCGAGCCCCTGTGCCTGCTTGCAGGTGCTTTAGATATTCTTCTTGTATTTGGGATAAATTGATAGTTTTACAATGTTATAAAAACTCAATGGTTTGATTTTAATCATTAAATTCATTTGGCAATCTCTGCTTCTTAAATGAAGCATTTAATCTCATCACATTTAATATGATTATGGATACAATTGTGTTTAACTGTCTTGGTCATTTTTTCTAGATATTTCTTAGTATTTTTAATCCTTCCTTTTAGGTACATGAAGTATTGATAATAAAACCTAGAATACATTTTTACATTAGCACTAAAAGAAATGGTAATAAGTCATTCAGAAGAAAGAAAGATTATGCCAGATGAAAGTCTAGACATTCAGAAAAGACTATAAGCATCAGGAAACATGCACATTTAAGAAAAAACATGAAGGATCTTTATTCAATTATATTATGTAACTACAAATGTAGGTCAAAGAATGTACTCAAAAGCATATTATATATATGTATTTATTGATACTCATAACATATTATAGAAATACAATAATATCTACTTTTATTTATGGCAAGATCTGCCTTCTGTTACTCTATCTATCAGGCATGGATCTAGGGTAGTTCTCTTGTATCTTAGAAACGACATAATGAATTTTGGTGATTTTGTACTTATGAGCTTCCAACGCAACTGCCATCTTTGAAGTGCGTGTAAATTCTTCTGTTTGTTAAGAGAATTTATTTTTTGCATTCTAGCCCAAAGAAAGATCTACCATTCATTTCAATAATTGTTAAATTACAATTTGATCCATAATTTATTTTGAAGTGTGATTTTTTTTGCTAGTGTAGGAAGATTTTGATGTCCATTATAATGACTTCTAGTTTCATTGATTTGCCTATGCTACTGCTTAAAGTTCAGGAAGTATAATTTTGAAGTAGATGTTACTTGTTATTATGGTCTGTAAATCTGGAGGTGTTGCTTCTCATTTTATCTACAAAGATATCCTCTGCCTAAAAATGAAGATCACACAGAACTAAGAACTAAAGAAAGACCAAGGTGTAGTCGCTTTAGCCTATGAGACAAATTCTTTGCTTCTAGTATGCTACATGGGCCTTCAAGTTGTGTGAGTTTAGTTTCCATTATTTTTTCTCAAGCCAATTCTAGTTGAAGATCTATTGTTCTATACAAACACTAATATGGAGAGAATAGAGCTCACTTTTGGGTATATTAAGTTGGCATTAGGCTAGAACACAACCTAGCTCAGCGAAGAGATGTACATTCAGGTCAGAATATCAAGAGTTTAAGGCCTTAGACCTGAGGCTTGCCAGTCAGGGCTCCGTGTTATGTTGGTGCCTCAGTAAAGTTCTCCATGTTCTGAAATCATGAGCCCCTTTTCCTATGGAAACTGTGCATTGTCTTGTACTTTTTTTTTGCTACTCAGAAACATTTGTTCTAAGCAGAATGCCACTTGCAGTGGCTCTTTTGGGCACTACCCTGAAAACGATGATATATTGCTTTCAACTTGTTATCACCAAGACAAGAGATAGTAGTCTGGGTTTGGTGGCTGTGTTCTTAATTTCCCTGGCTGTTGTAAATATTTTGCAAACGCTATTTGCTTGCCATAGTTACCAGGGAAGTGGTGCACATAAATTTTAGGTGGCAGTATGCTAACACCTGATTGTGCATGTGCCAAAAGTAGCCTTGCTGCTTGCAACCTGCAGCATTCCCTGAAAAAAAAAAAAAAAAAAAAAAAACCCACAGGATGGTATGTGCTATATTATTTGATATTTTCAATTAAACTCCTTCCAGAGACAGAAAGATGGTCTTCCAGAATCATTTTCTTTTTCTCAGGAGGAATGTGTGTAGAAAGACCCTGTGATCAAGTCATTTCCTTTGTGGTGGGTTTTCTACATCCTATGTGTTTTCTATTACTTTGCTTGCTGGTCTTTTTAAGCCCTCATTTTTACTTATATTGCTAGTAGCTTACCATCGTAGATCTTTGTCATGGATCTTTTTAAAGATTACTTGAGAAATTATGCAAACTGACGGGAGAGACTTTTCAATAACACCCTAGTGTGAGTGACATTTCCTTTTTGTCACCAATGACCAGCTAAGTATAAAAGAAGTTGGGTTATTTCCCCAAGGCTACATAGATCATTGGTTTCTGGGCTCACACTTCCACTACAACACTCTACATGCTTGGAGTTGTAAAGAAGTTTGGATCAGTGACACCACTGTTCAATGCAGCTGCATGGGCCGCAGTGGGCAAACTATGCCGCAAGAAACCCAAAATTCCATGGTTAGTAGAAGTGAAGATTATTTTCCTACTATATAGAATTCAAGGCATTCAAGGTATGTGATCTCGTATGCAGCCTCCAGGAACCTGGGTTCAGTACAGCATGGGTCTCCATGGTGCTGTTATTACTGACGTCTTTCCTTTGGCTGGAACGGAAAAGAGCAGAGCAGAGCAGAGGATCACCTTCTGAAAGGCTGTGGGCTGGGCTGGAAGTGACACACTTGACCTCTGCCTGTTTTTCATTTGCCAGAACTCGATCACACGGTCACTTCTGAGAGGTGGAAAATATGGTCCAGTTATGTGGCAGAGGCAGAAAAGAAAGTTGTTTGAGGCACCTGTGTCTGCTATTGCACATCAAACTCTATTCTGGCAGATTTGTACAGATTAAATCTTTTAAAGTATTGATTTTCTTTTTTTTTTGACAGTATCATGGATCAAACTCAGGACCTTGTACCTGCCAGGCAGGTGCTTATGCCACTGAGCTATATCCTCAGCTCCTGAATATTTTAAAATTGGTAAGTACATTTTGAAAAGAAATATAGCATATACATGCTTCCCAATCTTTCTGAGCCTTAGATAGAATCAGGTACAATTAAATTCAGCTCTACAAAGAAATGCTGGCCTAAAGAAGTAAAACTGTATTTCACTTTCTCTTTTATTATGCAAAAGTAGCTGAGAATTAAGCTTGCAATTAAGTTTCAGGGCTTGTATAGTATTTCCTCAGCATGAGAAATCTAGATTCTGGCACTGGTTTCATATTCAAGATTGTGTCAAGGTTCAAGTTGGCCACTAAAGTTCTCATGTTCTATCCATGGTCAAGGTGAGAAAAAGAAAGGAAAATGGAAAGTGAGGGCTTTCCCTACCTATTGGTCCTATTTCCTTTCTAGAAACTTTCAAGAAATTGCTCTCTACTTCCGCTTTTAAGGGCCCGCCAAATAGCTCAGTGGATTAAAGCACCCGCAAGCAGGTGCAGGGGCCAGAGGTTCAATCCCCAGGCCTGCTGTACTGGCCCTGCCCCACCAGCCCTGCCCTAGGGTGCACTGAGATGGCAATTGAGACTGGACTTGATGGCATGCACCTGTAATCCCAGCTCTTGGGTGGCTGTAAACAGGCAGATCACTACAAGTCCGATCTAGTAGTGAGACCTGAACACCCTGTAGACCCTTCCCTAAAATACAAATACAAATGATAATAAATAATAAATAATAATAATAATAATAATAATCCAATGGCAATGGAATACCCATCTCTAACAAAACTAAACAAAAAAAGGGGATACAAATGAAGGACCATATTGTATCTGTATATACAAAATAATTAGGATAGATATACAGCTACTTTCTCTTAATTCAATGAGAAGAAAGATTTTTACCAAGAGTGTTTGGAGAGGATAGCATGTCTGTGTCTTGTACTATGAATGACCAATATGAGGACAGCAATACGCAATGTAATTAATTATTGAAACTGTCCTACTGATCGATTTTGAAACTGTCTCATTGCTATTTGTTTCTCAATAAAATTAATAAAATAAAATACAAAAAAAGATGAAGAATGTCACTTCTATGATTACATAACTTGGTGTTAAACTCTCTACTGTTAGCAAACTCATAGGAAAGATTGCCTTTGTTAGTTTAATGAAGTAAACATCTACGTTAGACCTGTGAGGGCTTCTAGGGGGTAAAGGCACTTCCCTACCTTGCAGCCGAAAGGGAACGTGTCCTCAGCACTGTAGGCAAGAGCAAGGGAATCTGACCCACCACCCAAGCGAGACAGCAGTCGTTCCTTTCCAGGCAAGGCCTAGGTGAAGAAGGCCACTCATGGAGCACTTGAATTTAGCTTTGTGAAAATGCACATCAGCCATGAAGAGGTTTACTACCTCTGGAAGCTACAGGATGATAAATGTGTGCTTGCTAAATTTATGATGGCTTATTATTATGTCTCATATTATTATATTTATTATTTAGTTTATTATTTATTATGTAGCAATAGATAATTAAATATGACTTGACACATGAATAACAGTCAAATGAACAGTAATTATTTGAAATTTGAAGTTAAAAAGTAAACATGAAATTAGAATGCCATTTAAGAGTGTTTTATCTTTGTTATATTCCAAAAGATTTTTTTTTTTTTTTTTTTTTGTGGAACAGGGGATTGATCTCAGGCCCTTGCACTTGCTAGGGAAGTGCTTATTTCTCTGAGCCTTCTCCCTAGTCCCAAGATTTAACTTTCTATACCCCAGGTATTCTATTAGTATATTGTTCACTCATTCTTATGTTTTACCCTCTATTTCTGAGCCTGAAATTACTGTCAGTTCTTTTAGAAGAATTTTGGGTATACTAACTTAATGGAGATTTTCCCATTAAACTGACTGGATTAATTTATATTTCCTTTGTGTTTCTACAACAACTACCTTTTATTTTCATCAAAACTATTATCACATATTATCACATTGAGCTGGTCAGATATCTTAGCAGATTAAAGCATCTGCTTAGTTAGATGGAGGGACTGGGGATTCAATCCCCAGCCTGCTTTGCCGGCCCCACCCCAGGGGTGCACTGAGGCAGTGAATGGGACTGGGCATGGTGGCAAGTGCCTATAATCCCAGATCTTGGGAGACTGAAAACAAGAGGATCACTATGAGTCCTGTAGACCCTGTACTAAATACGTAAAACACTATTATTACATTATAATATCATGAGTTATATTGTATTTTCTATGTTTGTGTTTAGCTACTTTAAAAACAAAATATTTCAATTCTAATCATGTAATTTTAAATAGATTTAATAATTTAAGGATTCTCTATACATAGATACTCAGTTTTTGCCCAAAGAGCTAAGGTTCATAGTTTGCCAGATTTCTGGTCTATCACACCTAGCCTGGCTTCTCTAGAAAACAGCATCTTTATATAGGATGGGGAAGGTAGGTTAAGTAGTGCATCTTGATTTAACAACTGATATGTTGAGAGACATCGGATGAAGTGTTTCTCTTTAATTAAAATATCACTGGTTCTAAACAGGATATGACAGGGCACATAGTCCTCCTGTTATTGAAGGCCAAAGCAGCAATACAGCAAGTTCTAGCCCAGACTGAGAAACTTCATGAGGTAGCAAGAACCTCTTTCTCAAAAACAAACAAAAAACAACAACAAAGAACAAACAAAAACAAAAAACCAACCTGAGTACCTACTTTAGAGTAGAGCCGCTGGGTTCAAACCCCAGCCCTTTTCTTTTAGGAGAGAGAGAGAGAGAGAGAGAGAGAGAGAGAGAGAGAGAGAGAGAGACAAGACAGAGAGACAGAAGACAGAGAGAGAGAGACAGCGACAGAGATAGAGACTAAGATAGAGACAGCAACAGAAAGAGAGAGAGAGAGAGAGAGAGAGAGACAGAGAGAGACAGAGAGAGACAGAGAGACAGAGAGAGACAGAGAGAGACAGAGAGAGACAGAGAGAAACACAGAGGCAAAACAACACAAAGATGACTGGTTCTCTCTTCTTCCCAGTGAGGCAACATGCTGTCATCTGAAGATGAAAGTTTCTTCCCAGTTAATTGTCTCCATGTACCTCTGAGTCCCAATTCCAAGATAGGCAGGTTCTCGCCAAAGAGATTCCAGCAACAGCTGCATCGCTTAGGCGTGATGGTGCGGGACACCGTCACCACGCCATTGCTTTTAGGCCCACATGTGCCATGTGGAAGGTGCTGCTTCACCATGTCCTAGAAGTTTTCTAGGGTTTTTGGCCCCTCCATGTCTGTGATGGTCAATGTGCATTGGCCTGGGATCTGCCAAGAGGATTAGCTCACGCTGAGTGTATCTGATTTGGCTGTAGAGGCATGACCTTGGGCTCTGTCGCTGGCCCATGCTGCTTTCTCCTGAACACAGTTCCTACACTGCGTTTCCTGGGCAACATGAATTAAATGGCTTTGTTCCATCGCACCCTTCCACCATCATGTTCCTGTCTCAGAGTCAGCCAACCACGGAGCGATTGCTCTGAATCCAGGAGCAAAATTAAGCTCTGCTTGTTTGAATGGCGAGTGTTGGCTAATGGCCTAGACAATGGGAATGCCCACACATGCAATTTTTAAAAGGAGGCACAAAAATCAGAGGGAGCAGGGAGGTACAGCAGTAAGGAGAGAAAACAAAGAATCAAGATGTGTTATAGACATAGACGAACCCCCCAATAAATGTGATCATGATATACTGCAAAAATGTAGTAATAAAAAGGCACATTGTAGACCTCTTCATGTTCTTAGTTTTTCTCTCCTAGTGGAGTGTTTTTAATAACTTTTGATCGCTAACACTAAGTTTCAGTATCTTATAGTAAAAGAGAAAAACTAAAACTATTGGTATCCAACCCAATCCTTCCTGCTTCCTTCTCACTTCTTTTCCTTAAAATTCCTTGCATTTCCCCCCCCCCCTTTTTCTGAGTTGGAACCAAATCTCAAGGTATTGACCACCACATCATTTTCTCCATTCTATACTTTCAAGTTTCTGAGGCTTCTTGTGATGTTTGTGGGAGTTAAACGAATATGAAAATTCAACCATGTTTCCATCTAAGCAGGAATTTTGAGGCATCAAAAGAAGAAAAATTTCCAGACAAATAATCAACAGAAAGAAAGAAGTGAGTCTCCAAAAGTCAGAAGTGATGAATTATTAGAAACACTTGAAAACTTTGCTATAGAAAAGCATATCTCATACATACATATACATATATATGTATATATATTCACAAGCAAGCAAATGCATGAACACAACTGAAAGACTAATGGACAGATTTACACAAAGCCAGTGGGAATTGTAGTGTCCCAAAATAAAATAGCTGCTTAGACAATAAAAAAGAGAAGATCAGTGACTTTGAGGACAAAGCAGTAGAAGCTCCACTGGACTATAAAGACAAGAGGATTGGAAAATTCTGGAATATTAATAGTGTGTGTGATAAGATAAAGTAAACAAGAACCGGTGTAAGTTTTTGAGTGTGTGTGAGGTAGTGGCAAGAAATATTTGAAGAAGTTATAGCAAAAGTCTTCCAATTTTTGTGGTGTCTTTAAAAGTTTATGTGTAGTCATCTGTCCAAAGCCTGGTGTGCTCAGAGGTGGAATTTCCGAAAGGTGATGTAGTCATAGAGCCTTTATAGCAAAGTGTGGTGCTAGGAGGTAGAGGCCACTCAGCAGAGTGACATCCCTGACGGTGTAACTGGGCAGAATTCACCTCCTGCCGTCATTTCCCTTCCCACCCTGCCTTCTGGCCATGATGAAAGCAGGAGCTTCTCCCCTAGAACCCAATCAGACTGAAAAAAACTAATTCCATAAGCATTCAGGAAATGTAACTGATGGACGATTTTAGGATTACTATTTTTAAAAGAACCTCAGTTTTGTTGAAACAGAAATTTGTTCTTTCACATTTCTAGAGTCTACACCATGAAATTAAAGTGTCATGGGGGTCATGGCCAGTCTGGAATGTGCTTGTTCCTTTGTGTCCTTTGGTAGTGGACACAGGCTGTGGGGGTCCCTTGGCTCATGGCTGCACTCTGGCCTCTGCTTCTGTCATGCATAACACTCTCTCTGCGATGTCTTTAAGCTAAAACTTCTCTCTTTTTATGTGGACAGCAGTTCCTGTGGATTAATGCACTCGTTAGTGACCTTACCTTCCCTCCATTAAGCCTGTGAATACTGTTTCCAAATAAGATTATCTTTATAAATATGGGGAATTAGGGCCCATTATATTTTTGAAGGTAAACATAATTCAATTCCTAATGATAAGAACCAGAGTCTTAATATGAAAAGCCCATTATTCAAGAGAAAAGATGTTCCCAGAGTTTTAGCCCAGCTGAACTAAAGGAATTCTTCTTAACTTTTTTGTATTAAGGAGAAGAAAAACAATAATAGGCCATAATCAGAAGGTCTTATTAGGGTTTCAGAAGAGTAGGTCAGAAATGCTTCAGTCAGGAAAGCAAATATGAGATGGAGAACAGCCCCTGGAGAAGCGTTTGTAAGGGTCAGAGCCTTGAGACACAGGCTCAGCCAAAGACTAAGGTCTAATCAAAGGATTACAGAATGCTCTCCCTCCCACACTGCCTACCCCCACACCAATGAGCTCTAGCATAGTCCCATGGATTAAAGCTAAAAGAGCTGCAGGTTGCAGACTTTCTTTGAAGAGAAGTGATTAACAAAACTTAACGTCAAAAACCGAGACAAAAACAAGGGCCCAAAGGAATCTGAATCTTCTGGCACTTCTCGAACTGCAAACACTAAATACAGTCCAATCCCTAGTCAGATTACCCTAAATCCTCAGACTAAAGGCCTGTTTATCTCAGTCTCCATTAGTTAATAAAATATCTCCAGCTATTAAATCAGTGCAACAGGCAAGATAAACAGTCTGAATAGAGAATCAATGGTAGATCTGATCCATCCTCAGCTATGACACAGATACAGAATTTATTACATAGGGAGCTCAAAATAGGTTTGATTAATACGTTAGTGTGTCTAAGGCAAAAATGGACAATAGTCCCAGACATATGGACGATGTGAGCAGAGAGACGAAAACACTAAGCATCAAAAGGAACTTCTAGGAATCAAAAATACTGTGTAAAAGGGAGACAGTTGTTATTTGCTCCAGATGTACAACAGCAATGACACACTCAACCTCTCTCTCTCTTTTTTTAGATGTATTTAGTATAGAGTCTACAGGGTCTCACCCCGCTGATCGTTCTAATAGTAATCCTGTTTTCTGACTCCCAAGCGCTGGGATTACAGGCTTGCACTATCATGCCCAGTCTTAATCACCCTCTCAGCTTGCCCCGGGGGTGGGGCCTGCACAGCACACCCAGATTGAACTCAGTCTCTGCCTCTGCCTAAGCAGATGTTTAATCTGCTCAGCTGGCTGGCCGGCCCTAACACACTCAACTTCTGCAATAGTCTTACTTCAAAATCTTTTGCGACTGTATAATCATAAACTTTGGCAAGTATTTATTGAGTGACATTCTATAAAGTATATAACCATGGCTTTTAAAAAAAGTCGAGATCATGGCAAACAAAGTATGTTCCATTTTTAGAAACCAGATATTTGACAGGATCAATTAGGCCACGCTGACTTCCAGTGTGGGGAGGTCCTGCGGCCTCACTCAGACTGTATTATTGGTAATGAAAGCAGAAAAGTTAAAATCACTTGCTGTCTTTGAGGACTTGTGTGAGAAAATGAATTCATGTATGAGCCACTTTAACACCTTGTTCTTCTAACATTGCATCCACTTGATGTTAAATATTTTCCCAACATGAGCAGAATACATCTTTTTCTTTCAATTTACATACAATATTCACCATGAAATGATGGGAGTAAATCACATTGCAGTAAATATGAAGGGACCCAAACCATGCATTGTATTTTATTTGATTATCATAGAATTAAATAGAAGTCCATAACAAGAAAAGATAATTTGAATATCCCCACATGTTTAGAAGTTAAATAACAGACACCTAAATAAGCCACAGTTTGAAAGGAACTCTTAAGGAAAATTAGAAAATATTTTAAACTGTATGCAATGAAGGCACCATGTAACAATATGTATGTGATTTAAGTAATAGAGAACTTAGAGGGAAATTCCAATTCAAAATGTTTAAAGTACTACATAATATTTTTGAAAAAATCCTAAAAGCAGTTTCTCAATTTGCATGAGAGAATGGAAAAACAAAACAAAACAAAAGCTTCATAGAGAGAACTAAAAATGGAAGGTGGTGACATGAAAAAATCAAGTAACAGCCATCAATGCAAACGTGAATTTGCCTTCAAGAGGGCTGGTAAAATCATCAGCCTTATCAATACTGATCAAAAGAAAGAAACACAAAGGACTGTCAGCAGCAAGGCACACTATGAAGGACAATACGAACACACCTAGATTATGAAAAATTCTAAGGCAATAAATTTAACAATTTAGATGAAATGGAAAAGTTCTACTTAAAAAGACTAGTAACACAAAATGCTAGTGAGGATATAAAGAGAATTTTCTTCCACATTACTGATGAGAAGGAAACACTGGACAATATATATATTTTTGGTATGGAGTCTCACTAAGCAGCTTGAATGCATAGTGATTCTCTTGTCTCAGCTTCCCTGGCACTGGGATTATAGACGTGTGCTAACACCCCCGGAATTGGAGCCTGCACTGCACACCCAAGGTTCCAGGGTCTGCATGGCCTGTAGTGATGGGATCTAACCTAGGTCCTTACATTTGCCAGGCAGGCTGCTGATGCTGCTGAGCTATCTCCCCAGCCCCTAGTCTCAGTGTTCCTTGTTCATTTCTCTGATAAGTAATGCTTCCGATTGTCTTTCCGTGTGTTTATTGAACGTCTTCTTCTTAAATCATCTTCTCTCCTGTTTTGCCAGTTTTCCTATAGGGCTTTTATTTATTTATTTTTA
>NW_004524704.1:4557752-4559373 GCF_000260255.1 Octodon degus
AAATATACTTAAAAAATAGGAATACAGAATTATATAATTATTATGTTTACACATAAGTCCAGAAATCTAACCATATACAACCTTGTAGCAGGACAGTCCCACAACATTCCTTTTCCTGTTTCCTGCCTTCATTCACCACCTTCTTCTTTTTGAACAATCATCTATCTGACAGACAGCACAGCAGCAACAGGTATATCATGACAAGCAGCCCGTATTCAGAAGACCAGAATGACAGGCACTGCAAGCATAAACCTACTATTACAAATTTCCATCTTCAGTGCAGTTGCTTAGTTCACAGGTGTCTGTATATATAGTTAGTCAGGGTGAGAATCATTCCAATTAACTGCAAGATTCAAAAATCTTCTGAAGATTCTCAAGATCATTGCCTTACCCATTGTCTACATATAACTGTATGGCTTGCCCCTGTCATGTTTCCTAGCTCTTCTCCTTGTCTCTTTTCATTGTGTATTCCTCAAGTTCTTCCTTTCCTTTTTGTTGTATTATACCTTTCTATATGTATCTCTTCTATTGAGTTCTTATTCTAGGGAAACTATACGATATTTACACATGAGTGTCTGGTTTATTTCACTTATGAGTATATCTTCATGTGGCATCCACTTCAATATAAAGGCTTTGAGTTTATCATTCTTTATAGCTGAGAAATACTCCATTGTATAAAAATACCACATCCTTTTCATCTGTTCCTCAGGTGATGGACATCTTGGTTGTTCCAAGATATGGCTATCACAAATTGTACTGCTATAAACATAGGCACACATATATCAGTATGATGTGATGTTTTCAGATCCTCTGGGAAAATTCACAGTAGAGGAATAGCTAGTTTAAATGGGATTTACAGTCCTAGTTTTCTAAGGAGTCTCCACACTAATTTCCATTATGGTTGCACCAGTCTACACTCCCACCAGCAATGGAGAAAGGTTCCTTTTTCGCCACAGCCTCTCCAACATTTGTTGTTGGTTGATTTCTTTATGATAGCCATCCTTTCTGGGGTGAGATGATATCTCAGTGTTGTTTTAATTTGCATTTCATGGATGGCTAGTGATGTGTAGCATTTTTTCATATATTTATTCGCATTTTAATTTCATCCTCTGAGAAGTGTGTGTTCATCTAAGATGCCCATTTCTGGACTGGGTCTTTAAATTTGGGGCCCTAGTGCTTTTAGTTCCTTATAAATTTTAGAGAGCAGACCTCTGTCTGAGTACTTATTTGTTATGATTTTTTCCAAATTTGTAGATTGTCTTTTCACTTTGTTGGTAATTTCTTTTGACGTGCAAAAACTTTTCACTAAGAGCAGGTCCCAGTTGTTAATTCTTTCAAGTGTTTCCCATACAATTTGATTTTTGTTCAAGACTCTGCCCATCCCTATGTCTTCAAGAGTTCTCCCCACTTTCTCTTCCAGGAGATTTAGTGTATCTGTTTTAATGTTTAGATCTTTAATCCATTTTGACTTTAGCTTAGTGAATGGTGATAGACCTGGGTCAAATTTTAGTTTTCAGCATTTAGAGAGCCAGTTTTTCCAGCACCATTTGTTAAAGAGGCTATCTTTCTTCCAGTGAGTATGTTTGACCCCGCTGTCAAAGATAAGGTGTTGAGTGTTTTC
>NW_004524704.1:4568577-4569889 GCF_000260255.1 Octodon degus
TTTGTTGTAGAGCTTTGGTGCAGTTATAACCTTAACACCTTCTGAAATTCAGGTGCAGATCTACAAAGTTTGGACTTATCCAGCTCTACCTGGCTTTGTTCTGGCTGTTGTGCTCAGCTTCTCCCTGCTGCTGCCCTTGGGAGTGATCCTGTTGTGCCCCTCTGGCAAGATGTTCTGCTCCTGGACTAGCTGGTTGAGTTTGCCCCCTACTCTCTCTGCAGGGATTGCCGTTGAAGAGTTTCATCCCAGGCCTTTATACCAGGCCTGAGCTGAGTCGGGAGGGCATAAGTTTGATCTGGGGGTCCCCAGAATCCAGCAGAAATTCTCACTTGGTGGTCAGTATGTGGGGTGCTGCAGAGTGGTGGGGGGATCCCAAGGGGGTGGAAGAGGGTCTCACCCATGGTGCACATGAGCTTGGATTGGCAGGTCCTGCTGGCGCAGGGCAGCAGGAAGCTCTCCCACACACTCACTGGGCCTGGGCTCGGAATTGATCTGGGTGTCCCTAGAACATGGCAGAAATGCTCTCTTGTTGGGCGGGGTGGGGGGCTGCTGCGGAGTGGTGTGAGCATCCCAGCGGGGTGGAAGAGGTTCTCACCAATGCTGTGCCTGGGTTGGTGTCAGCAGGTTCCGCTGTCACAGGGTAACCAGAAGCTCTCCCACACTCTTATAGGGTTTTTAAACTTTGAACTGCTATTCTCATATTTTGGATAAAGTCCATCATCAAATATAGCTTTATTTATGTTTATATTATTTATATTTATTTATAGTACTTTCTTCAACTATGATTAGCCTTCTCTTTCCCTGCATGGTGCCTTTTTATGAATAAATGTTTCTAATTTTTAAGCCTGGAATGTTGGCATGCACCTGTATTCCCAACTATTCCAGAGGCTAAAACTGGAGAATTGCTCAAGCCCAGAGGTTCAAGGGTCAGTCTGTCAAAATAGCAAGACTGTGTTTTAATAAAGGTCTTAATTTTACCACAGCTCTGACTGATAAAAACGACTTGGAGAAGTACTACTAAATCTAAGCTAATGCTATCATTCAGAGATATACTCAATCAAAATACACCTGTAGGTCCGTAAAAGATATGTTATGCTATATTTATATGTTGGTTATTAGGCACCGTCAAAAGAAAACAAAATAAGGCCTGGGAGAGATAGCTCAGTGGTCTAAGCGCCTGCCTGGCAAGCGCAAGGTCCCAGGTTTGATCCATAGTACCACATCCTGTGCAGGCCCTGGAACCCTGGACACACTGTGTCAGCCCCCAAAACTGAGCGTGGTGGCGCCCACCTGGCATGCCAGCTCTGAGGAG
>NW_004524704.1:4571010-4590783 GCF_000260255.1 Octodon degus
GCCTGTGAGCGTGCGGGTGGCGTGACCCAAGAACAGAGATCCTTTGGCCCAGCGGGTAGGCAGAAACTTGTGTTGGTGTTGACAGCAAGGCTGAGAGGATATGGACGAGTAATCCTTTCTGGGAGGAAAGCAGATACAGCGGCCTGGAAGGCACACGTTCGTGGAGGCTGAGCAGAGCAGCGGGCTTAGATGAGAGAGGACCACCGTTCCTGGCTATGTGACGCCAAGTCTCGGGAATGCGACGATCTGATCCAGTGGCCGCCCTTCTGCCCAACAGCTCTCAGACCTCTGGCAGCTGTGGTCTGCACTGAAAAGTGACATCCAGACCTTTGCTGACGCCGTCCTTCCTTCTTGTCTTTCATGCACTGCTGATCCTGTTTTCCACATACGCATGAGAAGTGGAGGTGCCTAAAGCACACCCCGTTGCCTGCTGGTGTGCTGGTGTCCCACACCACAGGCGTATGTCTGCAGCTACTACCGTGCAGCAGTCTGCGCTTGTCTAACTTCTATTTATCCCAGGAAGGCTATAAATGAGTCTTCTACTCACTGAACCTCGTAAAGTTGAGGAAACAGAGCGTGCAAATCAAATAAACAATCTGATGCAGCAGTGAGAAGCAGTTTGAAGGGTATCTTTAAGAAATGATGTCTAATACCTTCAAGTTATGATTGCCACCTGCCCTCTTCAGGTTCCCATAGTGCACTCTGCATTTTATTTAAATCTTTTGTTATCTTCTCTTCAGAGTATTAGCCTTGAGAGTAAAGCTCATGTCTTATTTATCCTTGTGTGATCATGTACTTAAACTTGGAAAACATAAACGTTTCATGAATGTAGATTTAATGTAGAGTAATGTGGACAAGTCACTGAGGGTCAGATAGTGCGATCAGTAACTCTGAGCTTAGAGAATGAAGAGGTCAAATACAAGGTCAATAAGAGTAAGATAAAAGTGAAAGGTTATTCACAAAACTACATTATAGGAGCTCCAGGCCCCCAGGAGTGCCCCTGAGCAGTTTTTTGGGAATGCTCGCATTATCCCTTTATGTAGATCATTGGCCAAGCCAGGGCTTTAGTTCATCTTTCATAGTCTCACAGCCACTTCTGTTGACTCCTTTGTCCTCTCACCTCAGTTACTGATCCTACCATAGCTATGCCTCCTCTCCCATTCTTTAGACATTATCGTGAGGTTCAAGATAGGATGGCAGAAGAGGGGACCTGAAGAGCCTGAGTGATTAAAAATAAATGTTGTCTGCTAAACAGCACTGCTTCCAGGAAGCTCACTGACAAAGGGCATCAGTAGAGGGCTGCTGCTGTCTGCAGTCTCAGGCAGCTCTTGGCATCCCGTGCTGACTGAGTTGCTTCTGTCAGAACTTTGTCCGAGCCTCACAAGGGAAAATCTAAAAGCAACTTTTGATACATGAAGGACAACTGCTTGGAAATATACACTACACTTGCTGCTTTCTTTAGTCAGGAACCGCACAAGATCTGAGGACTTCCCACATACATATCAGAAGTGGAGTTGCCTAAAAGCGCCCCCATTGCCTTCAGGTGTGCTGGAGTTCAACACCACAGACATGTTTCTGTGGCTACTACCATGCAGCAATCTGTGCTTGTCTAATTTATATTCATATATTTTCACCACTCTTGGTTTTTGGAACACCAAAGGGTAAGCCATTATAAGTCCGTGACTAGAACATTCCACAGAATGGGCATTCCAAGAAGAGAGAGTGTTGTGTTTTAAGGAAAAATGTTTCCTTATTGAACTTAAAAAATTGTAGTAAACATAGAATACTCCTTTTGTTCTAGTTTCTCGTAATCAAATCTTCTAATATGCAGACTGAGGGCACATTTCTCAAGACTTGGTAGCTATATGATCGGATACATATAAAGACAAGTGGAAATATCTGGGATCCTTGTGTATTATTGACATTAATTGAGTGGGTACTATATGCCAGGAATTGTGTCAAGCATTTTGCATGCATTCTCTTCTGTAATCCTCCCAAATTCTATGAAAAACACAATGATGCACTCTGGGTGTGGCTTAGGGTGCGGCTGGTTGGATGCCCAAATCTGACATTCATGACTCCTCTTCTCCAATGTTCCCAGCCAAAGAGCTGGTACTCACCAAAGAATCAGCAGCCAAACAGGAAAGAAAGTGCTGAATATTATTATCTGGGAAAACCCACAAATGGGAACTCTTAGGAAATGGCAACAGTGAATACAGCCGAGGCCTGAGGCTTAGATCTAGCTTTTACTGGCTTCAGCTTGAACAGAGGCTACAGCAAAGCAAGGTGTGGGCAACTTCCTGGAAAGGATGCCAGGAGTAGCAAAAAAAAAAAAAAAAAAAAAAAAAAAAAAGTCTTGATATTTGATTTTGAGATACTGTCATTGTGACTAATGAGCTTGGGTTCTGAATACACAGATTCACATCCTTGCCCCCCACAAAAGGATCTAGCGAGGGCAGGTAGAGGAGTAGTGTGATAACACAAGAAGTACAATTATGCCACCAACATACACACAAACAGATACACACATGTGTTCTCCACTATATTAAACAAAGGAAAACAGGGTACTTAGTGAGCTTCAATACCTTACAATTGTGTGAGTAGACAGTGGTGTTGAAAAACGGGATCTGAGCCTTCCCCATTACTAACATTTAGTATAATGGGCCAGCGAGACAGCTCAATGGCCTCAGCACCTGCTCAGGCAAGTGCAGGGACCAGGGGTTGATCCCCGGCACCATCTTCCATGCTGGCCCCACCTCCAGGCATGCTAAACTAGCCACGGAAATCAGGCATAGTGGTGCATGCCTGTAATCCAGCACTGGGGAGGCTGAAAACAGGAGGAGCGCTGCGAGTTCCAGCTGCGTAAGAAGACCCTGGGCCAAATATGTTAAAAAAAATTAAAAAAACATTAGATATAATCACACCATCAGCCAGTCTCTGACTTGTGCCTACGCCCATGATTTTGACACTTCCTAAGACGTGTCTAAGCCTAGTGGCAGATTTTTATTTTAACCAAGAAGTCATATTAAAAATAAAAAAAAATGTTCTCCTAATCTTAGAGAGAGATAACACGCCATCATTGCCGGTACATTAGGAATCATTAGCTCTCAGCTCTGTTGTCATCAAGACTTTGGCGTCCTTTCTCTCAATTTCGGATTCAGGAAATGATACAACCAGAGATCAAACAGGGAAATTAAGAGCACGCAGTTCTCATGGTTTGAATGCTAGTTTCTGTTCTCCAGTACAGAAACAAAAGCATCTTTGAAAGAAACCCTGTTGATCTAGATTGCTAGAATATCAAAGCAGCATAAAATAGAAGAGGAAACGGTTACTTAATATTTTTAAACTTTTCTTGGTAAGTACTTACTGTATACAAACTGTCATGTATTTTTATAGCAAGCCAGTAAAACACAATACTGATGAGAATTCTAATAGGCAATTAGATAACAGACATATGAAAGTCTGTTTGAAATAACTGATTTTAGGTTTTTTTTAAAACCGGGGATTGAACTCAGGTCCCTGCACTTGCCAGGCAGGCACTTATTCCACTGAGTCATCTCCCTGGCCCCGAAATAACTGATTTTAATGCTTAATATGGTCTGATAACATGAAGAACTGTAATTGAAGTCAATATGATATAAGGACTTTTAAAAGATAAGAGCAAGTTGCTAATTCAGGTGAGGGAGTAAATATGATATTTTGATTATATTTTGATATATGGTAAGTGGAGGGCGATGCTACTCTCTCAGGAATAATGCAGAACCCACGCCCCTGCTAGTGGCAGGTTGTATGTAGTGCTTGACTCGAATGCTCTTCCCAGACAGACACTCAGCAGACAGAAAGGGACACAGCAAGGTTCATGGTAAAGATTTCAAGCTTCGTTTCACAATCAGTGAAACAATTTTGTAGTGCTCCAGTTTGAGGAGACTTGTGACTGGAAATGGACCCTAAGAACTGATTAGCACTGTGCAGAACAGCAAGGCCAGCAGACAAGAGAAGGGACAAGAGCGCAGCTGGAATCTTCTCTGATGATTCTAGAGGCCACATGGGTGTGTGCAACCCTTGTGGCACAGGCCTTGAAAAAGAACAGCACGCGCTGCTTGTCTGCTTCTTATAAAATCCATTTTATTTTATTGCAGAAACTCAGAGAAATAAGGAAGAAATCCTGTCAATCTACAATTCTCCAGTTAGTAATAAGGCACTTCATATTTTAACTATATACCTTCTGCTGCAGAATTATAAGTATGTGTGTACTTTGTATTTATGCAGGGCTAAGATTGTATTGCACTGTTAATATGGTTTTCAGGCTTATTAGCATACTCTAACCATTAACTACTTACATTAACTATAGTTTTAATGAACTGAAAGAAAACTGGAAAATAGAAATTGTTTCTTAGGATACTAACTGTAAATCAAGATTTTTTTTGAAAAAAAATTAATCTTTTATTTATTTATTTACTTGGTACAGGGTCTTGCTATGCATCTAGGACCGTCCTAGCTGATCCTCGTGTCTCAGACACTCCAGCAGTGGGATTACAGGCTTGTGTCTCTATGCTTGGTTTCGGTGGCCAGCTCAGAGCACTTGGGGTTCTGGGGCTGGCATGACATGTGGTACCTGGGATAGAACCCAGGTCCCTGAGCTTGCCAGGCAGATGCTTAGACTGCTGAGCCTTTGAATCATGTTTTTAAAAACTTCAAAAATATGAAGACAGAAGGAAAAATCAATTGAACTATAATAACTCCACTGGGAGATAAACCCCGATGAATACTATTTAAGTATATTTTAAGCACAATAGTACATTTAAAAATGGGCATGATGGGTTATAAAATAGTGTCAAGATTTTTATTTACTCAGCAACTTGTTTTGAACTTTTTATGCTTCTGATAAAAATCATTTAGAAACACTTTGCATGTTGCATAATATTACATCATAAAGATGTGTCATCATTTATTCATGCCTGATTACAATTTATTCGTGCTTCAAAGACAAATATGTACTTGGAGCATTAACTATTCCTTATTTTTTCAATGAAAATCAAGAAAATTGTCAAACACAAAAAACAAGTTAGACATCAATAAAGTGAACTTGAGAAAAGTAATAGGACAGGGTCACTAAGTAACAGGACTGACACCATGAAAGAACTGTTTGGATGATCAAAACCCAAATGGCTTGATAGATACTTACACTTGATAGTATTATGTTTCTAAACTAGCGATAAACTTTGATCTTTACAAAAAAGAAAGAAAGAAAGAAAGAAAGAAAGAAAGAAAGAAAGAAAGACAGACAGACAGACAGACAGAAAGCCAAATAACTCAGTGGATTACAGCACCTGCAAGCAGGTGCAAGGGCCAGGGGTTGCATCCCTGGGCCTGCTGGGCCTGCCACCGGAGCGTGCTGAGACAGTGCTTGAGATTGGGAGTGGTGGCATGTGCCTATAATCCCAGCCCTTGGGAAGCTGTAAACAGGAGAATCACAAGTCCAATCTAGTGGTAAGACCCTGAACACCCTGTAGACCTTCCCTAAGATTTAAAAAAAGAAAAAGAAAAAAAAATGAAAACAACTTTGATCTTTGGTCTTGAATTGAGTAGACTCATCATTTAGCGGTCTTCCAGAGGACAATCCATAATAAGGTTTAAATTTATGCTCCTTTTACCTCACTACATTTATAGATATTTTTAAGGGGAACTATTTTTTAAAATTTTTATTGTTTTCTTTTTTCTTAGTAGATATTTGTGGTACAAAATTATTATAATTATTTTAGAAAATTGATATGTGGACATAAGACATCTTAATTCTTTTTCTCCTTCCCCTACTTTCCCATTTCTCCCTGTCCTAACTCTGGGTCATCCTACCAGTCACAAAAGCTGTATTCCTGTGTTTTTGTCTGTTCCTTTTCTCCATTGCCTTCTCCATCAGTCTTTTTTTCCCCTTTCTGCTTGAGATGAATCTCGTACTTCTCGTTATCAACCTTGTGTTTTGCTCTTTATTCATCTTTTCAGTGTTTCACATGAGAGACACCACGTGCTATTTAAACTGGTGTGAAATTTTATTTTAAGATCCACAAGTATGCAATTCATTTCACGGAGATTTAATAAGTACAATGAAATTTTGAAGCATTAGAGTCATTATTAAAAATATAGTAGCATAAATAAAAATACAATTTGGGTAAGTCCAATGTCCTCTATATGAAAAACATAAAATTCTCTCGAATCTCAAAAATAAGTTTCAGCATTGTGTGCTTTTTCACAGGTTTTGAATGTGGGAATGGCAACAAGCCTCTTGCTTTGGTTTCTAATTAATATTTTATTTCACAAAGGTGGCTGAATGAGTACCATAGTCAAGACAGCAAAACCTGAGCCCGCTGTCACACTTCCATTCCCCCACTGAGTGCTGCACAGGCTGGAGTCCACCTGTCCACTTTGGTTCCTTCATCTCTACCAGGAAGCACTTAGGATGTGCTCCAGAACACTCAGAGAAACGCAGGAACATTGAAGGCCAGGGAAATGGCTCAGTAGAATAAGCACTTGCCTGGCAAGCACAAGGGCTTGAGTTCAATCCCTGGTTCCACCAAAAAAAAAAAAAAAAAAAAAAAAAGGAAAAGTAAGAACATTGAACTAGTTTAGTGACTTCTTTTTCAAGAAGATCTTGTTCAAAATTGAGTTTCTCTGCAAACTGAGAATTTATAAACTGACTTCTGGATGAGGCATCAAGAATTACTCGAGTAGAAGTGTACATTTGGAACCAGGAAGCTAAACCACTGCTTGGGAATTCTTACCTCCTAATGATTGCAGTTTTTAAGTATTTCTCCTTAATTTAAGTCTTCTTTGTTTAACATTAGCATTATTCTTGGAGGTCAGACATTTTCAGGAAAATCAGGCATGCCTGAATATTTCTCATGATTATTTGTATGAAGCTCATATATTCTTCAGTCATTCTTCCAATAAATTTAACAGCTTGTTTGATCACCACTTCCTTTGATGCTTCACAAGATACAAAAGTGAATAAGATATTGTTTTCACCCTTGGAGCTATTTAAATAGATAAGAAAACAACTGAGTGCAAAGTTTGAAAAAAAAATAGAGATATGGCTATTCTGAGAAAAGATTCATGCAAATTAGTTGGGGATAGTTTTTAGGATGTGATGGTGGAGCTGTGCTCTGAAGAATGGAGGATACTGAGACTTTCCTGAGATGGGGAAGGCCACCCCACTTGATGTGAAGTCACCTTCAAGAGTACTGTTCCATTGTTCTAGGTAGTAAATGCATTATATATGCAAGTAACAACTTGTACCATGATACATCTTGTACCGTGATACACCTGGCCTTAAAGTAAGACATAAATGGCAGGAAGCTTCGAGATGTATTTTCTTCACCACTAGGTAGAAATGGGAGGCCCTAGTGAAGACTGACTTTGTCAAGGAGAATGAAGAGGCTGGGCATTGTGTGTCTAACAGTTGCTATCAAAAGGAAGTTTCTTTTTTCATTAATGCTGCTTCTGAGACATGGAACAGCTTGCTGACACTAATTTGTTCCTATTTACCATCTCTAAAACAGCTAACGGGTTCTGCGGAAATGCTGTGTGCCTGGATGCCAGGTTGTGGAGACACTTTCTTCCCGTGATGGATGAATAGGCATTGGGATAATGCTTCCCACAAAAGCTTTAGACGGAGCCAGGGGTTTGTGTCTTTGTAATTGTCAGCCTTGTTGTAATAAACTAAAAATGTGACACTTGATCTGGAATTGGTCCAACACTCTTCTGAGCTGTGAGTTCATGCAGAAAAACATCACAGCCTATCCACACAGAAAGACTGGAAGTTTATTTTCCTCCAAGATTGGAAGCAGACTAATGTTTGAGCAATTTAGACAAAGTAGCTATTTTTAAGTGTGGTTTCATTTGAACATGTTTTGAATCATTTACAGGAAAATGACTGCAGTTTATTTTAGGAGTAATCGGCTTTATCATGAATAGTTTAATACTTCTTAGTGCAAATTAGCTATTTTTCAAGTGTCCACTAGGGTTTTTTTTGAGAGTTTTCTTTTGGTGTCAATCCCCAGGACTGTGTGGTGCTCAGTGTTTGATTTTGCTATATATTTATAAGATCCAAATTTAAATGATTATAATACAGATTAAACTATTTTATTTATATATTTACTCATTGCGATGTAGCCTCAGAGAGTGCCTACTGTGTTTCAGACACTAAATGCCAGATGTGAAGTCTACATGGATCCTGCCTTTAGGAATTTCTGTTCATATAGGAGTCTAAAACGTGCACAAATATCCCTAGTATACACATAAGATAATATTAATTCCATTAAGACAATGTAAAAAATAGCAGAGGCTGTAACGCTTTAGATAGATTGAAGAAAAGAATGGGATCAAACAAGTAAAAGTGAAAAGGCATTTCAGAATGGAGAAATATCATGCATGAAAAAGTGAAGTCTTAGTTGCTTTGAGGAAGCTGCCAGACTCCCACACCTGCTCGACTCTGGTAGGCGAGGATCATCAGGCATGTTGCCCAACTTCTCCTGAAAACTGGTAACGCCGATCATAAAGTAATCAGATGAGATAATGTATAGAAAAGATAAGATGTATATAAAAGCTCCCAGCATGGCGAGAATACTTAACTCGTCTAGTTTGATGCTGTACCCGAGGAACACGTTTCCTTGGGGTGGAGATGGGGTGTGGAGACGGGAGTGGGGAGGGAACTGAGATGAGAAAGACAGGTCGAGACCAAGTCATGCAAAAGTGAAGGAAAGCAGCTTAGATTTTATTCTGAAGATAATCAAGAGCCATCAACAGTTTTTAAAATTATTTTTAATACTTTATTTTTTATTAATTTTATTGATAAACAAATAGCGATGAGACAGTTTCAAAACCTATCAGTAGGACAGTTTCAATAATTAATACAATGCATATTGTTGTCTTCGTAGTGGTTATTCATAGTACTAGATGCAGACATGATAGCCTGTCCAAACACTATTACAACAAATCTTTTATTTATTTATTTACTTATTTACTTGTACAGGGTCTTGCTCAGCTTTAATTCATAGTGATCTTCCTGTCTCAACCTCCCCAGCGCTGAAATTACAGGCATGCCCTTCCATTGCCTGCTAGGCATGCCCAGGTTCCAGGGCTGGCACAATGTGTGGTAACTGGGATGGAACTTGGGTCCTTGCACTTGCCGGGCAGGCACTTAGGTAACTGAGTTACCTCTCCATCCCCAAGAACCATCAACTTTTTACCTATGGGTGGGTTATGGTCAGATTTATGGTTTTTTGTAGAACAGCTGGGCACAGGAGAATGGGCTGAGGGAACGCAGAGTCAAACAGGGCTCGGGAGGCTTTTACAGTGATGCAGGGGAAAGCAGCTGCAGATTCAAAGTCTGCATCAGCTGGGTACTTGTAGGGGAAACAGATTGACAAGAAAAGTAATGCTCATGCAGAGACCAAGTTGTCGGTGTTTGGGGAGCGCAAGAATATGAGAGTGAAAAATCCCCAATTATCTTTTGGTGAAATGCTGTCGTCTAAATGACACTCAGCTTTGCCTTGTCCCCTGCAGTAGCACAAGTGTGTTTGCCCACTTACCTAGTTGTGTGGCCCTGGAGAAAGCTAAATGTAGGTTGAGAGGAGCAAGGCTATTTTCTGCTGCTAAGTCATTCACAGGTGAGTGGGATGTAGAAAGTATTTACCTTGGCCATCCCCTAAACATTTTGGTGTTTATTGACAGATTTTTGAGTTCTTGGGAGAGAGATCTGAATCAAGGTAGATTCAATTCACAATGTCCAAGTCAGGAAACTGAATGCAGAGAGAGGCAACTGTTGAAGGTACACAACATGAGGGCCTGTAGTGGGGCTGAGGTCTGCCTGGTGTTGGTCTATTATACTCCTCTTGTGCCCATTGACAAAATAAATTAATGGAGAAACTGAGCAAAAGAAAAAAAAGACCTCACTAATAGCTAAGACGTGAGCTAAATTAAATTTGGCCATTTCCACCTGCACAGGGTAAAATACATTGCTTAAACACAAGTGTTAAAAAGGTCCAACACCTGGGGCTAAAAGATCCTAAAGTTTCTCTATATAGCCATTGTTTTTATTAATTGATTTATGAAAGACTATGAATATAGAATCTGTAGGAGCACATCTCAGGAAGAAAGTCAGGCAAGTTGATTTTCAGTTTTTAAATTTTGATTACACATCTATAAAGGTTTGTTTACGAAATGTTGATCCAGAGCCCAGCAATCATTCTTCATGAATGGAAAATGTTAGTTCCCATATTTTTAGGTCCAATTAATTGCTAGTACACAACCATAACTTTATAACTCTCTGCCATTTACAGTGACTCATCATTTACCCTGTTTTTGCTTTAGAATAAAATATTATGCAGAACATAATTCTAAGTATATTGATATTTACCTTTTAAAGGTCACTAGAGTTATTTTTGGATGCTAACTGTTGCACATAATTTCCTGATATTATTAACAGTGTATTTAGAAGTGGCTCCAATAATCTGAAGGGATCCAGATGTGGAATTGTTAGGCATAGCCTGCTACATGTGATTCCTTGTGAGGTGAAATATAGGAGGTGTGATCAAAATATGTGGTAAGTAAGAGAAACACTGCCCTTAATCCCCCTCAAAATACACTCCACTTCTCACTTACCCATTCTTCTTACTACTTTTGGAAGCAGTTCTAGTAAAAGAAAATATACGTATGCACAAAGCATGGTCAAAAACATAATTGTTTTTCAAAAATAATTTTATTGAGAAACAAATAGCAATGAGACAGTTTCAAAACCGATGAGGAGGACAGTTTCAATAATAGTACATTGCATACGTTATCTTTGTAGTGGGTATTATAGTACAAGATGCAGACATGAGATCCTGTTCAAACACTATTAGTACAAATCTTTCTTCTCATTGAATTAAGAGAAAGTAGTTGTATATCTATCCTAACTATTTTGTATATACAGATACAAAATGGTTCTTCATTTATATCCTTTTTTTGTTTACTTTTGTCAGAGATGGGTATTCTATTCTATTTAAATATTGTAGCTGCGTGAATTCAGCAAAATAATCCAATATAGTCCAGTAGTCCATAATAGTAGTAGGTTATGTGTAGGACTGGCAATGTCAGAAGTCGTTGACTTGAACCTGTCACAGCTCAGCATATTAATATGGCTTTACCCTTTACACTTCAAAAAGCATAATAATTCTGCCACCCAAGTGCATTGCAGTGGGCAGAAAAGTAACCTGTAGAGGTACTATGCTGTGTCCTCATCCACCTTTATTCACTGGGTCTAGCCCCATGAGACTAGTGGCTCTTCCTTAAAATGCTCATGAAAGGGAAATATTTTAAATTGATTGAAGACACCACAGAAGCTGTGAAAATGCAACTGAAAACAAACATGAAAGAGGACTTCCGAAAAACAGAGAGCATGACGGGGCATGTGGATTCAAAGTGAGGAAGAGTATTTTGAGTGTGAGGGGGTAAATTGCTGGGTGTCTTTTACTGCAATAAATTTAAAAATTGAGACATTTACCTCTTGTTTTGATCACACTCCCTGGTATAGACAGTATGGTCATGACAATTACCAGTAAAATAGGGAGAATGAATGTCAAACTATGGGGGCCTGAACTGAAGATGGAGCTGCACGTCTTATCGTTAGGATGCTAAGAGTATTTATTGTAGAAGGAAATCTTCAGAATGGATCAACTCTTAGAGAGAGAGAGAACAGTGATCCCCTGAGTCTGGGTGGAGGGGTAAATAAGGTAGTATTGGTCAAAGAGTAAAAACTTTCAGTTATAGTATAAACAAGTTTTGCAGATCTGCTAGCGCAAAGAATGGGTGATAATGGTATATTAAATTGATCATATTAAGCATTGCATAATGTATATACATACCAATGCAACCCATTGTCCGCCTTGCCTGTATTCAATCTGTATATGTCTATTATGTGTTCTTTTACTTGAAAATTATTGAACCAGATGCAAATGGTAATAAACTGTTATCTGGGCCAGAGATGGAAAAATGACTGGGGCAAAAAAAGGTCTTGCTTCTTATTCTAGCTCTGTTTCTACCTTGTGTTGAGCATGCTAATCTGTTGTTTATTTATGGCCTCAGATGCTTCATTTGTAACCAGGGGTCACTACAAACGTCCCCTTTAGGCCTGACTTCCAACAGTGTGATACTTCCTTCCATGAACAGTGAGTTACTGTGAGCAGCATCCAGGATGGGCTGAAAAATGAACAGCCCAAAGCAGTACAGAAAGCCAAACATTCAAGTTCACTCTTACCTAGTTGTTTTAATTTTTATTTTAAAACTCAGCCTTTATGAATTTTGTGAAGTGCTAGAGATGGCGCAAAGCACGTTAAGTGTATTTGCTCATTAAATCTTTCAACTCTGTGTGAAAGTTCTACATCACATCACGTCCCTCACATCACAGGATATTTTTGTCTTGCGTCTAATAGGAAATCTAAGCCCCCTTGCTAGTGTTACTGTAAGCAGGATGTGATTCCAAGACAGCCATCCGAAACACTACCAGAGCATCTCTTGACCAGAGAGCTCATTGGCCAACAGGTACCTGCCAGGACCAATGGTGCGTGCTCCTTCCCAGAGTTACCAGTATCACCAGGCTGGAAGTGAGTCTTAGGAAGTTTACATCATCCCTATATTTTTGAAGTTACTAAATGTGAAAAATATCATGACCTCAGTGTTCCCTTGCTGAGCCAGATTCATAGCATTACCACCACCTGCTCTTCCAAAGGTTTCCATGTAGTGTAGGTTTAAAAATAAGGCCCCTGAACTCTGTCTTGCTTTCTTTGGAGAAAAGGTGTAAGTCTGCTTGGAGTGTTTAAGAAATTCCAGGGTGATGCTGTGGAAAGAACACGTCCTGGCTCTCCGTGTGACCTTCAGCAAACCAACTGGACAAGCCCTTCATTTACTTTTCATTTCTAAAGCAGAGAGGTGAATAAAATAATTTGGCTGGAGGAGAGGGTCCTTGGGGTGGATTATGTGCTAGGTATTTGACCCTTACCGTGCACATAAAGTCCTGAAATACTAAAATGTACAGTACTTGGAAAATACACATTGGCTAAAGAACTTTTGAAAGTAGTTACTTTAAAATCTTTAACTTTTCTTTCTTCTTTTCCGCCCTCCTTTCTTTTCACTCTATTTCTCCTTTCCATCTACATATCACTAGGTATGTTAAGGGTACACTGTAAATAAAATAGATTTGTTGGCTTCAGGGACTGAGGCAGGCAGTTCTGGGAATGGAAGAGAGGGGCTCCCTGGAGAAGAGAACAGATGACACAGTCTCCAGGTGGACTGAGGTGAATTTATGGGTACACACTCGGGGGGTGGAAAAATGCAACGCCAAGCATCCCAATACATGATTTAAAGAAGCAGTGTGGGCCATGCAAAGGCCCAACGGGAAAGACGCGAGCTCAAGCTGTGCGCCTGAGTCAGGGCTTTCACCATCTGTAGACAGGGGTCAGGCCGAGGTCTGAATGATGAACCGGATCCCGCTTTGAACAAGTGGAACCTCACACTGTGCCCACGAGGTAAAGCGGGGTTTCCCACCTCTTCCAGGAAGCTGGAAATAGGGAGATCCGTGGGTAGAAGTCAGTTCTCTAGGTCAGAGATACAGCTCAGTGTGCGTGCACGCGTGTGCGAGGGCACACACGCACACACACACACACAGAGTTAGTTCTCTTGAGTCCCAGGCCATATGGGTTTCCAACCCACAGAACTCTGAACTTTAGTCAGTCCTTACCGGAGAACCACAGTCCTAACGGTAACTTGTAACATTCTCCATTGTTATTTCAACAGGTTTACCAAGTCGAATGAGCAGTGAGAAGCTTAACTTTGCAATTTAAGGAAACAAGCAGAGACATATGCATAACTACGGGCACACAGCTATTCGCTGGAAGATCATTTTTGGCAGCAATGTTAATGTTAAATACATGATGCAAGCTGAATGATCAGCAATGGGAAAAAGTAAATCACGTTATGATGCTTCCAAACATTCTGATAATTCCCATCCATTAAAAAACGTACTTTAGAGCAACAGATACCTGTAGAGAAAAATGCACAAGCTATGAAAGTATGAAACATAAAATAAAGTAATGCATTATAGTACTCTCATGGGCCTACAGATTGCATTGGGGAAATGTGTATGTGTTAAACTCTAGAAGCAAATATGTCAACGTTTTAAACATGCTTATCACTAACAGCTTAAGGAAAGCCTTTCCCTTTTATGTTTTCTTTCTTATTCAATATTTGTTCAACTAAATCATTTTTCTACTTCATTACTCATAAATATCCATTCAAGCATTCCTATGCCAAAGTTTTTTTGCAATATTAGCACTTATTTATGGTCTAAACTGGGACAACCCATTCCTTCTGGGCCCTGGCGTTTTCCTTCCTAAGCTGAAATAGTAATCCATGGATACAAAGTGATTTATAAATTTAAAGAACTGTGATAATATGAAGAATGATTATTAAATATGTTTGTCAACTTCAAAGTTTCTTATTTCTACTTCTATAGCTCACCAATTATTAAATAGCATTGCAGAGGAATTTGGAGCTTTATTTTTTACCAAATAAATCCCAAATTGTATTTTTACATACTTAGTCTTCATCTATGTGACAGGGAACAGAACTATTTAAAGGATTAACAAGAGCTTTCATCTCATGATCCTGTAAATAATCTTTTTTTACTTCAGCATAGCTTAGCCAAAGTTATTTGGAATGTTCTATTTTTTTAACTCAAAAATTCTATGTAAATTCCTTTTCAACATCAAATGATAAGAACTAGAATAATGGTGTCATTACTATTTTATAAGTAGAAATTACAATGCCTCCTAATAACACTATTTAATATACTTGTATTCATCATTAAAAGGAAAGAGAGAAAGAGATGATTTAGAAAGGAAAACTGTAGGTTATTGGGAAGAAATTTATAAATCATTACTAGACATCTGATGTCAGAATTTAAGTTTAAAAATATTAGACAAGAGAGCTATGAATCAGTGCTCCCAGCAGCCAGAGGAGGAGTGCATATTCCCTTTGAGAAAAGAACTTTTGTTGGAAATTTGTTACTGAGAAGGTGAGGAAGAGATCTTTCTAAAAGAATCATAAGCTCTTTGAGTGAGAAATAATGTCATCTATATGTGAATCTGCAGGGTTTCCCTCTGGTAGACAGGATCTTCCCTTAAAGTGTTATTTTGAGATTTACCAACATATAGCCACAGACAGCAAGCTCTCAGTAGACAAGGACTCCTGAGAGCACCTCTCTCAGAGGAAATGTATTTGGAGGAAAAAAAAAAAGAAGAAGAACAGAGCATGTTTACCTTGAGGACTGCTTCTGTCTATTAACATGTTCTCCAAGATCCCAAAACCATCAAAAATGTACTTTAGGAAAACTTGAAAATAATTTCTGCAGAAAGTTTTCTTGGAGAGGGCCACAGAGGGAATTACGTAGCCTGTCACTGAAACGTTTGGACATTTGCTCACCCTTGCTCTCTCTCTCCTGTGTCCTCCTCTGATTTCTGGTCATGTGGCTGCCTGAGTGAGCAACAGTGTTCTTGGCTTCTTTCTTCTGGTGGGAACTTTTTCCCTGGAAATATCTCCAGGAAACTATTATGAGTATAATGGTGGACCTTCTGTAGGCAAAGAGCAGAAGAAAATATAGGCATGACATAAGGAGTGAAAAATATTTTTCCAAGAAGTGCTACGTAGGGCCCCTATGCAGTGTGCTGCTCACTAAATCCTCCTTTCTAGGAGATGGAGCCCTGAGACCTGATCCTACCACCACCTTATTCCAGAACATCTTGATTTATGTTTGCGTAAGTAATCTGCCCGTATATCAGAAAAAAAAAATGGCGTCAAAGGGACTAAATAAGGAATAAGAGTTTAGAAAACTTAATGAGAAAGTACTATAAAGCAGAAAAAAATTGAAGTCGTTATTTTTCTTTTGAGACAAGATCTTTCAGTTGGTCTTGAATTTATAATTGTCCTGCTTCAGCCCCTCAGAGGGCTGGGATTGTAGATATGTGCCACCAAACCTACCTGAAAGTTGATTTGCCTGTGTGTGGGGGGTACCTGAATGTCGTAATAGATGACAATTTGCAACCAAAGAACAATAAAGGAACAAGAGTAAGACACAAGACAGCAGAGGACCTGAGGCCCATAATTCTGATGGCTTTTCCAGAAGCTTCGATGCTTAGGAGATGTTGATCGGGCAAGACAGCAGAGAAGGGGATAGTTTTTCACTGATGTCTGAAGACAGTAAAGTTGAGAGAATAATTAAGTCCCTCTGAAGCAGTGGTCCCCAATTTTCATTCCCCAACACCATCAAGGGAGATTTATGAACCACAAATGCCCAGTTCTTATCCAGATCCTCTTATAATTGATTTGGGATGAACCCTGGGCTCGCGCATTTTTCTAAAACTCCCCAGTAACTCTTAACACAAAGTTAGCATTGCGAATCCTACTTAAAAAGGATTGAAGAATTAAACGAGGTGGAAACGATCATTTACAAAGCAAGAAACATCATATTAACAAGCAACTAACACATGATTTTCTTGCAGGAAATTTCACACATGCCAAATATACCCAGAGACACCAAAAATACTTGTTTTTATTTTTATACCAATAGTATTCCTGATGTTAAAGATTGTTCAAAAGAGAAAGTGATAACAGATGCCTTTGGGTTGCTGTATATAGGTAAATTTTTTTTTGTCCTATTCCTTTATAGTTTTTGATCCTTTCAAAAACAGATTTAGAATGTGTTATTTTATAATCAGGAGATAGAAAGTAAAAATGCATATTTAATCACTTTAGATTATATACAAATATATGTTTATATGATAAATGGAAAGCTATTCATACAGGAAAAGAACTTTTACATAGGCTAATGAGTCAAGCTTATAACTTCACCATTGACTTTAAATATCTTTTGACTGTTAAAAATGTATATATATGTACATATCTACATGGGTATATAGATGTATAGATATATACATGGTCTCCTGAAGTTGGGAGGTACTTTACAATTTAGTTTTTCATTTTCTACATTGCTGGAGGCAGATATTTCCCTTGTCCCCATGCTGCAAATGAGGAGCCAAAGGCATGGATGTATTAAGGAATGTGTCCAAGACACAGAGGCTATGATCCCTGAGAGGGGCATGGGTTCCTTCCTTCCACAGCGGCCTTAGAAGATATGTCCTACCCTCTGGTGTTTAGAAGCCTTCAGAACATGCACAGAGGACAGATCTCACTTCACTGGAAAGTTCTGCCTGCTTATTTTGATAGCAAGGCAGGCACCAAATGAGTGCATGCTTGTCGCCAGGTAGACAGCAACACTCCCCACATGACAGACTCATAAATAGGAAGCTCAAATCTATACGTGTCCATGAATCCTAAACCAATCACGTGTTGATTATTCCGTGTTGTGAGTGAAGGGTTATTTTCCACTTAAATAGTAACAATCCCAGGAGGCGGTGGCTATCAGGCTTCATTAACCCTCACTTTGCTTTAATAGCCATTACTAACAACAGAGATAAACTTTATAGATGCTAATTGACCCTTGAAGGGAGTCTTTGAAGCTTTCCCACTAGCTCAGAATGTCTTTGAAGTTTTGTATTAGCTCCAGTGCTCAAGCAAAGACCTGGGGAAAATGTGCATTAGAGAAGAGATGCAGGTACGAAACCTTCGTGCTACCTGAGTAACTGTGAGAGCAGGGACAAAAGCGCCACTCACCCAGGCACCTCCTTATCCCAGGGAGAGCTTCCCTCCTCAAATGTCATCATTATTTCCCCAATAAATGATGCTCCTTTCCATGGACAAGTGTAATCCTTCAGCTAAAACTTCTCTTGTAAGTATTCAAATATAAAAATACAATTCAATTTTTGTGTTGCTAATGTGGAAAAACTGTTGGGGCACGAAGTGGGAAGAACTGATATCTACTCAGTTCCTTCAGGCTGTGGGTGAGGACCCGCAGACCCTCGTTTCCATACAGGGCTTGGTACAGTCTCAAAGGGCAGTTTCAGAAATAGGGTGTAGGCATGGAAAATGGAATATAAAGGTTATCAAGATTTTTCTAGTTGCCTGAGGCTAGTAAGGTGCTATTCTCCAGAGTCAAAGGAACTTATTCTATTTTGGAGGAATGGACATTCTTGATAAAAGAAGAGCTGCATAGGTGGTGAGAAGGAGAAAAGCGGTGGTCTGTTTCACTGTGGTGAGCTTTCCCAAGATCCCACATGGGACTTGAGTTAACACCCAGGTTACCACAGTGGAAAAATCACTTGGAAAACGTCTCCTAGAGAAAACCGGTGTGAAATGGGTGGAGGAGGGAGTTTTGGAACGATGTAGAGGATGTAGATTTGACTTGGTCAAGACAAGAAGAAATGCGGCCTGGCTTTCTTCATAACTACTCCTGAACTCAGAAGCAGGGAACTGAGGACCCTTTCCAGCCACTTCCAGGTTCTCAGTTTTATATGCAAAATCCTTCCTCTTTTATCCCTAAGCATATTGGAAAGCTTTCAAAAGACAAGTCATCTTAACACATTCTGTGTCTTTTGAGAACTGCGGATGAAAGAGGCACATAAATTCTGTTATTATTACTTATGTGCAGTAATTTTAGTTGGATTTCCCTGACACACCTTACTCTTTGTAATATTTTTAGGGAGTGTGCTTATGTGAGTGTGTGTGTGCGTGTGTGTGTGTGTGTGTCTAAGTGGCTTTAACCCTAGGGCTTTCTTTGATTTATAGGCAGCTCTATAAGCTATGTTGGGGTGGGTTCACAGGCTGTTTGTTCTGGCACCCCAATAAAGCCTGGTTTCCCATGGCAACTCCAGCCTACCAAGCATAGCCTCAGGGGAAACGCAGGTTTGGTTGCCAGAATGAGGTAACAGAACCTTTGGGGTGCTATTTTGTTGGGTGGCGGATTATTTCTCAAGCAATCCCACTCATGGAAAACTAAAAAAGCTTCGGAGTCTGAATATCACACCATACAAAGGAGTAAATTCAAACACAAGGAGTGATTCCCTGAAGTTTTACTTAGCTGTCAAGTCGTTCAGCTTGCCATCTGTGAGGTGGCAAGATTTGGGGGCTTGATCTCCTTACGTTGAAAGACACACGTCTATCCCTTTCCAAGCATCCTTCCTAGGTCATCTTCTGGGGTTACAAGTATCCCTGCAAGGTCAGTTCTCCACTCTTACTGATGGCTCTTCTGCTTTCCTGCTGAATCTGCTTCTTAGCCTTCCATGAACATCACAACCACCTGGTGAGCTTTAAAAATTTCTCCATGCCCAGATTACAAGATCAGAAATTTAACTTACTGGGGCAATAAGGCAGGGCTTGGGCATCTATCTTTCGTTTCACAGGTTCCCAGAGTATTTTGCTGCGCAACCAATGTCAGACACCATTGATCTGGTTCAATCCCTTCCTCCCTGAGAAAGGAAGTATTTCCCTTAGTCCTCATAGTAGGAGATTCTCTTCAGACCACACACGCTGTCTCCTGTTTACTTAAAATGCTTCGATGTGGTTAATTGTGTACTATTATTATCCAAATTAGCTTTATGCTCCCCACATAGTAAATCAGATAATCTGTGTGCAGTTGATTCTCAAAGTACAGGATGCTGACTTCCATTGCACCAAACAAGAATCATCCAGTTGACCAAAGGACTGGAGCCATGGCTGGGGAGGAGGAAAAGCCTTCATGGAGTTAAAGCTTGCCGACGGCCTTCTGCTCTAAGGATGTCTCCTGAGATTCTA
>NW_004524704.1:4590939-4597097 GCF_000260255.1 Octodon degus
TATCCCACGCTGGTCTCCAGCTCCCAGTGATCCTCCTCTCTCAGCCCTCAGCCTCCTGAGTGCTGGGATTACAGGCCTGTCCCACCACACCTGGCACTGCTAGGTACTTTAATTTATACATGGTTAGTAAGGCATGCTAAGGAAAATCCTTTTATGAACACTGTCTGTATATACTTACTTGTGTTCATATATATATATATCAAAATGTGAGACTTTGTAAACAAATCAGTTTGTGATGCTGCTGCTCCTGGTGCTGAGTGTTCTCAGCTTCTCAGAATGTGTTTATGCTTTAAGCCCAGAAATAAGCACGCCTTTGACTCTCTGTCACTGCTTCTGAGTAACATCCAGTAATATTCATCACTAAGAAATTGATTGTTTCTGGCAATCACTTTTACTTTTCCATGTATTTTAATATTTTTTCTTAAATGATTTCTTCCAAAAACATAATATTACAGCTCAAAGTCTAGAAGAACTTCTTACACGCTTCTGCTTCACATTTGTCTTTCTTTTATTTTTTTTAGATTGCAAAGTTTATATTTGTCCTGTACATCACTGTATTTGCTCTTGTACAACTTAGCTGTACCCAGAGCATAATGGTGAAGGCAGATCACTCCACCTGACAGAGCAATCACGAACACAGAAAGGCTGTGCAGTATACTGCTGCCTTCAAATGGAAGCTACTGTGGTCTACCTCAGTGCTAATGAGGTACTCCCTGCACCTCTCCCTTTCACTTAACTCTCAGACTTTGGAACCAGTGTCTATTTTTCTTCATCTTGATGTTTCCTATGCACTTTCTAAATATCCTTCCATAATTTTCCCAAATAAGCGCAAGAATTACAGAAAATATTACTATTTCATTGTTCTCTAAAATATCAGGGAGGCCAATGTTGGAGAAATATAGATACTTAAATGTTCTTTCGATTTCTAACCTTTGAGGAGGGATGAGTGCCATCCCCTTTCACTGATGCAAGAGGCTAGTGGGGTGCTTTACCCTGACTAACTCTGTATATGAACTAAGCAGCTACACTGAGGACAGCAATGTATAATACTAAAACCGTGCTTGAAAATTGTCATCTTGGTCTTCGAAATGTGTGCCATTTCTAATGTCATATCGATGATTACTATATTCCTTTTAAAGTAATATTTTTTTCCCAAACCGGGGATTGAACTCAGGCCCTTGCACTTGCCAGGGAAGCACTTATTCTACTGAGCCATCTCCATGGCTCCAATTTTTTTTAAAAAAAAAGTAATAAAAGAAAATGAAAGACGAGAATAAAAAGTTAAGATTTCTTGAAAGCTTGTGGTAATATTCAATCCTATGTCCCATCTTGCATAACAGTGTCTCTTAATCTGTGCAACAGATTTGATGATAAAAATAGATAATATATCAATCACTGTTAATCAGATACTCTTATTTTGAAAATCTATAATGGATATGTTGTTGTATGTTACCCTGTTTCTGTCGTTGCTTTTGTTTTTCTAGATCTTGTTTTTACTCTTCAAAATAGAAGAAAATTATATAATATATGAAGTGAGGCAGGTCAGCCCCAGGCCCCGTTGTCAGTGCTACTCCATCCAATACCTCTTGAAGCACCTCACAAGGCCCTTGCATCAGCAAAAGGGGATGACATTTTTCTTTTATTAAAAAATCAATAAATCTTTAACATAAATAAGAATGGATTTGGTTTGCATTAGTTTGGGCTAAATTAAGAGTTTGTATGGCTGACTTCATACACACATATGAATAGCAATATCACTTTCAGGAACTGTAATTATGGTTGAATGAGGCATACTGGCTATGGCTGTGGAGATGCTCTTTGTTTATAAAGGGGAACTGATACAGAGTACAGGGTGGACAAAGGAAAAATCTCTAAAAGAGAGAATTATCTTCACACTTAATTTTTCTTTGTTTAATTTTGCTGCATCTATCCATCATGTTACTCTTCCTTGAGCAAGCACAGATCTTCATTAACAAGGAAAGCAACTGCCTGAAACTTCTACTCTTACAGCCAAGGTCTCCAAATCTCTATCCCAGTCCTTTGTTTCTATGTCCAAGTAGCCTGCATTGTTCCATACACAAAGGTATGAACCATTAGGAAATTATTCCAAATTCTTTTCTCATCAAATGGCACAACCAGAAAAACTCTTAGAGAAAATGTAGTGCAAAATTCTTTTTCCCAGTATTGTCCCCCTCCTCTAAGTGAAATCACCGAGGCTTAAGGAATTCAATGAGTTGTTCACAGTGGAACAGTAAGGCTGACTGTAAAACAGGACTCAAAATCCCACGTGTTTCTATTCACTTTACCTTAAGGAAAAACATACTCTAAAGCTAATCTCTTATTAAAACAATTTCATATATTCTTAGGCATTATCTTATATGCATATTATTAACACACATGAACTTGTTTGACTCTTGATTACTTACACTTGTGACCCCTTTGATAGTCACTAGGTACTGAACACAGAACAAAGTGTGCTTGACCTTGAAGTCACCTTCAATACCATGGCTCCAACATTCTTCTCAACAGGAAATCCTAGGTCTCACAAAGGCAAACGAATTCTCAAAATCACTGATACAGGTAAGTCTAATATTGTAAACAATCTTGTTGTAGGCATAATACTTTCAAAACTTCCTGATAAACATGATAAATACTATAAATGTCAAGTAGTCAGTCCCCAGGAGAAAAAGAGTGTCTTTTTAAGAAGTCTTTTATTGATCTCAGACAACTAATTGCCTTTTTTTGCTTGTCAGTACTAGCAACTGTCCAGTGGGGATGAGAGTAGAAGAACTTAGGGCTCTGTCTTTTTCTGAGACATTTTTTTTTCTGAATCTAGCAGCTTTAAGGAGCACCCAATTGGCTGTGACTCCCAAGGCATGACAGAGGACCTCTGTAGTCCCTCATATCCCCCCTCAGAGGTGGTTTTCTCCAGGTTAAGGAAGGTTGAACACACAACTGGAAAACAGATCGAGTCTTTGTGTCCAAGGAAGCCGATGGCCTTTCTGTTTTGTTTCTTTACAGATATGTAGGCTTCAAAAAAATAAGGAACGGAAATAAGGAGCAAGAGAAGCTAACTTTATTTAAACACTGTGTACATCATACACAAAACCATTTGGTGATGAATCTTTTATTTTCCTAAAAGAACAGAGTTGCAGGAAAGGACTGTGTGTGAATAGTTTCCTGGGAGGAAAATGAACCTAAAAGCACAGTATGTAAATTGGAAGGAACTCAGAGACTCTTCTTCAAGCCTCAACTTAGCAACAGTGCTGTGGAAATAGGTTGTGATCTTTATCTTAGGGCTTATCTGGGTCTAGAGCACTTGAGAAGGGAGGTATGATGTAGTTTGGGTCACTTGTTCTTCCTGGCTTTAGGAAGGCCCCAGGGGAGAAAGTACAGATGGAGACCGCCCTGCCAGTAGTGACAGTGTCCCTAGACAGGACACTATGAAAGCTCATGCCTTTCCCCATAGCTGCTCTACAAAGCAGCCCTGGAGGTCAAAATATTCCTACATGTTGCTAGCTGTGCTTTTCTCCACTGATGAAAATGCATACCCAGTGCATCTGGGGAGAAACCCTTGCCTCAGCCCCTTGTCCTCAGAACCAGTCCTCCCATCACCTCAAGAAACAGTGGTTTCAGTACCCTAACTTCTGGAGATATGAAAAATCGGTGTTTTTGTTTTTTACCCAAGGGCTGGAAGAGATTTTTTGACTCAGGAACCTAAACTGCACTCCCTGTTTTAAGTGGAAGGGCGAGGATAGGTGTTGGCTCTACATTAGGGTGACATAATAGGATGCCAGGCTGTGCATGCCTTTCTGAGGTGAGGCCTGCATGTACTGGGTGTGGCCCAGAGGAAGTCACTGTTCAGAGGTTTATTTTTTTTGTCTGTGAGCTATTCAGTTTAATTATACCCATGCTGCTAACTTGCTTTTTATTATTACTCTTATTCACTTTAATATCCCCTTCCCTTGGCAAAACACAGAGAAAAGATACATGTATTATTTGAATAGTTTCAAATTTATGATGCTCTGTTGGTTTGCCAAGCTGGAGACTCCACTGTGAAAATGGTGTAATTATACTTAGGGAAGATGAGCACTTTATTCAGCTTCCATCTTGGGGAGCTGAGCAATTGTTCAAAATGTACAAGCACTGCACTGATTGGGGGGAGGCAAATGACAAAGGAGGGCAGAAGGGGGAGCCGGGGCCCAGGAGAGAGATCAGAAGAACAAGACTGACAGTGCATATGTCTCTGCTCAGTTTTAAATTGGTAAGTAGAGTAACAGATTCTACATGACATCTCGAGAACAGCAACTGTCAAAACTGTCAGTCAGCGGGAGATTGATTCCTTTTAATTACTTGTTGAACCAAGAAGTTCAGAGATGGAAAAGATCTACAGGGCCATCCAATTCACCTCTCATTCCTCTGTTCCAGCAAATTTATTCATTAAGATCAGTGTCTAAAGGCAAAATAAAAACATATTATTATTTTGTATTGACACAACAGAAGCATTAGGAAGTACTCCACCCACTCATTCCATCATTTCATTCATTTATTTCACAATCTTCCAACTGAACTTCACTTACTCTGAACCACCTCAAGTTCTATGTCCTGAAAATGCAAAGATATGGTAAGTGCTAAATATTGATCAAATATTGATTGTTCTGAGATGGTAAGATGCAATCCCTGTCCTCAGGAAGCTCCCTGTCTTTTTTTCAGTACCCTGGGTGTCCTGAAAGCCAACGACTCGATGCACTGTGTGACAGCTGCTCCTCCTTGGAGGTGCAGGTTCAACACCAACGTGACCCAAAGAAAAGGAACACTCTCCCTTCTTCCAGTGTTCAAGGAAGACAGTTTTCTCCAACACAAAGCTGCCGAAAGGGATCATGGAGAAAGAAGAAGAATGGGCCTCTATCTTTTGAGGCAAAGTCTTCTTATTGTTTTCAAGCCAGTGAGCTCAGAAGCATGATCATCTTGCTTTCTCATTATCTCAGAGACAAGAGTCTTGAAAAAGTAATCCAGCTGCATGGAAGGCACCCAAGAAACAGGAAAGATACATTCCACCCGTTTGCTTCTGTTTCAGTATGTCCAAGTGGAATTTTCAGATTGTGATTTTGTGCAGTTAACTTAATAATTGTAATATGTGGTCATTTTAGCAATTGCTTGGAGACAGTTATTCTTCAAACGTGGTCCTCAGACAAGCTTGCACCTCACATAAGAACTTGTCAGGAACCCACATATTGGGGCCCAATACTTACTCTGTAGTGCCAGGAATTCTGGGGTAAGATCCATTAACTTGGACTCCAACAAGCCTTGCGAGTGATTCTGATGTTGAAGATTGGAAATCACTTCTCTTAGGCAACCAACCAATTAATCAGATGAAACACCCATGTGGTTAACTGAAGGAGTTTATTGAGTAGACTGTTTATTGAGTAGAACAGGAGTCAACATTAGGATAATGGAAAGTGGTTACAACCCTAGCTGCAAGGAGGCACAGGAGGGCATAATTTTAGTAGAATCAGACAAGAGTTGGGGTTTCAGAGAATGGTTACTCAGTAGCATCCTCATTTCTTACCCTTGTGGACCTTGGAAGGAGGTGAGGCAGGCAGAAGAAGTGTATGGCATGCTCTCTTCTCCCTATCACTGATATCTTACCTTTGCCTTCCATTTGTAAACTCAGAAGTAGAAGGTGAAAAAAAATATGCAGGTGATAAAGTTCAAATGGATCAGCTTCTCGTGGAACAGACTACAATAGAAAATTGCAGAAAATTGGCTGGGAATAGGAGTAGAAAGCAAGAGTGGAAAGTGTATTAAAAAAAAATTCTGCACTCCACCAACTAAACTGCCATCACTTCCCTTTAACACACCTCAATTATGTCTCTTTGCTGCATCTGTTCAGCCTTCCCAGACCTTGTTGTTAAGAACTTGTTCTTTGAAAACATCTTCAAGATTGGTAACCTATTATTGTATCCATCCTTCCATCTTTCCATATGCTTCTCCTTCTAGATGAATGAAAGAAACTCTGTTCTTCAGCTATTTGAAAGATCTCATCTTCTCCCATCAATAATAGCAAGTTTTCTTGGCTTCAACATCCATCCATTTGTTTTACTTTTCTTCTTCTTCTTCTCCTCCTCCTCCTCCTCTTCCTCCTCCTCCTCCTCCTC
>NW_004524704.1:4597197-4603739 GCF_000260255.1 Octodon degus
TCCTCCTCCTCCTTCTTCTTCTTCTTCTTCTTCTTCTTCTTCTTCTTCTTCTTCTTCTTCTTCTTCTTCTTCTTCTTCTTCCTCCATTTGCAGTATTGTTATTCCTAGTTTCTACAATCACTAATTTTCTATTCTTCTAGCTATAATGGTACACCATATATCTGCCACAGAAAGCTGCCCAGATCAATCTGATTACATAAATGTTTGTCCACCACCTGTTATGTGTCACGCTATGAGCTTCAACAAGCAAGGGAGTTTTAAAGGTTCTGACCTCAAATGTCTTACTGCAAGTTCTGTATCGTGAGGTGTATCTGAATTTTAGGTTGCTTCCTAAAGAACTACAAAATCTTCAATGTGCTTTATTTCATGTCACTGAAATGTTCTGGAGAAGGAGAAGCCAGTGACTAATCTTATGCTCATGTCTTACCTTCATGGTACAGGGAGGTACAAAGTGAATAAGTAAATGAAGGAATGGCTTGGAATTTCATATTAATTTATTATATACTGGTTTCAAAATGTGAGCTGCAGGAAGAGAGCCTAAACACAATTCATTCTGGAGAAAAGAGACATTACATGACACTCTCTCCTATCTTGATTTTTAGTTATTCTGATCTTGTCCCTGGAGAGCTTTGCTACTAAAATATAGAAAATTGATACAAAGCATGAAATTAAACTAACATGGGGGGAGATACAGCTGAGTGGACTAGAGCAACTGCTTAGGCAAGCTTAGGCAAGCACAGGGTCCTCGGTTCAATGCGTGGAACCACATTGCCATGCTAGCCTTGCCCCCAGAGCAGGCTGAGCCAGCCAGAGTCCAGTTGTAGTTGTGTATGCCTGTAATTCCAGTGCTTGGGAGACTGAAAGCAGGAGGATCACCATGAGTCTGAGCTATGTAGTGAGACCCTAAAACAACCACATACATTAAATAATTAATAATAATAATAATAATAATAATAATAAACTAACACAGGGTCTGAAAAATCTGAAATATCCCTACAATTATCTGAAAAGTGTAGTGTGTCCTCTTAATAACCAGATTGACAAGGCATTAGAGAAATCATAGGTGAGACGTTTTCATTTAACATCCATCCTAGTAGCTGGAATGGCTTCCGGAGTCAGAACTCATACCCCACGTTGGTGCTTCAGATTCACTAGATAATTGATGAAGACCATGAATTTGCATTTCTAGTAAGTAAGTGGTGATGCAGCAAGCTGCTGCTGCCCTAAGTGCTGTGTGGTGGGGACCATTAAAATTCTAATGATGGTTCCCCTTTGTTCTAAAGATGAGATGACTGAAACACAATGTAAAGAGGAGTGTTGTCTGAGAAAGCAGCCCTGTGACCAAAGCTGTGTCTTCCTTTGCCAGTCCAGGGCTTTCTGGTGTCCAGACATCCCCCCAAAGCCTCATGGGATCTAGGGGAAGCTTTCTCAGTGTTAGCTGAACCTAGAGTGTGTGGCACTGGGAATAAGGATGTGTAATTACTGAATCAGTCCACAGATTTGCTTGACATTACCTTAATCTGCGCAGTCTAGATGGAGTATAAAGGGGATACAGAAAGATGTTGCTAAGCTCCCTTGCTTGTTCTGCTACGCTGTGCCTGCCATAAACGGTTTCCCCTCTGTGACGCTGCCTTCTGTGCTTCCCTGCCTTGGGCCCAGCTGAGTATGGACAGAAAGCTCTACAAGCTATGGTTCAATAAGCCTTTCCTTTCTTAACATTGGGCACCAGGCACTTTGCTTCAGGAATGAGAAAAATAACTGGGACTTCTCATTACACAATCGATTTTTCTTCTGAATGGTCACTTTGCTCAGGTTGTCATAACAGTTATTAGCCCCCCTGGGCACAACCTTTCTCCTCAATAGCCCCAGGGACACACAATCCAATTAAACACTGAGTTCTGCTCCACAAAGTGGCTTCCAGACAAGAGATTTCAACAAGAGCTCTGCCTGAAATGCCCTCCTAAAGAGCGAATCCAAGAGCCAACACAATTTCTTTTCATCAACTTTAATAAAAGACGAGTGTCGCTTATTTAGTTCACTCCTGCCCGATGGCAGATGCCTGAAAACGAATCGGAAACTTTGAGAAGTTCACTCCATCCCGCTGTGTTTCTGTTCACTCCATCTGTAAAACGGGGTCAGCTGTATTGTGCCTCGTGTGCAAATCTGTGTGTGGAGAGGTTTAGCGGGTAAGCGACTGCAAAACACGCCACAGATGGATGTGTTATGGAGGGATGCTTAATATCAAAGCGAGATGTCATTTTCTTTCACTCTGCAGCTGTAGTTTGTAAAACAAATGCTTCTAAATTCACAGTATTTTTCTCACATGTACTATTTTTTTCCCAGTGTGATATTTTCTCTTAAGACTCATGCTGACTTCAGCTTCTGGAACCCTGTGGGTGGATTTGTTAAATTAAAGACTTGTATTTAAATTTTCTGCATAACACTTGTGGGCTGAATGCATCCAAGTGACTGAGAGAAGCAGAGAAGATTTCTAGTCCAGGGAAACGTGGGTTTTATCTTTGTAGACCCAGGGCATGTGGTTCCAACAAAGCTTGAGAGCACTTCTGTACCAAAACGGACAAAGAAAAGTGTCAAGGTATTGTTAAAAAAAAATTCTAAAAACTAATGAATTATAAAGTTACTTAGCCAGGTATTAAATGCAGGAATAGGCAGATTGACGAAAGTGAGCAGAACAAAACTACGTATTTAGAATCATCGTATCTTTCTGGAAAGAATTATGACAAGAAGTAAACAAGATTTGGGTTGTGATATTTTATATTGCAATTCCGCCTCTATTTCCTGACATGTAATGTTAAATATGAATTTGAGCCTCAGATTTTTCATCTGTAAGATGGATTAATAGCATGCCTAGTGCTTATGACAGGTCTGTTGTGAAGATTGAATGAGATAATGGCAATGAAAACTCTTTGTATAGCACCCATCTCATGTAAGGTAGTTGTTTCGCTCTCTGTTCTTAACCAACTCCCATATTTTACAAATAGAAAAGAAATGATACTTTTATATATTGGAGTAGCCAATGAAAACTTGCTTAAGCATCCTTAAAAGTGGCTAAAATAATAAAATCTAAACTCTAATATGGATGTATGTGTGTGTATTCATATGTCTTTTATATGTGTACATGTCTCTGTATATCTATGTCTATGTGTGGTTGAAGTTCAAGCATAATTTTCTTTTTTTTTTTTTTTTTGCAGTACCAGGGATTGAATTTAGGACCTTGCGCTTACCAGGCAAGTGCCTATTCCACTGAGCTATCTCCCCAGCCCTCAAACATAATTTTCAATCATTGAAATATTTGTAGAAATCTTGTTTAGAAAAAAATAGAAGGACTAGAGTTCTGCTGAGGGGTAAAAAAGACCTGGTACTAGTAGGTACACTCAGAAAGTTGGCCTCTTTTCCTAGAGCAAAGGCCTGAGATTTTTGTACACAGACCATTTGACTGATGTAATTTAAGATTAGAAACTTGAAGAAGCTGACATTGTGTGTAATGAGGCATCTTTTGGGAAGGGTCCTAGAACATGTATGATTGATGTGGGTTAAATACAGGCTCTCAGTTCATTATCTTAAAGTAGCTTCCCTCATTTGTAACTTTCACTGTAGCTTTATTTACCTCCAGATTCATAGAGCTCATTCCAGGAATTTAACTGTCAGTCAGAAAAAATATGTTGAAATAAAAATATACATCTCTACATACTAAATTGAAACAATCCGAAGGATTTGGAAATATTGCTGTCTGGTAGAAGAGAACTTGGTGATGTTTATGTTTGTATACAGTTAGCTGAACTTCACCTGAAATGCTAGTGAATAGCAGACAGAGGTCTGAAGAGAGGAAGTGGCCCTGTGGTCAAAGCAGATATAACGTGGGCCTTGTCTTAGTTACTCTTCTCTCATTGCTGGGACAAATACCCGACACTCAAAATGAAGGCGGGATAGGTTTATTTAGCTCACAGTCACTGGAGGCTTCAGTCCATACTCAGCTGGGTCCAACGCAGAGCAGCACAGAGCAGAAAGCAACCTTTCATGGTGGTGGCAAAGAGCAAGAGCACAAGGGAGGGGTAGCAGCAGCTCAGGCAGCTGGCTTCTCTTTCCACCTTACATTATAATGCAAATCACCTGCCCTAGGGCAGGGGCAGCATCCACACCCACAGTAATCAATCACACACTCCAGAAGTGCCCCAAGACTGCATGAAGCTTTGGGGGGACACCTAGACACAGACCATAACAGGCCTGATACATTCTTTGAGGTTCATGAATCTTACCTGCAATCCCAGGACTGGAAATTCTGTCCTCAGTGTGACCAAGAGAATTCAACGACCGCATCAGACAAGAAGCACCTGGCAGCAACTACATGCTTAGCGGTGTTCATTCTTTCATCAGAGTTTGGTGAGAGGTATTCTGTTTAGGGTTGAGGGAAACTTTTTAGTTCAGATCAATGGGAGATTAGAAGGAAAACACTTTATCAAGCATGGGGTATCTAGATGGAGAAGAGGAAGCTATCATGAAAAGTAAAGAACTCTTTGCTAGGGGAATGATGCTATAGACATTTTTCTAAGGATTGTTTTCTTCCCAGAAAGATTTTTATGCCCAAACAAATACAAACACACACACACACACACACACACACACACACACACACCTTCACCACCTTCCCTGATCTTTAAAACTGCAAACTGTCCATTTCCAGAATCCAGAATTTCCCAGAGGAGCCAGAATTTACTGCAAGATTCCCTCAACATATTGACGGAACAGTAGAATATGTGGTACTAAGTAGCTCTTCTCTACCAAGGATTCTATTCTTCAACCATGAGCCATTATGGACTACACGGATCGAAGACTTTTAAATACATTTTTCAAATCAAATTATTTATATAGAAAATGATCCATTATCTACAGCCCTGCACACCTCAGTTGTGGAGGGGCTCCTGGACATGACAATTATGTGCCAAACCCCTGATTTTATTATTTTGATTTGCTACGGTTCACATTACTCAAAAGTTGTACAACCACTCATTGAAGAAATATGGCACTCAGTCCATTCAGAATGCCTACAACCCACCTCCGTGCTGCCACTGGTCTCAAGTGTCTTACATTTTGGAACGTAGCCTAACAGAAGAGAAGGCAGTGGATCAAGTTTCCTCCCCTCAGGCCCTGGTCTCTTTGCAGAGGCTTGGGAACTTACATCGCAGGGTTTGATGTCCCTAATGTGGCACTGTGGAGAGACTGTGGGATCCCTAAGAGTCAGAAGCATGTGGAAGGTCCTTAGGTCACCGACTGCACTTGTTTTGCAAAGGACTGAAGTACTACTCAGAAGATCTGAGTCAGTCATCAAGAGAACTACTATAAAAGAAGAGGCTGGCTGCTTCTTAGCCTCTTTGGTTTCCTGTCCTGGGATGTGATCTCTTCTTTTTGCACACACTCCTGTCATTGTGACTCCAACCCCCTGCCAAATGGATACCAGAGATGTGAACTTGCATAGCTGTGAGGTGAATAAAGCAATTTGCTTTATAAAGTTACCTGGCCTCAAGTGTTTTGCTTATAGTCATAGAATACAGACCAAAGATACCTTCTTTATGCTCCTGACTTATGATTGTTCTGAGTCAAGAAATCATTTTTCCTCAATCATCGTTTTAGAACAATCACATGAACTTTCACTTTTATAATCACTGCTACAAAATCAATCTTCATAGATATACCAACATATATTAAAAGTTAACAAGGACAGTGAAGGTTTCCTTTCTCGTTCACCCAGGGCCCAAAACAAAGATCAGCCCTCCAGGGTCCTCATCAGACTGCCACGAGGAGGTCAGCCCCTTTCCCAGCTGCTACAGTAAAGCAGCCAACCCAGGCGGAGAGGCACACCACCCGAGGAGCCCAGGTTACCTCGCCAACACCCGCTTCAAGCTTGGAGCCTTCTCAGTGCAGCACAGGGACAAAGGTGATGGTCTCGTGAGTGTAGCTGAGATTTTGGAAACAAGAAACAGCAACTCTTCAAACTACTCACTTGAGCTTATTGCGTGAATAAAGGAGAGTTTTCTTATCCCGGGTAGCCAGACTGGGTACTTGGAAAAGTCTGCAGGAGTCTCTGAGTGACCTCTTGACCTGCAGCCCTTACACGCACTTCATAACTCAGTGTGATGCGAGTGTTCTGGTCATCACACTTTCATACTTCCCTCAGACACTCTTCTTAGGAAGCGACTTTTCCTGGTTCTGTTTAGGTCCTCTTTGGGTTCACCTGACGTTTGAATTCTGCACAGTAAGGACTCCCTGGTCCGAGAGGTACCTCGTGTGCCCTTGTGACAATGGCTGAGCGTCTCCGATTCTGAACCACCCACCTCTGTCCTGCTGTGCCTGGCTTCTGGAGGCCCCTCTGTCCTCCCTCTTCTATGGATCCTCCACTTTTGTTTCTCCCTCTGTGGATACAGCAATGCATGCTTAGCTGTGTGTACATTTCTTTGGTAGCTAGATAGTTATTAGTTTTAGAAATAGCTCAACTTATTATTAGGTTAACAGAAAACCATATATAT
>NW_004524704.1:4603839-4613227 GCF_000260255.1 Octodon degus
TATATGGTTTCTTTTTCTTTAATTCACTTGCTGTCTTTGTCAAAGATTAAGTTATTTAATATCACAAATATCTCATTGACAACCCTTTCCTTTTCTTCTATTTTCTCCCTCCCCTGGCACTGGAGATGAAACACAGCAACATTCTACCATGGAGGAGTTTTATCCCAGTTCTTTTCAGCTTGAGGCAAGTTTCTCTCTAATCTGCCCACATAAGACATGCACTTTCCCCAGCCTCCTTGAGTGCTGGCGTTGGGCCACATGCCGCTGTGCCTACCACAGTCCCTTCCTTTCTGTCTTCTCTGGAGATCAATCCTGGTAGTAGAAAAGACAGACATACAACAATATACTGAATTACATTTAATTAATTATTATGCTAGTAAACACAATGATTCTTTGAGTTTCTTATGTTTTAGTCCATAAAAGCAGCAGGACCACCACGTAAGGAAGGTGACAAACACCTGTCATCCTTCCAGCTACGCTGCAGGCTCAGGAGGCAGCACAGCAAGTTCATGGCCAGCTTAGGTGAACAAAGTCAAACACTCTCAAAATGAAAAAGGACTGGGGCTGCAGCCCGTAGAAGAACACATGTCTAGCTTGTACAAGTTCCTCAGTTCAATCCCAAATAGTTAAGGATGAGAGAAAAAAGAACAGTAGTTCCATTTCCAGTGCTAGCACTGTTCTACTTAAACAGTTAATTAATAAATTTTAGACAAATTTTATTAAAAACTATGCCAGCTATCTGTAACCTATCTGTAATATCAAAATGGTTAAAATGGATGCTTATTATTTCTGACTTCTATACCAGTACTGTAGGAAAATTATTTAACAGTTACATTAGAGTAGAAGTTACCATCTTTCTACCCTTATAGAAAGAACCTCCAACTTGGAGACAAAACATTCATTTCATATGATCTTGTTAGTAATCAATAGAACTGCTCACTGGATATGCTAGACATGGCAAAATCATAGTTCCTTGAATACCTCGAAATAAGATGTGCCACTGATGTTTGGGAAATGTCATTCATATGTCAATTGCAGGTAATAGACTTTAGAGGCGTGACTTATCCTCTCACTTTCTACTTGCTGTGGTAATTGTTGATATTCCAGGGATGAGGCTCTGTTTCATTGCATACTTGGTTCAGAATGATACAGCCAGTTAATCCATGTTAGGCTTGTGTTATAAAAAAGAAATAGTTCTTTATAGTTTTGAACTTCTGAGTTTTGGAATTATTTACAAAGAAACACAACCTAACTTGTCTTGATTATGCAAGCATCAGTTCTTCTTTCTGTGATAAAGTATAGTCATGCACTTGTTACCAAATTTGTTGAACTACCAAGAAATCCTACTCAATCACAATAGGTGTTGTGTTGGTGACAGTAAATAAATCAGATCCTGTGTCTCCAGGTCTTGCAGACAAGGCAAGAAGTGTACTAAGAACCACAGAACAAGACAATATGGGATGCAAGACTGTGAACGTAGAGATGGAGAGAAGTCCTAGGGCCATTCAATCAAGGAACAATGGCTTACTGTTGGACAGAGTATTATAGAAATTGCCAAGCGGACTTGGCCGTGGAGCTCACCTTACAGGATGGGTAGGCTCTGCATGGGCAGAAGTGGTGGACGCAGAGCCCCCGACAACAGCACGCAGGGCGAACAGGTTCAAAGCGAAAGCCAAGGCAGGGTGTCTGCTAGGAGGTCGGCTACGACTGGTGAGTTTCATGGCAGTAATATTGCTACTCACAGCTTGCACCTGGATTCTTCCAAGCTCCATACCAGCCCAACTTCAGGATAAAGAGATCATTCCTTGAAATAAGCTAAGCCCTATTTGTTTGTTTGTTTCTTTCTTTTTTTTTTTTTTTTAATATAGTTAGTACAGGGTCTCCATGGTTTCACTACACAGATTGGACTCGTAGTGATCCTCCTGTTTTCAGCCTCCCAAGCACTGGGATTACAGTTGCATGCCAACATGCCCAGTCTCAATGACCATCTCAGCGTGCCCCAGGGGCAGAGCCAGCAGGGCATGCTGGGGATTGAACCCTGGTCCCTGTGCCTGCCTAAGCAGGCACTTTCGTTGGCTGAGCTATCTGGCTGGCCTTCCCTGTTTGTTTCTGAGTAAGAGTGGTTCTTGGCCTTTAGACCCATCTTCCTTTCATAAGAGATTACATTTTAGTCAGGGGACACTCTGTCAAAATAATTCATCTCAAGCCACATAGTTTTAAATTTATTCTGTTAAAGGATCATGCTCAAACGCAATTAGTTTTCATTAGTTTTATATATCTAATATTTTTAATATTTTAGTATAATTCCCCTAACATTTTATCTCCAAAGCCAAAACTAAGAACTTTTAAAATTGCAAATATTTATATATTTTAGAATTATACATTACGAGATATGGTGTGGTAATTTGGTACATGTATAGAAGTATGATGATGAAATCAGCATAATCAGCACTTCCATTTCCTTAGACAGTCATTTCTTCATGTTGACAAACTTAGAACTCCTCGTTGCTATAAAGTACATAATAAATCCTTATAAACTAGAGTCATTCTACTGTCTTGTAGAACACTGGTAGTTATTCTCATCTGTAGTTTCACCTCTATTAATGTCCTCCATCTCCCTGCACCCACTCTTCTTAAATTCTATTAGCAATATTTTACTTTCTAATTCAACAAACACAGGCTTTGTTAGTTTATGCATCAAGCAGGAGCCCTTGTGCTGGCTTGTGTCTAGATCGAGGCTTGGGGGGAAGACTTGTTTGGAGGTGGCTGAATCTAGAATATGTGACTGATTCCTGCTGCAATGTGAGGATTAAGGGTGCTGGGATTAAGGCCAGGTGACTACTGGGTCAACTGATCCACTGATTGGATTTGTTCCACCCTAATCCCAGCAGTCTATATAAGAGAAAAGGTAGAGACAGGCTTGTTGTATTTTCTGTCGGCTGCCATATATGACTGTCCCTCTGCCATGTGCCTCCCTGCTTTGGAGCTAGCTGATTATGTACCCAAACCTCCACACACCATGAGCTAAATAGACATTTCCTCCCTTAACTTTGTTTTGGGGGTATTTTGTCTCAGTAATATCACAAGTAACCTAAGATACTTGTCCTTCTGTGCTTAGAGAATTAAGCACTTTTAATCTCTTTTTTCTTTCCCCTTTTCCTCTATTCTTTTTTTTTTCTGTTATAAAATCATTGATAATACACAGATAGGAGATGCTAATTTTCTTTGCTTCTTGTTGTATGTACTGGTTTCTATTCTGTAATATGCCTAGAATAGAGGGAAATATTCATATCTTGTTTTTGTTCTATTTTCCTTCCATTTTTACCCTCTCCTAATGCAGAAGTTTCCCTGTGCTCCACCTATCCTGCGGAACCAATAATCATCCCTCTTGTCTTCAGCTCTTCCTGTTTATTCAGACATTGTTCTCTCATTATATTTGTACACAGACAGAATCGACTACATCTGACCACAGTGGGCACTCGTCCACCACGGTTCCTTTCCTTCTGTGTGCTAGCCAGGAGCCCCACATCCCATTCAGCTGTGTAAACTAAAGTCAGATCCCAGTGCTGCCAGGATATTTGTGGTTAAACCACTGGACCACCTTGGGATTGTGTTAACTCTGTGTTTTGGTTTGAGGGAGTGTGTGAGGGCTGGAGATTGATTTGACTCAGACTGACTTTTTTTCTTTAACATGGTAACTGGATAGCCTGTATCAGGTTGGCTTGGGCAAAAGAAAACCCACAGGTTTGATAATTGGTTTTGCTTGCTTTCCTACCATGATTTAAAACTGGGACCCGAAGAAGATGAGGGACAGAGAAGTAGTCCACTTGAAGAAGAGGCAACTTCCTTCTCAGCATTCAGGATGACTGTAATCTGAGGAATCTTTGAAAGAAACCAGTGGTGAGGAGAGGAGGGAGCTGGCTGTTGGGGAATTCATGTTTGCCCCAGGATATGAAAATTTCTTGTTAGAAACAACTCCAGAGTACAGTGCAGTGACCGCACAAAAGGTTTATTTGGAATTTAGCTATAGTCAATAGGTTCCCTTTCTCAATAGAGTCTTAAATTTCTTGAGCTTAAACATGTTGACTTAGTCTTGTTACGAAACTGAATCTCTCTTCTTTGCTGCCTTTGCCATTGTGTTCTTTTGAGAACTGGTCAAAAGTATGTATTTCTATCTTTTTAATGGTGGAATATTTTCCTACCATTGATGGCATGTTTGGGCAGCATGAGTAGATGCACATGTAATGACCTACAAGTTCTGCCTTTGCAAGATGAACTGATGAATTCAGGTACAACCTCAGTCTAGAACAGAGTAAACTCATGAAAAGCCCCAGAAATTTTAAATCCAGAAAGGGCTCTGGAGGCCACCATGATTAACCCCAGTACAAATGAGGGAATAGCGTCTGGGAAGGAGAATCTCCTTGCCCTCCCAGACAGCACGACCGTGCAGGGCCATGCCTCGGGCCAGAAATGGAGACTGTGCGTGATTTTCATGGCTTAAGGTAAGGAGAGTTGAAGAAAGGCTAAGGAACCATTCTCAGTAGACAAAACATGAGAAGTACAAGTGAAAGAGATTGTATCTTTTATAGAAAAAAAAATCATTTGAGAAACAATTGAAATGAAAGGTGAACAGGCACCTGGGTAAAAGATCAACATCTGTTTGTAGTAATAAATCCAGTAATGTAGGAATTGGTAGTAATATAATGTAATCATTATTAATATTATATAAGACAATGTCTTTAACAGAATTACATGGTAAAATATTTAGGCATGGTGTGATCTCATGGAAAATAATCTTCTGTAACCATTCAGGGAAAAACTCCATATTTTTTAATGTATTTAGTACAGGGTTTACAGGGTCTACAGGATCTCACTACACAGATCAGACTTGTAGTGATCCTAGTATTTTCAGCCTCCTAAGTGCTGGGATTACAGGCATGTGCCACCATGCCCAGTATCAGTCACTGTCTCAGAGCACCCAAAAGGCTGGACTGGCACAGTGTGGCAGGGAGTGAATCCCATCCCCGAGCCTTCCTAAGCAGGTGCTTTAGTCTGCTGAGCTATCTGATCAACCCTTGTCTTCCTATAATTTTTGCAATTCCTCTTTACATTGGAAATAAGTTTTCTACAAAACAACAATAACAAAATGCTGCTTTGGAGAATAATTCCTTATAGTGAGCTCCTTGAAGGCATACAAAAATGGATCTTGTGGTTATTAACAATATATCTTTTTTCTTTTTTGTCTTTTTGATACAGGGTCGCACTATGCACCTTAAGCTTGCCTTGCGCTGACTTTGTCACTCAGGCTGGTCCCAGACTCACAGTGATCCACCTGCCTCAGCCTTCCAAGTGCTGGGATTATAGGCATGCTCTAACGTGCCTGGCTCTAACAGTATCCTGTGTGGAATTTGGTCTTCCTCCACCTGCAACCTTCCATCAAAAGCTGTTGGAGAATCACAATATCTTTCCCCAGGATAATAACTACACATCAGTAACCTTTTCTGTTCTTCTTTTTGGCTTCTTTCATGCAAAATGGAATGGTAGCACATCAAATATATGTGTGTGGAACAATTCATGGTAAAACCTGTTTTCTTACAATGTGATGACACCTTATTGGTTTTTCCAATCTAATGACATCCCTCCTTCTCACCGTTTGTTTTATATGCCATTCTTGTCACATAATCTGGGCCAGCGCTCCTGTAGAATGCCCTTCAGCCTGTGTGTGTCGTCTCTTTCCACCCAGCTCCACATGGCATTTTTCTCTATCTATCACATTACCTGTCAAGGCATTTGGGTCATGACATCTCTCTGGCATAGTGCTAAACTTACTCAGGAACTCCTCTTTGACAACATAGTTAGTGGCTGGGTATTTTCAAGTTTTATTTTGATTCTAGCTCAAGACAATATAAGTTGAAGAAATTAATAGGAAAATGTCTTCAGAATTCCTCAAATCTCTGAAGCTGCTTACGATTAATGCCTTCCTGGAATGACAGGACAGCAGCACAGATTTTCAGTAATGTGAGCCTCTCACCTAAAAAAAAAAAGCAGGTGGAGAGAAAAGCGAGGCACAAAACCTCATGTACAAATGCACAATGAACTTAGGTGGCAAAGATGCTGATGCCAAATAGACATGTCACATCAACCAATGGGTGGATGGAGGGGGAAAATGACAGGCTTGAAAAGAAGGAAAGCCTCATGCAGACAATGGGTTTGCAGTAAGATCCTAAGAAGCTGTTTTGAGGACAGCATCAGAACTAGACACACCCACTTTGTCCAATATCAATGGAACTTGAAAACATGCTGTAGAGTCGGATGGGCTGACGCTTCATGGACCCGAGAAGTACAGGAAATTGGACAGCCATGATGCCTTTCCAGGGCAAAGTCCTACCCAGGGAAGAAATGACAGTAAAACTGGACATAAATGCAAAGAGACAAAGAAAATAGAAGAAGCAGAGCAATGTAAGAAGTTAACCAGAATGAGAAGTCTCAAAAATGAGCCAGTGAAAACAGCAATCGCAAAAGCTGACCAATAGGAAATTCTGTGGTATCAATGCATCCCAAAATACGGGAAAGAATGTTGATGATACTCAGTAAAATGTGATTTCAGGATTTTAGATCTAGCAAGACTTACATTCATGCACAAAGAGTGGCTATCAATTTGTGAAAACTGAGGGTGTATTTTTTCCACGAACTGATCTGCTAGAAACAAGCTTCAGAAAGTCAAAATGATTAAAGATACACCATCATAAGGTGTAGAACTGACTATCAAATGGAGGCAAAGAGAAGGAGGACTAAATGAGAATTAGTTGACCAGAGCAGGCAACAGTAGTATATATAGCTTAGCCATAGAAAATGGGGAATGAAAGGGGTGAGCCCACATAAAATATATTAATACCCATTCCTGCAATTATGATGGTTGTATTAGGTTTAGTATTGTTACTCTGAGATTTTTATGGGTGCATTAATGAATAAAGGAAATTAATGAACGTGGGATACACCATTCTATCAGTCTCTATGTCATAGAGAACTGGGATCCTCCTTGAGAATAAAGGAGATACTAATACAATGCTTAAAGGACAAGTGAAAGCCTCCACAGTTTCAAATTGAATCAGAGTACTATGAGGTTATATATCAGACTGTGATGCTGAAAGATTTCCCATTACAAGCCCATAAAACTATAGAGTTTTGGAGGAATAGGTGAAATCCTGGGGCTAGACCAGGAAATGCAGAAGGTGAGTGTGAAATAAATCATCAGAATATAGATCACTTAATATGAGAGGATTAGGGCTAGAATTGGGGCTTAATAATTCCACTTCTGAAAGCATCTTACATGTATCTTGTTTAACCACTACATGTCCTTCCTTTATAAAGTTTGCCTATATTATGTTGAGGTTTTTGTTTAGTGGACCTTTCAGTTCACTAGCCATCTGCTTCACAGTTAGGCATGAGTTTTTGACAAGGACATCTGTTTCTTGGGCTCTAAAATCTGATCCATTGTGAGCTCCCTTCGTATTGGCAGCAGTGACTTCCAGCCTCTCTCTTCTTGGGACGGGTTCAAACAGGTGCCTTAGAGGCAAAAGTCCCCTTATCATATTACAAAATGCCTTGGCATGTGGTAATGTCCGCTAATGAAATCTTCCTTGAATTGTTGGATGATAGATGTCCAGAAAGATTTTGTTTTTGTAGGAGTTTTCAAAAATCAGTTATGAGTTTTGCTTCCTGTAGTAGTCAATCAATTAATTAACTTAACAGATTCAAATTAGCACCTACCATTAGCCAAACATAGGCTAGACACTGAAGAGAAAGTAAAATCCTAAGGCACCCTTGAAACCTTGATTCCTACTCTGAGAAGCTGCCAATCTCTCGAACCCTGTCCATCAAAAGCTGCTTGTAAGTCCAAGTTTTGTCCAGGCTGAGCACACTCTACACAGAACAAGATCTGCTTAGAGTTCAAGGGCAAAATAGCGCTGCAATGAATGGCAGTCCAGTAGTTATCTTTTTGGGATAGATATTATTTCTAAAGAATTATGATCTGCCAAATACATGCAAAAAGAATAATGGCATAAACAATATGGAAGGGAAGTAGACACTCTTTTATATATTTTTATTTCATTTTTTATGCTTGAAGACATGCTAGAAAAATCAAATATGGCATATATATATATTTAGCATATGCATCTTATAAATTGACTTATACTTTTGAAGGATTTCAAACCACTGCCATGCACCTTCCATGCTGATGGCATGGCTAGTGGCTTCCTCGTCTACATTCGCTCAACCTTCTCCATTATCTGACTCAATTAGAGCAGTTGTACACTTAGCTGTCAGTAATTGGGGATTGTTTCCTCTCATGGAAGTGTATGGAGGATTGAACCTGGAGTGCTTTGCCTCTGAGCTATATCCCTTGCATTTTTACTTATTTTTGAGTCCAGGTCTCACTAAATTGCCCAGATTAGCATAAAACTTGCAATCTTCTCTTCTCAACTTCCTAACTAGCTGAAATGATAGTTTTTGTGCCACCAAACCTATCTTCATTTTACAGACTTCAATTTTATCTCTTCAGTTAAAAAATGAAGATTGGAGCTACATGGATAATTTTTAATGAATTGAGGAATTGTTTTTAAAGAATTTCCTTTGGTCTTTCCCTAAAACACAAGACAGTACAAATATCTGTTTCATTAGTAGCACATTAAATTTTATGTCCTGTTACCCTGCTGGGAGGAGCATGCATTCTTTCATAAAAACTAACTGCAAGCACCAACTTAACATCCACCTATCCTACCTCAACATTTCATCCAATTACGTAGAAGATGTAGTAGGGGCATTCACAGGGAAGCCTCCTTTCCATCCTCTTTGTTTTCTTTTATGACAAAACAAATCTCTTCCGTTTCGTTTTTCGCAGACAGCAGTGAAATTTTAAAATTTAATCCAAGGTCTGTATCTTTTCTTAAGTTGACCTGGTCCTAGTTTTCTTCATGGTGATTCTAAAGGAGCTATGTGACATCCTACGAACATGTCAGTCTTTATTTTAGTGCCCAGTATAATATTTGTCTAGTAAAAAATTTGAGTTACAACTTCTTTACTGAATAAGATACGCAAATGTATCAATGAGAGTTGAAATACGTCACATGCAGGGAAGGCAAGCCGATCCTGTCACCTACCTGCGCCAAATTTCACAACTAAGAGCATGTAGAAACGACAACTGAATCTAGTGTTTGACCAGTGCCCCTCCCTACCACTTCTGGAAGCACTCCTGGATATGTTTGCATTTTTTAAAGTGCTTATTTCCTCTTACATTTTAGTATAAATTTGACTTTGGATTAATGTTAAAGATTGCTGTTTTTTTCAGATTCTCTCTCTCTCTCTCTCTCTCTCTCTCTCTCTCTCT
>NW_004524704.1:4613327-4669774 GCF_000260255.1 Octodon degus
TCTCTCTCTCTCTCTCTCTCTTCCCTCCTCCCCTCCCTCTTCCTTTACCTTCTACGCTCCCTCCTTTTCTGTTGCTTTTTTCTTCTTTCTCATTCCTTTTCTTCTACTTCTATCCATTCCACCTTTCTAACTAAAATCCAATGAACACATTCATATTTCTCCTTTTTACGCTTCTTTTCCTTCCTGTAAGAAAACTGTTGAATGTGGGGCACATCTTTCTTATACCTATTTTACTGCACATATCTGTATACAAAGACAAGGAGATGTTATATTACAAGGCTAAAGTGTACAATATTGGTGTGTATTTTCTGTGACCTTTTGTGGCTTGTCCTTACTCCTGAGATGGTGACTGGTTCTATTTCCTTGGTGGCTGCTTTAAAAATGGTCCCAAGTTCTTTGCTCAAGATTTGGGAGGGGAACACAATAGTCCAGTTCAAGTGATAATAGTACCCTTCTTCCCTCCCCTCAAGTGATTGGTCTGGGATTGGACTGACAAATCAGTCAGATGTTTCAGTAAAATAGGCTCTGTGCCTCTACGGTCACAGAGGGAACTGGGAGTCTGGAATTTTCCAGCAGCCAAACTCCTGACGAGGAGGTAGGAAGATGTGACCTGAATGAGAAAATAAGGGATCAGGAGGAAGGCTGGGGAGAGACTGCACATGTGCAGACCCTTGGCCGTGGTCTTCCCTGAGAAAGACTGCCCGTCCACAGTGTGGTGTGCAGGCATGGCGTGCCTCTGTTTACAACACTTGGGCTGCACAGGGTCTGCCTCTCTAGTGACCAATTGTATTCGCTAATGAACCACTGTGCTCTTCTTGGAAGAGCATGTGTGTGGGCATTTGTTGCAAACCATGATGCACTGCTCCATGATCAAAGCATGACACATACGATTGCACTTCTTACATCCATGCTGTGAGGTAAGCATTACGGCTTACAACTGAGGGATTTACGGTTTATTAGGTTAAGACTCAGAGAGTACAAGTAATTGATTTTTTGTTTTTATTTTATATTTTATTGAGTAAGAACAAAAACAAAACAAAGACAGAGAAGAGCTATGTAGCTCTTAAAGGCAGAACTCAAATCTAAGATTTTCTGCTTTTGAAATATGTTTGGTTGTTCTCCATCACCTCCTGCTCTTTGTGAAGGAAGTGAATGGCAGCTGCTGATCACTGGGCACAGCAGTAGGATTTGGTAGAAACCCACGACCTGGTCAAGGAGTTGTGCCCCAGCTATGTGACGCGGAACACGCTATAGCTCTCTTTGCTTGTTGCTCTTCATCTATAGAATTCTAATTTATACAAAGAGTGCATAGTCACCATCAGATTAAGATCAACTTAGAATTGTCTAAGTATGATACAAATTTACAGAAAGCCTTCCACACACATCATCTTTGCATTCCAGGCCAAATAGTTGCAAGATTATGGAAAATGGTTAATAGTTCTACATGTCTGTGGACAAAACCAACAATCAGCTAAATGACTTGCTGCAGGACTGAGCCTCCAAAATCAAACTCACAACTTGTCGAAGACAATTATTAATTAATAAAAGTGACCTAAAATATCACCTGTAGCACTGAGCTTTCATAACTTATTTCCAAAAGTTATTTCATTATGAATATATTTTTATTTTAGCACAATTCAGAAACAATATAGTGGTCCAATTTGAAATTATATGGCATTATTTTGTTTATGTTATTGGTTAAAATAGACTTTGCAAAGTATTTTACCCTGTAGTGGATCCTGAAGCAAATTTAACCTAAAGGCAAAGGTTGGGCCTTTTCAACAGGCAAGAAACAACTCTTAAAGTATTACAACTCTTGAAAAGAAGGAAAAAGTTATACTAACAAAAAAAAGAACTTTTCTTTAAACAACTGCTGTTTATCTACGTACCTTGTAGGTGCAGTCAGGTTTTTAACACATCCCACATACACCTAAAATTTGAGTGAATATTAATAATTTTCTTTTTCTACTATAAATACCATGTTTGGAGAATTCTGATTGGTCTTGCTTCTGCAGTTTCCAATCCCCTTGAATGCTTTGTTTTTTTCAGACTTTCTCTTACTGACGCAATTGCACTGGAACATTCAAACTTATCTGAGGAGTGGAAGGGAGACAGTGGATACATTCAGCTGAACAACTGGCCCGTTGCTTATTCTGAACACTGATGCAGGTTGAGCTCTAAAATTTAACTTCTTGCTCTTTGCAGATTTGTGACAGAAAACAAGACTGAGGTCTGAAACACTGATCACTTTCAATAGTCAAACCAAAGTTTAGTTTCTAATTGCTATGCCTGCTCCTGTATGCGTATATCAGTGAGCAGGATCTCACAACCTGCAGCACACACACAATAACCCATGGCCTTTTACATTTGTAAGGCTTTTCCTCCCACAAACTGTAAGACTTTTCATAGGTTTTTGTTGTAGAGTTTGAAGCTAGACACAGATTCCTATGCCTTGCTGTGAGACGTCCCTCCAAGTCTCTCAGCAAATTATTTCCATTTCTTAGTCTCTTGTTGGTCAGTTTTCATTTATTCTGACTTTCTATTGCCAGTGTTTCTGAAAGGGGCGTATCTGGAAGAAGTGGCATGAGTGACGAAGGAGGTTGAGTCTAAAGAGACATAAAGAAAGATTCCTCAAGAATTCTCACCGTTATGTGATGCTCAAAATGATACTTCTAGACCTCCTCAGCAGATGTAAGCATCTTGGAAGACAGTGGTTGCCTCACCTGAAATATTTCTTTCATTCTAAGACTTTACAGGAAGAATACTTCTCTGGAGTCAGAAAACTGTGGGCCTTATTCTATTTCTTTAAGAACTGTGTCATATTCCTTTCTTTCATTTTCCTTTTTCTTCAGTTTCCATGCTATTTTTCACTTTCCTGGCTGCCTTTCTCTTTTTCCTCTGCTTGCTTCTGACAAAGTTATCAAAGTTTCTGTCTGCACCCTTTTCTGTCTTCACATGTGTTCAAAGATCTCCATAATTTGTTTGTTATTGACTCTGTATCTGTCCTACATGCTTGCTTCCAAAGCTACATAACCAAACAACCCTTGACAATTACAGGGCTGTGGACCTCCAGCTGGATGGATGCAAAACCAAACTCCTCCCAAAGTAGATTTAGATTTATTTATTTATTTATTTATTTTGTATTTTAGGGATGGGTCTACAGGTTGTTCAGGGTCTCACTACTAGTTTGGACTTGTAGTGATCCGCCTCCCAAGAGCTAGGATTACAGGTCTGTGCCACCACGCCCAGTCTCAGAGAGCTCCATGAGTGGAGCCAGCACAGCAGGCCCAGGGATCGAACCCCTGGCCCCTGAGCCTGCTTGCAGGTGCTTAATCTGCTGAGCTATTTGGTCGGCCCCCAAAGTAGACTTAAAGTGAGGTGACTGCCGAGCCCATGACATTTCCTCTTGCCTATGTGAAGAATGTCGATAGGATCAAGCTGATACAAGAACAGTCTGCTTTTGAGGAAGTTAGAATGTGATGAAGAAACTAGAAACTATAAGCAGTTAGAGTTAGGATTTTGCCATTTTTTAACAACAGTTACAGGAAACAAGCTATGACACTCCTAGAAGCTGGTAAGCTGCCGTGAGAGGTCCTTAAGTTTCTGCCTGAAAGTGTTGAAGCTTTTTTATTGCCATTTTAATAAAAAATTCTCATTGTATATTCACTAAGTTTAATAACTATGCCATCATCAATCCAACTAGCTAAGCAAGAAGTAAGAAATCTCAAGACTCAGTTTTCTGTCCACATTTCATGACTTGCAATAGGGTTAGGCTGTCTTTGGCAAGGATCGTATTCCACTATCTGAGATTGTTTCAAGTTCTGTAAGACTAGAGACTGGATTTCCACCTCTCAGGAGGTTGAACGCATTCAAATTATCACATACTGCTATTCTTTTAATTGGTTTGCAGATGAGGTAGTTAATTTACATTGAGGCACTAAGTATCCACAAATTCTAAAACATAAGTCCCCTCAGTGAGGTGATCCTGGAACCCAGGCCAGTCTGACTAAAGAGTAGCAGGCACATTTCTTTCCATTCATAGTTATTGTGTGAATGATCTCAGTCTTTCTTTCAGGGTGTCTTCGGAAATGCAACAAGCAGATTGTGTGACTCTTTGGGATGTCACCCTGTCCACCCCCTTAAGAGTTACTTGCATCCAACCTGACTACTTTGACATAGGAGAACTATTTGTAGATAAGACACTGTAGTCTTAATGCTATCAGATCCATAGACTTTTGCACAGAGGGTGAGAGGCAGGACTGAGCTTTCCCTCCCAGAACATGTTACCATTGCACAATGCGATATTCTGTTGAGCTTAAGGGGGAGGTTGCACTGCTGAAATGGTGTAAATTGACTCGTGGGGAAAACACATCTGAACTGGCTGTTGAAAAAGGGAAGATAACATGGACAAGCAGACAGAGACCAGGCAATCCCACAGTAAGGGAAGAGAATGAGAAGTAGCCAGATGTACAAATACAGAGCATACTTAGTGAAAGGTAAGATAAGCCCAGGTGCTCGTAATGTTGTATGCATTTGGTGAAAGTGGGAGAAAACAAATTTGAAAGTATAACCTAAGAACAAGAATTGGATGCCATCAGGGAAAAAACTGAACAATGAAACAATAAGGGGAAGTAAAGAGAAAAGGTAAAGAAAGGTAGGGAAGGAAAAACGAATAAGGGAGGAGGACAGAGAAGTAGAGATGAAATGAATTAATGCGCTCATAATCTGCACCATCATTCGCTACTGTCTTCTGGATCTTGTGTTAAGACATGCAAGTGCAAAAGCCAACGTTCGACTACATTCTCTGCGATGCTAGGTTACTGGCCGTTCTAAGGAGACAATGAGTGCTGCGGCGCAAGAAACAGAGAAGACGAGGCCTGTAGTTTCTGTGGTGCGCTCTCTAGAGAGATTCTCCTGAACAGATTGAAGGAAAGGGGAATTCAGGCTAGGCTCAGAGAGCTCCTAGAACTGAGCAGGAGAGGCTGGGAAGCTGGGGAAGCCCAGGGAGCTTGAGTCCATGTGGCGAAACACCAGAGTGGACAGGGTCGCGTGGACGGAGGATCCCCTGTGGGCGTGGGTTGCACTTGCTTGCAGACATCCATGAGAACACTGATTCACTATATGTGTGAGACTCAAGTGGGGTGGGAGGTAAGGACGAGGCAGAGTCGTAGCCGAGGGTGTTGCTGGGACGGATGATGAGCTTACACAGACTTGTGGTGTCTGCTCTCAATGGAGAGACAGGAAGTCCTCACAATCTGGAGGGAGGCGAAACCATTAACAGGACTCTTGGCTCAATAGCAGGGAAAAAATTAAAGCCTGGACTGAATATTGTGCTGGTTCTACCTAATGAAGAAAGACCCAAGAGGATGAAAAAGCTTCTCAGTAACGTAACTGAGCAAAGCCCAAGTATGCATTTTAGGAAGCCAAAAGCTAACTAGAACTCATCAAGTTAAAATTTACAGTAAAAAAATCTCAGGAAAGCAAAGAAGAAAAAGATGACATTAAAATGATAAAGATAAATTACAGAAATATAGGGAGTAAATGGAGAAGACAATTAAGTGGAGGAAAAAAAAGCAGGCCAAAGACATGCAAGGAAATTTCACAAAGAAATCCAATGGCCAGTGAAACAAAGTAATAGCCACGCCAATACTAGAAACAATGAAAATTTAAACTAAGGCACCAAATTAACTTCTATTTTTTTTAAAAACTTATTTTTAATCATTTATTTATTTATTTATTTGCTACAGGACCTCTTCATGCAGCTCAGACTCACAGTGATCCTCCTGTCTCAGCCTCTGCAGCACTGAGATTATAGGCATGCGCCATCACTCCTGGTTGCAGTGGCTGGCACGGCGTGCCTGGGGCGCTGGGGCTGGCACGGCATGTGGTAGTGGGGATTGAATTTGGGTTCTTGCTCTTACCAGGCAGATGCTTACACCACCGAGCTCTCTCCCCAGCCCATACTTTTAATTTTTAAGCTTTTTAAGCTTTGATAATCTTAGAAAAGATGATGCTGGGAAATAAAGGGAGTTGTAGATGTTCTTGATGTGCCTAAGGGTGCACACACTCCCTGGAGGGTTTAGAGATGTTCTGTGCCTCCCTGGACCTCGCACTCTCACTTCTAGTAATTCTTTTTTTTTTTTTTTTTTTTTTTTGGTTTACGTATTTGGCACAAAGTCTCACTATATAGATTGGACTTGTAGTGATCCTCTTGTTTCCGCCTCCCCATTGCTGGGACTGCAGGCCTGTACTATCACGCCTGGTCTCTGTGGCCAGCACAGCATGCCTGGGGGTGGGGCCCGCATGTCACATGGTGCTGGGGATCGAATCCCAGTCCCGGCGCTTGCCTAAGTAGGTGCTTAGTCTGCTGAGCTATCTTGCTAGCCCTTCACTTCTAGTAATTCATCTCACTGTCTAAGTAAAGCACATGTGGAAAGATGTAGCCAAAATAATATTCACCACTCCTGTGCGTATCATAAGGAGGAGCTTCATGCACAGTGGAGGACTGCTCTGCCATACAGAAGACGAGGAAAAACAAGTCTTGTGTAGAGAATAGGTCCTTCTGGAGCCCAAAATGCTAAGTGAAATAAGCCAGACACACCAGCTTAAGGACTGTGTGGTTTCTCTCATATAACAAACTCAAAGCATAAAGAGCAAAATGAAAATCAGATGATAGGAGACAGAAGAGAGACCTTTTGCACCAGGGAAGGGTAAAAAGAGCTGGAGTGAGGAGGAGGGAAGGTAGTTGAAAGTGATGAAAAACAATTAATAGGTGTTATGTACACATGGTAATTGCCCACAAGAAATGTGATTGTCATGTACTGCACATGTGTGCTAATAAAAGTGAAGTGTTAAAAATTGACGTCTTGTTCAATAATTTGTATGCCTACTGTATTGGTAAGTGAAACAAATCAGACTTCCATGTGTAACCATCCTGTTGTCTTGCTAGCATGAGCACCTGAAAGAAGTAAGATCTGAAAGGTAGAATAATACTGTGCAAGCAAAAGAATCTATTCAATGTGATGGAAAACCTGGGATGAGGAAAAGGACAAAAGGGAGAAGGGAAAAAAAATATATGAATGGATATATGCAGGACAGCTTGGATAATTGTTGATTTCTGTTGGTTTATTAAAAGGAGCAGTTAATGCTAATTTTTTAAAATCTTTTGCTTCTTTTTAATTTCTTATAATTTTTAAACCTATTTTTCAGGTTTATATCTGGTCATCTAACTAACTAATGTAGAGATAACATTATTCAATACAACAGCCACTGTGAAATTCCTATTACTTTCTTTGAGAAATTTGAATCACTTCTTCTTTTTTTTTTTTTTTACCATTTTGTATTCTTTGAAAAATAAAAAAGATTCAAAAATAATGTAAATGCCTAACAGGAATTAATTGGTTTAACTACCTATATACATGCAGGATACAAAATACCATAAAAATATGGAGTAAAACACTATTAACTGTCATGGTGTGGCTTTGGTGAGAAAAACAGCAGATCTGAAGTTACATACAATATCATTTCACCATTGACAGAAACATACATGTGTGTATATGTGCTTACATGCTTGGGGTGCACATAGAAACGCATAGATACACACAATGGCCAAGATCCGGAAAGATACAATGCCAACTAAGCTTTTGTTTCACACGTTTTTCCTTTGTTTAGTTTTTGCTTACTGTATTGAATTGTTCTGCACACGCCTAACTTATGTGAGGAATTAAATAACCCATCCCACACTGTCTCAGCACTTGATGTGTTTCATAACCGAGTGATTCAAGGGTTCCTCGGCTCCAGGTTCTTTGGAATTGCAGCGGTCTTGCTGAGCAACACATTTGGAAGCGCCTCAGCAGGGTGAGCAGGGCCCGGGAGGGTGCACCTGGCCCGTGCCAAGCTCCTGTGCTTGCATTTTTTCTGGCCCTGCACTCCACAAATGCAGTGCTGAAGGCAGCCGCCTACAGGTGGGTGCTCTGCTGCCTTAGTGCAATCTGCAGAGACTGACTCACTTGCTGAATCACTTGCTGGTGACGTGACTCGCAGCGTGGTTACCCACAGGCATTTCTGCTGTGCCTCGGTACCCTGAGGGGAGCTTTATTTTAACGTATTAGCAGAGGGTTTTCCAGTCCAAGTGAAAGGTTGTGAATGACTGAGAGAGGCCACACCCTCACACTCAGATCTGTTTACAGCCCAGAAGGACTGGGGCAAGTCAACCTCTTGGGCTTGTATCCTGCTTTGGCATCTCTGGGCATTTTCTAACTTGAAAGTTGGAATTTTGATTACAGGACAATGTCTCCTGTTTCAATCATCTTTATAGTTCTGCCCTTTAAAGCTACCCCCAAAAGGCCTCTATTTTCCAATGCAGGCTACAGTTGCTAAGATAAGAGCCTGGAGTTTGTGGCCTGAGGCTGCTGGAAGGTTTCTTCTGCATCTAAGTGCAAAGGAACACTTCATGGGTTCTGTGTTCTGTACTCTGCATGGTGTCCCCGTCATCCCTTCAGCTGAGCATGCTGGAAAGACCCTTGTTGGAACAATCAGCTTACACATTAAGATGATAACCTGTGCAAAACTTCAAAAATGTGCCAGGGACTGTGCTACATGCTGAGGGTAGAAAAATGAATCAGACAAAAACAAACAAACAAACTGGCCTTGGATAATTGAGAAGCCACAAAAGGATGTTGTGTGAATAAATTTCATGTTTGTACAGTCTGGAAACAAGGCACACATACATAACAATACATGCGTAATGTCAAGGATGCTTCCAATATTTGAAATCTGTACTATGCTATCTTTATCTCTTGATTTGACAGACACCTGTTGGGTATGAAAAGGAAAGGGCAATAGTGACAATAGAGAGATTCCACATTCCAATGATTTATTTCCTCTTCCTGATGAAGACAAACTCAGGGAGAGACAAGAAAAAAGTTTCAGAGGCTGAGTAGATGTTCATAAAACAAGAGCTGGAGAAGGGTGTTGCCTATACAGGAAACACTAAAAGGAGGAATAGATCCTTGTCCAGTTTGAGATCACAAGAACTTTTCAAGAATTGATTATCCAGAGTTTATTGTTTATTGAGGTTATGGGGCTGAGAATAGAGAAATGGTGGCACCAGTTTTCTTTCATTAATTACCATCCTGGCAAACAGAGACATGACAATCAATATATTGATACTAGTAAGAAAACAATCAATAAACATTCAGGAAGTAATGTGGACAGTTACCAGCTGTAACAATTTGGATTTTGAAAACATAAAGTGCAAGGCCAACCAAAAAACTCAGCAAATTAAAGCATCTACAAGCAGGCACGGGGGGGGGGGGGGGGGGTTGATCCCCAGGCCTGCTGTGCCAGCCTCATCCTGGGGTGAGCTGAGATGGCAATTGAGACTGGGCATGGTGGTACACACCTGTAATCCCAGCTCTTGGGAAGCTGTAAACAGGCAGATCACTATGAGTCTGATTGAGTAGTGAGACCCTGAACACCCTGTAGACCCTTCTCTAAAAAAAAAATACACAAAAAAAGAAAACATAAAGTGAAGATTAAGTGTGCTTCTTTGATAATCTGTTGTAGCTTTCTAGAATTTCCAGTGCTACACCATTTATTATAGACCACAGCCTAAGGAAGCACAAGCAACTCCTTGAAAGTTCCTTGTTGAGCTGGGTTTAGAAGGTTAGATGGGAGGATTTCTATGGCTACTGTTTTTGAGTCTCAGATCTGAAATCTTGGTCTAGTCAAAGTCATGGAAAAGACTGAAGTTGAGCAAAATCAAGTCCTGTCTCAGAGTCCAAGGCTAGAAACTAAGGAAGGAGTTTCAGAGACTCAATGCATACCACTTGGATACTAATCAGCACACTTATTTTACCCTAACCCAAGCCTAGTGAAAATTTCTATTTCCCAAAGCCCTAATGTGATTTCTATGGTACTGGTTTGCAGGTCACACTTTGAGTAGACAGAATGTAAGCCAGTGCTTCTCTAACATTGTATCAGCTGAAAGTCTGTAAGAAACAGTGCTTTCTGGTCTCTGGAGATAGGAGAGGCAATCAGAAAAAAGAAATGTCATCAAGAAGTAGGTCCACAGAGTCAGAACCATATAAAAATGGTGGCCATGTAAACCAACAGAAGACTGATGAATTAGAAGAGTTGAGAGAACTAAGACATAGAACTCTACAAGTCTGATAAGTAACTTTTAGAGTGTGCTCCCTCTTAGTGTTAATGAGTGTTTCCCACAGAATTTTCTGCACACTAATTGGAAGGCAATGCACATTTAAAATGTGGACTCTGTATCATCTCTTACCAAATCATCATATTTAGAGGACAGGTCAGGTGACTGGCATTTTCACAATGCAAAAGCACTTTACCTGTTCTAAAGTTCTGGGCCAGGGAGATAGCTCAGTGGAATAAGTGTTTGCTTGGCAAGCACAAGGTCCTGAGTTTGATCCCTGGTACCACCAAAAAATAAATAATAACAACAACAACAATAATAATAATAATAATTAAAATGAAAATAGTTATTACATCCTTGTTTAGATAGTATAATAACTTGTATATGTGAAGGCTGCCTGAACACAGGACATGGGAGATAAGTTCAAAACAAATAGAAGTGTTTCTTACAGAGAGAAGACTTCCAGTATGTAAGAGTTTTTCATTGAACAGCCGTGGTGCACACTCTGGGAAATCACTGGCTGTGCTTACTGGATGCTGTGACATGCTGTGATTGACCTCATGACAATCAGAATGCCCTCTCTTGCATGTCCACATCTCTAAAGTGCACAATGAAAACTCAAACTCAAACTCCCTGCTTCTCTGCCAGGATAATGTGAAAGACAGATAAAATATATCGAACATTGCTTGTATAGAAGCATTGACTATATAAAAAAATTAAGTTCATGAAACTGAAATCGCACCTCCAGAAGCTGTTAATGCAGGCAAGATAGGAGATAAGGAATAAGATGAAAAAGCACTGAAAATGTGAAGGTTTAGATTTGCAGCTAGTTGTTAGCTGTGCAGATGTCAAATTATCATTTCTTCTGCCTGTGTATATTTTCTTTTATATAAAATTGAAGTTTTTTTTAAATGTTGCCTGATATTTATCTCACAGGATTAGTAGGTGTTGATGAATAAATAAGTATATTATAAAAAATTCAATTTAAATAAAATGTGTTATTCAAAATAATTACCTTTTGTTTATGATATGAGAAGGCTCTGGGTGGGAGTCAGTCTGAAACCAGGTACTGTGTGTTTTAGAAATCCTTCTGTGGCCCTGGCAGTGCCAGTCAGCAAGCCTTCTTATTGGCTGAAATTGTGTATCCAGCGCACAAATAAAAATAACCTGCAGCTGCAATGTTAAAGTTTGTTTTTGACTTTAACTTTGCACCCTAAAGCCCTTGAGAATTTCCCATGTGCGCATTCAAGAGCAGGTGGTCAGTGGGAAATTCCCATAAGTGCCCTGAATGGGTTTGTTGTTGTTGTTGTTGTTGTTAGTATTCATTAAGGCTATATTAGATCCTTTCAATTCCTTTTTTTTCTGTATTTTCCTGTGTCTCTTTTTCTTGCTGGTGTGTGTGTGTGTGTGTGTGTGTGTGTGTGTGTGTGTCTTTGTGACAGAAATCACTCACTGCTTCTTCTGTACCAATTCTCCTACACCTCATTACCTCAAAATCCTAAAGCTGCAGACAGTGTTAATATGCTGGCCACATTCTAGAAAGGGTCAGTCAGTGGAGACCCCCAGCAGGGAATCAAAAGTAGGGATGGAAGGAAAGTGAGGCTTCTGGCTTTGGTCCTCAAGCCCTGCAATGCCCCCCCTCAGATGATCACTGACATGTCATTATGGCAGCATCTCTGATGGTCTCACTCTTGTCAGGTTCATCTCTTCCATCTCTTGATACTTTAGGCCTCTGGATTGGGACAGAATACCAGTGCCACTGGTCCCAGATGCCATATAATCTCTTCCACCAGCCCCACACTTTGCCTATGCTCTTCTCATTATGATTTTTTTTTTGCAAATAAACTAATCTTGTATTATCCTAATTTGAGTAAGACATCTATGTCTTGTTGTGATCTTTACTGATGCAAAATGAACTGGACTTTGAGACAGTAAACTGAAAGTAGTAATGTTTCTACAAATAATTTGCCATGGAATACTCCTATCAAATGTCTAGTCTTTTCCACATACAATCAAAAAAGTATTGGATTATTGTGTGATATTTATTTGTTTATTTATTTTTTGTATTTCAGGGAAGGGTCTACAGGGTGTTCAGGATCTCACTGCTAGATTGGACTCATAGTGGTTCTCCTGTTTACAGCCTCACAAGAGCTGAGATTACAGGTGCGCACCACCACACCCAGTCTCAATTGCTGTCTCAGTGCACCCCACAGGTGGGGCTGGCACGGTAGACCCAGGGATTGAACCCCCAACACCTGTACCTGCTTGCAGGCACTTTAATCCACTGAGCTATTTGGCTGGCCCTATTTTGTGATTTCTAAAAGTCCCTTTTCCAGGCACTCCTGAAAGTAAGAGCAATCACTGTAGAAACATGAAGTTTTGCTGTGATTATCATTAGCTGGAATTTGCATACCTGTGTTCACCTCCCTGTCATTTCATCAAGTGGGACTCAAAGCATATGTACAGGTAAAAAAGGAGCTTTCTGATGTTTGAATTGCTTTGACACTTACTAATATATGTGATTCTTAGTGGGTGGTGGTTTTGATCACTGTTTGCTTATTTGGAAATGGCATGAACATTAAATTTAGAAATGCCTGATTTGGTGGCCTGTGTTGTTCAAATTTGAATGGTTTCAAAAAGGAAATGCAGCTTTCTGTTCTTTTAGACAATGTTCATCATCGTCCATCAATCAATCAACTGGCTGTCTGGGAACACTTGCTGTCACGCATGCTAATCCAGCTTCTCAATTACCATTGTTTTGACTCTTGGGAGGCAAAGAAAAGCACTCTGAGAAAGAGAGATGACAAGAAGAGTGTGGCCATGGCAGCCGCTGACTTGGAGCCAGCCGCAGCGCTGTTGGCTGCCTTCAAAACAGTGCTGTTATTCTGTCAAGTTATAGCTCCTAAGGAACTCTCCCTTGCAGGAGCCTGAATCAGGAGACTGGTAGCATGCGCTTTCTGTGCTCAGAAGGATCTATTGAGCAGGCAGGTGACAAGACTAATTCAATCCTAAAACACTGCTTTCATATCTTGATCCAATTTGTTTTTATATTGTTTACTTTGTTCTTCTTTGACAATGTTTCTATATTGCTTTCCAACTTAAATGGTTCAATAAACTATCATGTTGACAGAAAGAGTAATATTCATACAATACACAACAGCCTGTGGGTTGTTTTATCTCTTCTTGTTATATTTCATCCTGGTCATTGTCATGTACACTTGGGTTGTAGCAACCTTTGGTAAATGGTACCTGTGCACAAAGTCATTGTTCCTAATCCAAGTCCAAAGATGCATCCAAGTCTTCCTCAGATATGTTCATATGCCCTGGGAATGGTCCCATGCACAGGCCACAGGTTTTGCTAGTGTTTTGGAGGGACCAGGAGAGAGACCATGAAATGCTGCCTAAGTGTGACCCAAAATGGAAATAGTCATCTGAAATCCTGTGAGAAATTTCTCAATTCTCTTTTACTAGGTAAAACAAGAAGACCATTTTAGCTCAAACTTTCATTCAACTTAGTCACCTCTATACACCCTTCACAAAGAGCTGTGACATAGACCTAACCACACTGAGCCACAAACAATTGGTTTCTTCTTTCGTTGTCCACAGCATGCTCCAATACCTTATTGGAACATTGAGTGATCCTCCCCTGGCTTATACAGTGTGGACTCTACAGGGCACTATTGCATGTCCTTCCATTGACAAGGCATTATTCTCCTTGTGCTCAGTCAGAGTAGAAGCTCACCAAAGGCTTGCATGAATGCTCTGTATTGAAGTTGATTACAGAATACAATAAAGGCAGCACAAGGAAAAAAAAAAACTACAAAAATAGCCCAAGTTTTCCTGCATATAAATCTTTCTGGATCTAGGAATGCTGTCCAAAGAAATTTTACACCAAGAAAGATTAAGGTAATGCAACACTTCTATTCCACAGTCAAGATGTAAGTAAAAATGCTTTAATATGTGTTGATAGTGAACTACCTGTGGCATAGCCTTGTCTTTCGGTCTTTGTACTCAATGTTCCCCTCACTCCTTTGAACACCGCAGCTACCAAACATGGTCTGAAGGTTTATAAAATGAAGCCTCAGGAAGCAGCTCCAGAGGATGGGGTAGGAAGCCCAAAGGACAACGAGATTCACCAAAGTGGTGAGGTGATGTTGGAATATAAACTCTACTTAGAACACTAATCTAGCAAGACTTTGTTTCTCATTATAAAGGTGAAGCTGATTTAAAAGGCCTGGTGCTTCTGTAGGTGGTTTCTTGAGTACATTGGCTGCCTGAAGCCAATAACTAATTTACAGAGATTTCTCAATCATGGGTGGGTTATTTTCATAGGAGGGATTTCAGTGGATTTCCCACACCGTCTTCCAAGATAACCTCTGTTTACTAATCTACCGACCTACTGAGCATCTGCAGTAACCTCAGTGATTAGGTGAAAATCTATTTTGCACTAAGCAGATTGGCATTTTCTTTCTGCTCATTAGGAATAAGCATCACTAGCCACTACCTCTATCTTTTGCATTTATGGATCTATTACAATGTGCTAGGCCTTCTACAATATAGTTGGTGTTAACTGTTAATATGTATTTAACACATATGAATATATTTCTATTTTCTTCACAATTTTAATTCTTATTATTTCTGCTTTGCAGTACACAATGATAACCTTTCTCACAGGGCATTGGTACCTGGACACAACACATCTTAAATTTTTTCTCATTCTCTTCCTCTCCTCTTCCTTCTTCCCATCTAAATCTTTATTCCTTCCTATTTGCATGAGATCAATCTCCTTGCTTCTTATTATCTATTTTTTTATCTTGACCTTTACATTTTTAGTTTCTCATCCAAGAGAAACTAAGTAATATCTCACCTCATATGTCTGATTTATTTTACTTACCATTATGATCTCAAAGTGCATCTATTTTCTTATAAATGACTCACGTTTGTTCTTTACAACAAGGTACCATTTTATTGTGTTTCTTTCTTTTTGTCTTTTTTATTAATTTTATTGAGAAACAGATAGCAATGAGACAGCTTCGAAACCGATTAATAGGACAGATTCAATAATTCATACATCGCATGTTGTTATCTTCTTAGTGGTTATTCATAATACAAGATGCAGACATGACATCCTGTCCAATTACTATTAGTACAAATTTTTTATCTCATTGAATTAAAAGAAAGTAGCTGTATGTCTATCCTAACTATTTTGTATATATAGATACAAAATGGTCCTTCCTTTGTATCCTTTTATTGTTTAGTTTCATCAGAGATGGGTATTCCATTGCCATTTAAATATTGTAGGTGCGTGAATTCCGCAAAATAATCCAATATAGTCCAGTAGTCCATAATAGTAGTGGGTTATTTGTAGGACTGGCGATGTCAGAAGTTGTTGACGTGAGCCTTTCCATTGAGTTGAAAGGACATGTTTCTTTATGCAGCTATCTGCTGACAGACACATAGACTACATCCAAGGTCTGACTGCTATGAACCATGAGTGTGTATGTGTCACTGTAATATGTTGTCTTAATTCTTGGAGGAAGACATCCAGAAGGGGAATACTGGGGTCAAATAGAATCCTTTTTGTTTTGAATCCATTTCAGTTTTTGAGGAATCTTTCCATAGTAGTTGTCCTAGTTTATACTCCCTCCAACAACGTAGAAAAGTTGCATCCCCCTACACACACATACCAACCACACCAGAATTTCTTATTGTTTAATTTCTTTGATAGCCATTCTCTCCAGGGTAAGATGAAATCTCTCTCTCTCTCTCTCTCTCTCTCTCTCTCTCTCTCTCTCTCTCTCTCTGTCTGGTGGAACGAGGGATTGAACTCAGGCCTTTGTGCTTGCCAGGGAAGCGCTTAGTCCCCTGAGTCATCTCCCCAGCCCCTGGATGAAATCTCCATGTTGCTTAATTTGTATTTCTCTAGTGAGGAAAGATGTTGTAAATTTTTCATGTTTTTATTGTCCATTTGTACTCCTGAAAAGTGTCTATTCATTTATTTGACCAAATCTTGATTTTTGAGTGGGTTTTTTACTTTGGGTGTTCTTTCTTTCTTTTGTTCATTCTTTATATATCCTATATGCTAATCCTATGTCAGACAAATTGTTGGGAATGTTTTTGTCCTTCTGTAGTTTGTCTCTTCACTTTATTGATTGCATCCATTGTTGTGCAGAAGCTTTTAAATTTGATATTATCTTATTTGTTTATTCTTGATGACTTTTTTTTTCAACTTGGATTCGGTTCAGACAACCCTGCCCTATGTCTGTATCTTTAAGAGTTTTACCTGTTTTATTTTCCACCAGGTGAATTCAGGATCTTGAGTTGGCCAGGCAGGCACTCTGCCACTGAGCTACATCCTCAGCCCCAGTATATCTATTTAGTGTTTAGACCTTTGATACATTTTGATTTTAGTCAAGTGAGATATGTAGAAACCAGAAGAGACCCAGAATATCAAAAGCAATGTCAGGAAATAAGAACAAAGCAAGAGGCAAAACAATCCCAGACTTCAAGTTACATTACAAAGAGACAATGATTAAAAAACAAAACAAACAAACAAAAAACAAACATGGCACTGTCACAAAGAGACATGTATCAGTGCAACAGAACAGAAGATGCAAAAACAGCCCCAAGCGTGTTAAGCTCTCTGATCTTAAAAAAAGGTGAGTGGTGAAAACATACACCATCGGAAACTTAACCCGTTTAGTAAGGACTGTTGGGAAAACTGACTGTCCACATGCAGAAGACTGTCTAGACTAACATATCCCACGTGTATTAAGACTTCCTAACATTTGTTAGCAAATACATTATCTACTTTATATGTATTATTTTATTTCAGCCTCACACAATTCTAAAATTTATGTTCTCCCCTAATATTCATAGATATAGAAACCAAAGCTAATTAAAATCCTATCATTTATATTCGGAAGAAATGAGACTCGACTCTAAGTGAGTCCAATTCTAAGCCTATGCACCTTGTCTCTATGCTTCTTCCACTAAGTGTGCAGATCCCCTTATATGTCATTAACAGGAAAAAAATTAAAAGATCAATCTGTGGCTACTAATATGTCAAAAATAGGCAATATACACATAGACTAGTTTAGATTAGGCCATGGCTACAGCCAAATTGATGGGTTAGTTCACTGTAAGTGTTGTACCTCCTAATATTCCACCAATTTAGGATCCTGATAAAGGTCACTTTCCTTTGAATTGTATAATCCAACTTATTTCAAGAGACTGGATTTCCTTTGAGTAAAACAACAGAACAAAGCTACTCTTTTGTCCCCAGCCTCAGTTGCTCAATGTGCCCATTTCTTCTCCCTGCATTCTAGAAATCAGCCCTGTGCGCCCTCTTGTTACTGGCATGAAGCACAAAGCCTCTGCACACACCTCAGACAACTCCAAGGCTTTCTGCCTTTTGGCCACAGCTAACTTAGCAGGTCCTTACTCCAAATCATGTGTGAGTCTAACCTCCTCAGAATGCTCCTTCCTTTCTTTGGCACTATGCAGCATCTTTAATACTCCTCTACTGTGGCACTTAACTGTATTTCACCTTACTTTCTGTAGGTGGGCTGCTAACTATAAATCTCTCCAGGAGAGGATAAGAGGATCCAGTGAAATTTTCACAGAAAAAAATAGTATAAGCCTTCCTGGTGAAAGGTCAGGATATTTGAGGACAGTTTATTGCACCTTTGACGAAAAACTAATGGGAAAACATCCCTCAGTAAGATTATAATTTATCTGATAGTTTAGAGTTCTCATCACTCTTTCTTAACTCTTCTATAGTCTAATTCAACAAAATTCCCAAACCTAACTTGGAATAGGGGGACTTTTACGGGTTTAGGAGTAATGAAAATATCAGAGAAAGAGAATTTCCATACCTTATATCAAAAGGTATATTTATAATTTCTGGTATTGTTCATGAAAATGAACTAGCAATAACTTTTGTACTTTTTTCTCTGTTCTCTGAGAGGCTCTGTACCTGCAGTTCTTTAATTGAGATAACTCTCACAGTATCTCTGTGAGACATATTCTGCTCCAGTATTCATCCATAATCACTTTTCTGCTTAACACCTATACACTGCTCCCATTTTAACTTGAAATAAAAGAAGAAATCCTTACAGTGGCTTAGAAGACCTGATGCCGCCTTGATTTTCTGACCTCTGGTCCATCGATCCTTGCGCACACTCTCTTGCTTCATTGGGTTATTGCAATACTAGCATTCTTGTTCTTCCAACATTCCAGAAAATCCCTAATCTCAGGGACTTTCGTTGTCTGTTCTTACTGCCCAGAGCACTCATTTCTCGGGTATCTACATGGCCTACTCCATCATCCCCTTCAGAGAAAGTGGGATCACTGTCTTTAAGTCCCATCATTAAGACAGTTTTTCAGATCTTACATTATCCAGTCTTAGGCAAACCACAAACCTTATTTTATCCTGCTTTTCTCCTCACTATCAAACTATGTGTGGTCACCAGGAGGAAATTTATTTTCCATCTGAGGACCTTCCTGTATTTTATTTTCTCTTCCTTTTCAGTACTCCTACTCCACCCTTAGGACCCCGCCATTCAGCTTTCTGATTCCAGCTCAAGTGAAGCATCTTGTCTATCCGTCAAGGTGAATTGTAGTGCACCTAGTTTCACATACTTCTTGTCCTTTCTTCCGCACCATTTAAAAAAGTTTTTAAGTACTTTTAAAGCATTTGTTCCTTTCTTCACAACATTTAAACCTCAATAGATGTGGGAGGCTACATAATAACTCCAGGCCTCCAATCCTATTGCACGTGGGTTTCCGGGTTCCTCTTCCCCTACCTCTGCTGAGCTAAGCTCCTAATTCTTCTTACCCGGCCTATTTCCCATAAGTCTCCTGCTATGCCCCGGAGGTGGGACTTCCTGTCATAGCCCAGTTGCCTAGTTACTCGCGCCTTTTACCTGCCGACGTCATTTCCCTGCGCCTCGACTATGTATACCCAGCACCTCCCCTAAATAAATGAGACTTGATCAGAATCCTGTCTTGTCTCCAATTCTCGTGTCTCCTGTCCTTTGTCCCCTCCTCAATTCCCCGCTTCTCTCCCAGGTGACCTTCGTTGATGGACCTGCTGGTTCGGGACAAACAGAGAAGAACTAATTTATTCTATGCAGCACTGTTTCCAGTATATATCCCAGATGCTAGATAGACATCTATTGAGTGAATAAATGATTAAGAATTCATTGAAAACTTATAAATATGGAAATGACTTGATATAACATATACTTTTTCTAGAAGGTCATGATTCTGAGTTTAGTTTCCCCAAACTTAAATGGTGATTAGAAGACATATATCTATATATCTATATATCTTTATCTATTTCTATCTATCTACATCATATATATATATATATATATATATATGATACCTGGCATTCTCACATTCCATGGTTTTATTCTGGGATGCCTGCAAAAGCACTTTTAAAATTTATCTTGTATTTGTAATTTTATGTCTTATTTGTGAGATGGGTAAAATCCAGTGTGCCAGCTACCACTTTATGTAAGCCAAAGATGAAAGGGCTCAGTGGTTCATGGCAAACAAGATATCATGTCTTGGTTGGAGTCTATCACCAAAATAGATAGCATATCACCAAGTAAAATTATGAATGCAAAATCAAGGAAGGCACACACACAATTTTACTGATTTCCTTCTGGGCTTTTGCTTTTCTTCTTTGTGATTCTTTAGAGTCAGAATGACAGACAAGTAGAGAGAGCTATCCCAAACCCTTCAACGTTGCCCTTGTATGGTGGCCTACACATCTCGATTAAGATGACTAGAACTCTTCCCATTTTTGTTTAATCTCATTAGCATGGGGATATGTAAAATTCATGATTTGTAGAGGTCTGAAGATAAATGTAACAGCCTGTATTAGCTGACACTTGTCAGTGCATATTAGATTTGGAAGTAGGCTATCAGCCATTGAGCGGAACTCTAGCATGCAGCTATGCATTTGTTGACTCAGCAAGCCCTTAATGAACCACACATCAGGTGCTGTGCATGGACCAAAAATACAAATACACCACAGACAAGGGAAACTGAGTAGTCTGTTGCAAAGGCAACCTTTTCAATGTGACCTTTGATTAAGAGCGTTAAAACTAGGAAATGAGGTGTTAATTTCTTGTTCTATTTCACAGTTGCAGGACTACGTAAACTTTGGCCTACAGGGCTAAATATGGCTAGCTGTGTGTTTTATAAATCAAATTTTATTGAAATACACTCATACCTGTTTGTTTATAAATTATTTACACCTATTTTCCTGCTAAAATTGTTGCCATAGTGACCACATGCCTAGCAAATCCAAATATCTTCACTATCTGCTCTGTTGTAGAAAAAAAATAATCTTTTCTTTAATAAAAATTCTGCTTTTAGACTGATTCTAAAATAATATTTATAGGTCATAAACTTAGAAGTAGCATAGAAGTACCACTTTTCCTTTTTAAGTTGAGTATATATAAACGATTTTCTTGTTTGTCTACCAACAATCCAATGAACTAACGGAACTTAACTCAGTGTAGGAATAGATTAGGGGAAGCCTACCATAGGAGAGATTCCTCCATAAATAGAGGGGAAAAAGTTCCTGCTTGGGTAGGCACTTGCAGTGTGCTAAAGAAAAAATATCTTTGTACATGCTGCTAAGATAAAATGCCATCAAGTTCCAAACAACAGAAATTTGTGTTCTCTGTATTCTGGAAAATTTGAAGTCCATAATCAAGTCACTGATGGTCTGTATCCGGAGACTACTCACTTCCTGTTTCATAGATGGGCTCTTGCTGTGTTCCCACATGGAGAAAAATACAAACAAGGTCTCTTGAGCCTATTCTATAAGATATTCAACTCCATTCTTAAGAACTTTACCCTGACTTAGCTACTTTTGAAAAGAACCCACTTTCTAATACCATGTTTTATGATTTGTGTCTAGATGTACCCCTAAAGCCTCATGCAGTTATAGGTGGGGTTTTTCAGAGGTGGCTAGATCTGGTGTGTGACCCTGGAATTAATTCTTGGTACAATGCTTGATCAAGGGCACAAAGATTAAAGGTATGAATATAGTTTCCCTATGTAGTCTGGATAAAATATAAGGGACAGGATGATCTGTGCTTGTCCCCTGCTTATTTGCTTGCTTTGTTACCTTCTGCCCCCCATGAACTATTTCTCTTTGGCAGCAGCTGTCTCCTATCCATCCTGCCTTGGAGGCAGCCAACTATAGACTGAGACCTCTACAAACTGTGAGCATAATAAACATTTCCTCCCTTAACTTGTGGCTGTTGGGTATTTTGTCTCAGCAACAAAGAAAGTCACTAACACAGAATTTAGTACCAGAGAAATGGGGTTGATACTGTAACTGTACCTGATCATATGGTTCAGAAGCCTTTGGGACAGGCTTGTGGGAAGAGATGTCATCTAAAAAAATAGAGCTGTAACACCTGAGGCTGTACTTGACAGGAGATTCTGGTGAGAGCTCAGAAGACAAGAAAATGAAGAAAAATCCTACCAGTGCTGACCAGGGTCAGGTGGTTTCTGCTGAGAAGAACTCCACTGGGTATTGGACTCTAGACAATGTGTGTTATACCTTGGCCAACAGTTTGTCTGCATTTTGCTTGTTATCCACAGATTTTGCCTAAGATTGGGATTAAAGGCAGTACACTAATCTTGCAGAAGAAATATCAAGACAGTCTAATGTTGAGGCGATGTCATGGCTACTGTTAGGGGCTTTTAGCCAGATTTATGTTGAGAATCAACAGCCAAGTTCCTAGCAGATTGATTCCAAACATTGTGAGTTTAGCCAGAAAGGAAATGTCATTAAAGTTTCTGCCTGGCGAGATGGAAAAGAGGAGAAAATGGTCAATGAAAAGACTATCAAGGAAAAGCCACATATTTCAGAAGAAAACAACAGAAAATATGGCCTGAAGACATCATAAGAACCACTAGCACTCCAGCCTTTGGAGCTGGAAAGAATGCTTTGAAAAGAGCATGCCAGAGCACCATGTACCAGAATGGTAGTGCTCTAGAGAAGTTGTTCTTCAGAATTTCACTCAAACCTTATTACCAAGAGAGAAGAAAGCCTAGAAACTACTGTGGCTGGTGCAAGCATGCAAAATGTAAGAGTTGTGAGGTCAGGAAGGCTTTACCCTGATTTCAGAGGAAGGCATAGAAATTCAGAAAGTGTGGTCCTGAGACGGTGATGTATGAAGCAGTGAGTGTCAATTTTAAGGTACAGTAGTGTCCCCAGAAGTTTAGAGCAGCCAAAAATGTGCATCATATCAGGAAAACTTTGAGGAGGGAGCAGAACAGGCCCGAGTGAAAAGTCATAGCAGCTTCAACTTCCAGAAGTGTCATGGGGTGGAGCCACCCTTTGGAACTCTACTTGCAAAGAGAGCCAGGGATGCTGGACATGGAACTATGGGACCTAATGTTTGCCTGGCTGGATTTTGAACTACTTTGATCTCATTCCTTTGTATCCCCTATTTATATCTTTTGGAATGATATTATTTATCTTGTGTTCCTGAATGTTGGAAGTGTTAAATGCCATTTTCATTTGTACAAAGGCTTACAGCTAACAGTTTGCCTTAAATCTCAGATGAGACTCAGGAATTGGATTTTTCAGCAGTGCTGAAGCTGTTAGGACTTTGAAACCCCTTGGAAATGTGATAAATGCCTTTTGCATGAAAGAATGCACATGAATCTTGGGGGCCATGTGTGGAATGTTATGGTTTGTGTTTTATACTCCACAAACCTCATATAGGCATGGGTGAGGATTTCTAGAGTTTGCTGGATATAGAGCATGTGACCCTGGAGCTGATTCATGGTGCAATGTTAGTGTGAAGGGCACTAAAATTAGTAGTGTGAGTGCGCTCATCTTTCTGTAACCTGGATGAGATGTAGGGATGGGAAGAGCTGTAATGGTCCTTTGCTTGCTTATTTGCCTTGCTGCCTTCTGCCCACCATGAACTGTTTCTCTTCGGAGGTGCCTGTCTGCTGTCCCTCCTGCCTCAGAGGCAGATGATTATGGACTGAAACCTCTACACTCTGTGAGTTAGAGAAACCTTTCTTCATTTAACTTGTAGGTGTTCAATATTTTGACTCAGAAACAAGAAAAGTAAATAAAACACCATCTCTCTAGGGGTGAGAATTTTAACATTTGAATTTTTTGGAGATGCAAAAGCTTAGATGATAGCTAACCTCTAAAGTATTATTGCATGGGAACAATTGAAAATTATCTATAAAGCCAAAGTTTAATATGCGATATGGAAGCATACTTAAACTTCATGAAACAGTCATTTTGTTTCCAAGAAGAAAAAGACTAAATTTGGTTGCAGCGACAGAGAAGATGCTGTGTTATTATTTAAGGATTCTACTATCTCATCCATACAAAGTCCTACTAAGTGGTATCATACTAAAGTTTAGAAGATGTTGAATAGTTTTCTTGGGACTGAAACAAATGAGATTTTTCTGAAAGAAAGATGCACTAGGCAAAATATCTTGGCTTCTGGAAATGCATCTAAAAAGTCAGCACTGTTAATATATTTTTCTGTCATTTTATTAATTTTATTGAGAAAAAATAACAATGAGACAGTTTCAAAGCAGACTACTAGGACAGTTTCAATAATTAATACATTGCATATTGTTGTCTTCATAGTGGTTATTCATAGTACAAGATGCAGACATGATATCTTGTCCAATTACTATTAGTACAAGTTTTTCTTCTCATTGAACTAAGAGAAAGTAGCTGTACATCTATCCTATTTCGTATATACAGATACAAAATAGTCCTTCACTTGTATCCCCTTTTTTGTTTAGTTTTGTAAGAGATGGATATTTCATTGCCATTTAAATATTGTAGGTGCATGAATTCAGCAAAATAATCCAATATAGTCCAGTAGATCATAATAGTAGTTGTTATCTATAGGACTGGCAATGTCAGAAGTTGTTGACTTGAGCCTTTTACAGCTCAGCATTTTAATATGGCTTTACTTTTTATACCTCATTTTTATACTTTTCTGTTGGATGGTTAAGACAAAGATAGAGCAAGACCTATATAACAAGAAATGTAACTTTTGTATCTGACATAATTCTAATAATAACACCAGCAAGGGCCAACAAGAGAGGTCAGCAGACTAAGCACCTGCTCAGGCAAGCTCAGGGACCAGCGTTTGGTCCCCAGCACTACATTTCATGCCAGCCCCACCCGTGAGCATGCTGACCCAGCAGTTGGGACCAGGCGTGGTGGCACATGCCCGTAATCCCAGTGCTGAGGAGGCTGAAAACAGGGGGATCATGATGAGTCTGAGCTGCGTTGTGAGATCCAGTACCAAAACATATTAAAAAATAAAACAAAATAAGTAAATAAAAATAACACCAGCAAAACAGTTTGATAGAGAAAGCTAACGTATGCAGGACTTCACCAGCAAGAGTTGCACTCATGGCCTCTGGAAAGTTTTGTCCTGGGGCTCAGAACCCTAAGTGCTTACCTGGAATTCAGGAGCGCTGGCACCTCATCATCATCGACCCATCTCCACACAGCAAATGAGCATGTTTCCTGCATTAACTACACCTTCCTGCAGCAAATTGGCTCAAATGTGGTATTTTAGTTGGCGTTACACTGAATTATTATTTAATTAAAATAAAAGGCTAATTAATTTTCTGAGTTACTGTGCAAAAGTTGCTATACTCCAGTCAAAACCAAATTAACAGAATATTATCAAATGCTCAGTTTGCTTCCTGCAGGAGGTCTACTGTATTTCTCCTATTTGGCTATCTAAAAGTATACTTGTCCTAGAAATAAACTAAAGGAGACTATTTGGATTCATTAAATGTCACCACGATAAACAACTTGAATAAACTTCTGTTTACTCATTTTATAGATAGGAAAATCTGAAACCTGAAAAGAAAAAGATGTTACCCAAGACCTCACGTGTCATTAAGGTAAAGCTTAATGAGAGGGCTTCTGATTTTCATCCCTGTACTCATTCCATTGGACTTAGAAAAATGAGCTTTCTGAGAGGACTTACAATATGCCATTTTTAGTTACTTTTCACTTATTTCTGGGACAACATACCAGACATCCAGAATTAAGGGAGGAAAAGTTTATTTAGCTCATAGTTTGTGGAGGTTTCAATCCATGCCTGCCTGGCTCCAAAAGCAGAATGAAACATGAGAGTGTAGCTGTTCATGGTGGTAAAAACCAGCAAAATAGCAAGAGCAAAAGAAAGAGCAGTGGCGGCAGCAGCAGAGGGAAGCCTCTCTCCCTTCCTTATATTGTGTTCAGGTTTTCTCTCCCCAGGTGGGTGCAGTTTTCACATTCATAATCCCACCAGTACTTACACCCATAATCCCAGCATTGGGTCAAGAATTAATACAATCTTTAGAGGCCTGCCCCAATGACTGCATGATTTTTGGCGAGACAAGGAGACACAAACCATAACATGCTGGCACCATAGAGAACTTCACAGATTATCCTTCTGATGTTTCTGTTTTATTGTTTGGCCACTGAGGGATACAGGGGAAAACTGTCAAGTCACATAGCTGGGCCAAGATGACTGCCCCAATTTCTGCCCTCGGCCTTTGTCATGGCAGTCTCTAGAGTGAATCCTAGAGAGTGTAGGAACTTTCGTGTAGGAGAGTTGAGGTGTCCTGCGCACCATCTCTGAGATTGCAAAATTGTCCACATAAAGACTTTGGAAAGGCATGTCTCCTTTCTACGGAGATAAATCTCTGGTGATGCATGAACTGGTTGCTATGTCTTCCTCAAGCTCAGCACTTCCCCAGAGATCCCTCATGAGATGAAGAGATCCCAGGATCCTCACTGCCCCATTAATGCTTCCATCCTGTCTGCACCTTGTTGTACAATTTTTAGTCCTATAAATGTTCAGGGTGTACTTTTCTGTAGTCGGGTTTTTCTTTGCTTTGATTAGTACGTGTTGATGGTATATGTCTCAGTTTTCTCACATTGCTGAGACAAAATACCCAAATCCCAAAATGAAGGAAGGAAAGGTTTACTTAGCTCATTGTTACTGGAGATTTCAGTCTATACTCAGCTGGCTTCGAGGCAGAGCGGCACATGGCAGAGGGCAGCCATTCATAGCTGCAGCAAAGAGCAAGACAGCAAAAGAAGTGGCAGCAGCTCAGGCAGCTAGCGAGCCTCTCTCCCTTCCTCACATGGTAATGCAGAGTATCTGCTCCAGGAAACTCACACCCATAAACCCAACATTGGTTCAAGAATCAATCACAAACTCCAGAAGCTGCCTCATGACTTCATGAGGCTTTGGGAGACAACTAGACACAAATCATAACAGTATATAATACACACACTCGTCTCAGGATATCACTACATATATCTGTATCATATCTATAGTCTGATTATTTTTTAAAAGTCCCAAACAGAAGACCACACCTACCTTCTACAGCTATTGCATTTTCTCTCAAATACTGAGTGTTTTCACACACAGACCTAGAATAAATACCTCCCTGCAATGATTTCCAAATGACCCAGAATGCAACAGATTAGTGAGGATTAGATTTCCACAATGGAATAGCTAGGAAGAGTCGAAGAAGTAGGTTTTAAATTAAGTTTTATTAATTTGCTCACTTTCTGGCATTGAGGTGCTCCATTTTCTCATCTGGAAATGGTTATTACAATACCTACTTCATCATGTGTCATAACAATGAAAGAAAGCAACTATACAAGCCACTTGCATAACACCTGACAAAAGTAACTATGCAAGCATTAGATCCAAAACTCCATACTGCTTTAGAATGCAGCGGCGAAAATCTTCTCCAAATGTCCCTGCTGTGAGGGAGTGATGGTACTCACACTCCTAGTGATATTTTCACTCTTTGAAACTACTGAGAATGTTAGCCAGGTTAAAAAAAAAAAAAAAAAAACCCTGTCTGATGCTTCCGTTCGACCATGCTCTTTGTCTAATAAGCTTTAATTGTTAAGCATTTCCAACAGTGTTCTTTTTTTTTGTAGAGAGAGGAGTGGCTCTGGAATAATCTATGAATTTGTCCCAGTTCTAATTTAGATTTTTTTTTTTCTGAGTAAACCAAGATAATACAGAAACTAAGGGGGAAACTGCTGCTGAAAGCTATTGGGTAAATTTCCATTGAATACATAGGGAAAAGCAGGTCAAGGTGTTTCTGGCAAGGGTAACATAGAGCCAGTTGTCTGTTCTTCTGCCATGAATTTAGCCACAGTGAAGAAATCAGGCCTCACTTGCAATGGTTTGTCTTCCTGTTACATATTCTCAGTAGGGAGAAACAGCTTGCATCCAAACCCTGGCCAGGCCCTGGGGATTGGTAGTGTCAACTTCCATTTTCAGAAGCTCGTGTGAGACTCTGAACTATACATCAAGGTGAGATTTGGATGACTGCATACATGGAAAAGGGGGGTAGTTGAAATATGTTGGTAACTGTCTCATCGAGAGTCTTTTTCCTACACCCAGACCTCCCATACTTGAGATTGGTGAGATGCCCAGACTTATTTCAGTGAATTGCTTGGATCATGCACCTCAGCCAAAAGCTTAGGGGACTTCATAACTATGGTGCCAGGGGAAAGAGCTGTTAATGAACTGCAGGGACTACCCCACAAGGAAGCATGACTCTTTCTCAAGAGGCCTGAGGAGGATTGCAAAATTCAGGGATGGGAGGCGGAGTGTGAGCGATGGATTCTTCTAGAGACAAGCAAGGGCAAGGCTGGAAAACAGAATACTCAGAGAAGAGTTGAACCCCTCTGACATAGGTTTTGAGAGGGAAGGAGGATCATAGTCTTTCTCATGGAGGAAGACTACAAGTCTTGATGTGCTAGAAAGATTCTACCAGGAAAAATACTCACAAAAGAGACAAGATTGTTAGACTACTTCCTGCAAGGACAAAGGATTTGGAGCTGCTCTTTGCCCCTCTGATGTGGAAAATAATCCCACTGCTTTGTCCTCACAATCATACAAAACAGAAGCATAGAGACTTTCTTGCAGACAGAAAATGAAAGGATCTACTTACAGCAACACAAAGTGGGGAAGCCTTGCATTTTATAATGAAGTAAGACAGATTCTCACTCTCAGTTCCTCTCCATTTAGTAAGCTGGGGAGAGCCATTTAATCCTTTAGGTATTTGAACTACAATAAAAATGAATATTAGCCACAGCATGTTGTTGTAAGGATCAAATTAGGCTAAATATGTAAACACACAGTTCACAGAGCATTGCTGATAAGAGGTGTTATTTTCCTTACTTATTTAATTTCATTTTCTATTTCAATGTTTATTCTTAGTTCTAAATTATGACAGTTAAAAAGGCAGGAGAGATAATGAAGTTACAAAAAGTTGGAATACATTCCACAAAGTAAGATTTTAATTTTCTTTCCTTGGGGCCAAAGCAAAGATTACATGGGATTAAAAATGCATACACCTTTTCCTTTCTGTCAAAAGTTTTGCGTGAAATATTTTCTCTTATATTCACCATGACACTGTTTGAGTGAGCAGAGCAACTCCCACTGCACAAATGGAGAAACGGAGGCTGCAAGAAGTTACCTTCCCAAAGTGACACAACAGAGTTCAGTGGGAGGAGGGAAGAAATACATCACAGAAGATTGTAAAAGCGTGGAAAATATGGATGATTTAGAAAGCATTTCTAGAGACCTGGGGAAAACTTCAGTTGAGCTCCATTTTGAAATGCCTAAAAGTAAGAATGTGGAGTATTCCAGACCTAAAAAACAGAATTACCAAGGTTCCAAAATAGTAAAATGCAGAGCAAACTCAAGGCATGGGGTCTGAGTGTGTGCTAAAGGTCTCCATTGCTAAAGGAACTTTTTGATGATCTTCAAGACTCAGATCTTCCTCCTGCCCCCGTGAGACAGGAAGCGAGGTGGTGTGATGTGTTGTGAAGCTCTCAGGTCCCAAAGATCAGCAATGACATGGCATACAGCCCTGGCTGCCTGGGCTATGAAAGGGACAAGATGTGCTTTTTAGAGACCGCCTTGAGGTCTTTGAGAAAACACAGATCCCTTCTCACTTCATTTGTCTCAGTTACATATTTTGAAAGACAATTTGTTTTAATTGTGTAGGTTTTTGGATAAGACCTTTAGTTGGAAACTCACTAATTCAAGATCAGATCTCTGCCCTTTTATTTATTTGTAGTTTCAGTAAATGATGATTACAATCCTCATGGAAATTGGCTCATGCATATAGCATGTCTTAACACTTTTTTCATCTGTGCCACTTCTCTCTCTCTCTCTCTCTCTCTCTCTCTCTCTCTCTCTCTCTCTCTCTCTCTCTCTCTCTCTCTCTCTCCATCTCTTGGTTCCCCTTTCTTTTGTAAAAAGAAAACAATTTGCTTAGGGTTACAAAATTACTTAGGGGAAGGTTCAAGGCCAAATTCTTTCTCCATTTCCATGATGCTTTTCTTAAGATGAGAGAACATGCACATTGCAATATTCTATGCCATGCTGATACCAGTTTTTATATTTCAGTGATCTCAGGCCCTGGAGTGTTCCTGATCTTACTGACCTGCTCCTGGAGAAGTGCTGACAGTGGACTCAGGCCCAGTGTCTTCGTAGTACACTAGTTGTTACTCAAAAAGTGAACTTCACTTTGCCTTCTAAAGTTTTCACCCCTTGTGCTTTTAATTTCTCTTTTTGCAATGAAAGATATTCTCAGTTCTCCATAAGCTCTTTCTAATCCAAATAGAGCATCCTCAGAAGTCCTCATTTCTCCTGCTAAAGATGTGGTTCTGTTACCTGACCAAAATATGGAAATTCTTCCTCAAACCTTCTATGAGATTTGCATTGTTGGATGCCATGGTGGCTAGGAACACACCCTTGGTTAGGTGTGAACACCACGTTCCTGTTTGGAAACACCTTCCCAAGAATGGTGCCTTTATATGTCCTATTTTTTTGAAGTAGGCAAACCACTCTGTTTAAAAATAAATAATCCAAAGCCTTGTCTTTGTTCTGTAGCTTATATATCATCACATTCACCATCTTTTCTGCAATTCCATGAGTGATGAAACACAGGAGCTCATCTGTCCTTCTTTGCTTTGGAAGTACTACATGTGAGATTTTGCTATGAGGGAAGTTGTCCTTTGTACCCTGAATGTGTATCTGAACTTGTGTTTAACAACTGCTATCAGTTTTTCTCTCATTACTTTTACTAATCAGCAGCAAGCTTGAAACATTTTTTTTAAATTTGGTGGTACTGAGGATTGAATGCAGGACCCTGAGCTTACTAGAAAAGCATTTATTCTACTGAGCTGTCTCCCCAGCCTAACACATTTTTTATTCTAGGTAATGAGCAACAAGGAAAGTCATGGGAGATAGGAATAAAACAGAGAAATAAGCAATTGTGGTTTCCTCCTGTTCAGAGCACATTTTTTTCTTAATATTTTTATAAATCAGACTGCTTCAATGACTCATTTGATATAAGAGGATTTGAAAATTTTATTTCTGCTCTGCCTAATGTTTACTTCTGCACTAATGATGATAATAATATTGTGACTACCAAGAATTCATTCTGTACCTCCAGATCACTTCTCCAAACCAGTCTTCTGACTGAAGTGCCTTCTTTTAGAGAAAAAAATAAAAAATTCACTGTAGAGACTGTGCTCTTTGCCTTCAGATATTTTAAGAGTTACCTAACCTATAGTCCCCAAAACTAGAATTAAATTTTTACTGGGCAGAAATTTCAAGGAAACATGCTACTCTCAATTAGATAGAATCACATATGGCTAATGGCATATGTAGATGGAGTGTGCTGTCTCATGAGGAAGTACATTTCCTGTTGTAGAGAAAGTGCTAGCAGAAGTAGGCTATCACTAAAAGGGTGTAGAAGAATCTGCACCTTCAAGAATATTTGCTAAAATATTTATGTTTTAGATCCCAGCGTTCTATAAATACAGGATGACTAGCAAGGAGGGAGAGGAAGCATTAGCGTGAATAAGCATGAACCTTTCTACCTCTTAGGTCTCTGGACTGCAGGGTAGCAAGGTTCTAAGCTCGAGACGGTGCCCGGTAGGTTCTTTCCACAGGGTTTCAGGCAGAATGCTCGAGGTTGTTTTCTGAGCAGGGTACATCCTGTGATGCCAATTACGTCTACTGAATTCTTCCTCCCACCTCCCAAGTGCCTGAGGCTGATTCGAGGCCAAGCACACCTGAGTGGGAGGGAGGAAGACAAGTTTCTCAACTTGTGGTGCTCAGAATGTGTTCATTTCTTCATGTGACGTTCGATAGCTTCACATTATGATTTTTTTCTTAGTGTGTGCCCAGGGTAAAGGAGCTAAAGAGTTTTAGCAGCTCAACAGCAAACGCTACATTTCGATGTCCACTTTCATAATTTCAGAGGGGGGAAACGGATGAATAAAATCCTGAGTCTTCAAATGCTTGGGATTCTGGGAAACTTCTAGAGTTTGAGACTAATTCAACAATGTCATGTGACTTGGCTCTGTAATTCTTTGTATCCCTCCAAAAGAATTACTAAGTAACTCAGAGATAATTTGTATTCTAGCACAAGAGCCATATTAGCAAGGAAATGTGGTTTCTTCTATGACTCGGATCATAAACCAGATCCAGCAGCACTATGCGTGTCCCAACTCTTGGAGAGAGACGGGTCATTTCCTCAGGTTTTCAGTTATGGATTTTTGAATCCAAAAATGTTGAGCTGCGCAAGGTCTTAGACATCACTAACCCTGTTCTTTGGTGGAAAGTGGACACTGAATGAAGTTGGCTAAAAGGACTAAGTGCTCAAGAATCGGTGGAGCATGCCAGGGAATAGCTCAGGGGCTCTGCGTCTGCCTGGCGAGTGTGACCTGGTGCTGCAGCAATAGAGCCTTTAGGACATAGATGAAGCTAAACTCTTCAGTGCTCTTCCTAGAACGTTTGTCATCCGTCCTTAGCACTACTGCCAGGTGCCGTTTCATATCGTGAATGACCTAGCGCTCATGTGTGCACTCCCTCAGATTTAGTGGACGTCAGTCACGCAAGGCCCATGTAGCCTTAGCTATCCACAGGAGCTTTTTATTTTAATGGGATAGTATAAGTAGCTAGAGAAGAGAACCAAACACCTGCTCAGGAGAAGATAAGGCCATTGGATGTAAAAAAAAAAAAAAAAAAAAAAAAAATCCAAATTTTTTGAAAGCCAATAGGAAGAAATGAACTAGCCCATGGTTCTGGCGTTCTAGGATCAGTGCTCTTGACTGACTTCCTGGCCCCTTGGTAGCTCTGTGTAATAGGATTTGCCATGTGCACGCATGTGTCCCAAAGGAAACAGTCACCAAGCTGAATGACACATGGTGAGATGCCGTGCATGTTTAGAAGCGATTGTCACAGGCGCCAGCTTGATTACAAAGGAGCTTTGTTCCAAAGGTGGCGTTAATTGTGGTGTCAGCGCCAAGTTACAGATGGCTTATGAAAGTTGCTCATGACGTTGGAAAGGAGAGGATGAACAGGCCTGGTTCGTATCCATCAAGCTCTCCAAATTCCACAGCTGGGATTATTTAACGTTCCGAGAGGTGTGTACTCAAAATGTATTTACCTTTTCATTTATTTTTCTATATACTTGTTGCAGAAAACACAATGTACTTGTGTTAGAACGTCAGCTGCATTGACTAAGAGGACCAGCTGATAGTAGCATGAAATAAATTTGAACAGACCTCTTCTCTAGAATTTTTCTTTCAGTGATATACTGATACCAATTTAACATACCTATTTTAGGTTAATCAGACCGACATATAATTCTTGGTCAAAAATATGATGAATACTTAAAAAATTTATATTTATGACAGAAAAGACACATTGTCATTCATCCTCCTCAGAATACTTCCTTTAATTTCAAACATATTTATCCCATCATTCTTCCACTTTTTGAGCCAGTTCTCAGAGTCCTCTTTTATCTCTTTAGTTGTTGTATCCTGGCTGGTTCAATGTCCTGAATCAATTCAAAAGATTTCTCAGGCCAGGGAGATAGCTTGGAGGTTTAAGTGAATGACCTGGGTTTGGTCCCCAATACCAAATGCTGTGCCAGCCCTGAAGCCAGGACTGGTGGCGCACACCTGTAATCTCAGTGCTGGGGAGGCTGAGACAGGAGGATCACTATGAGTCTGAACTGAGAAGTGAGACCCTGTACCAAATAAATAAATAAAAGATTTTTTTAAAAAAAAAAAGATTTCTCTTTTGCATCATTTAGACATTGAGGAGAACTAGCCATCATACAGGGCCAGATCCAGTGAAGAAGGTGGATAAGGACGAGTTATAATGTTCGCAGCAGGCTACCCTCCCACTGATGGTACTCAGGGGCACCAGTATTTCACAAATTAAATAATTTTTATTTACCTCTTAAGCATATTCAGAAGAGAGGACTTCTAGACTACTTCAGAAAGTGGCAACTGTGATGGGCTTAGTGTGTTCAAAGCGAGGGTGCCTTTTCCAAGGAGAATTGACAACAATGCATTTTTTTTTAAACCACAATAAGCTTTTTAAAAAATGCAAAATTCTGGGCCAGGTTGATAGCTCCGTGGACTGAAGTGTCTATTTAGGCAGAGTTCAACGGCCAAGGTTTGATCCTCAGCCTGCCATGCCAGCCCCTTCCAGGCAGTGGGCTGAGACAGCAACTGAGACTGGGCGTGGTGGTGCACGCCTGTAATCCCAGCACTTGGGAGGCTGAAAACAGGAGGATCACTGTGAGTCTGACCTACCTAGTGAGACCCTGTAGATCCTGTTTTTTTGTACTAAATGCATAAATAAGTTTAAAAAAAAAAAACATTTACCATGTATTTTGATCACACCTTGTATATCTGAAAGGTACATATACAATGAATAAATGCCTGGATATTGTGAACAATTAATTACATGCGGAATGAAATACATATGAATTTAAAAGCATTGCATTTTGTTAGTATTTTTAAAAGTTTAAGAAGGATAGACTAGCAAAAACGAAGTGGGCAACATATCAGAATAGAAAACTCAAGCTCACATCCTCTCAGGGAAGCATCAATTTAAATGCTCACCCATGCAGGACATCCATGTCACGTGAGGAAAGGAACCCAGATAAGAGGTGATCTCACCTATGCACAACAGAACGAAGGAGATAAAAGGACAGGAAGGACCGATTTCTAGCACCCATGTCGCCTTTCCTCCGAGCCTTTGCAGCAGAATGCAGGAGGAAATCTTTCCCTATTGTAGTTTGGATCTGGAGTGGCCCAAAAAGTTCATGTAATGAAGGTTTAGTCTGCAGAGTGGTGCTATAGGAAGGAGAACTCTTTAAAGAGAATTGTGGGACACTTTGAAGAGGATTGTGACACTCCATTCTCATTCTCTCTTCTCTCTCTCTCTCTCTCTCTCTCTCTCTCTCTCTCTCTCTCTCTCTCAGTGTCAACGTTCAGATGATTATGAAGTAAGTTGCTCAGCTGACAATGTGCCCCAGCCCTAAGGCACTATTTTAACGCAGGCCTGAGACCTTCACTACTATGATACGCAAAGGACCTCCTCTCTGCTTAACTCTGTTGTTTCATGCCCTTCAGTGCAGTAATGCAGACCTTACTCACACACTTGCATGTGAAAGAAACGTGTGTGGCACAGACCCGATCTAGAGTTGCCTCATGAACCTTTGTGCCCCTGTGACCTCTGCAAACTCAAGCTCTAGACCAGAAGTTTCAGACCTGATTTCCAGGCTGGAAACAAAGCCAGTGCAGTACACCATGGCACGAATCCACAGCAAAGAAAGTCTAATCACTTAATAAAAGGCAATAAAATAAAGCATGAGAGCATGGGTTCCATAATCCCCTTTGATAGTACACCCTGAATAATGTAAGACTTGCCCCTGGATCTCCCTTCTAAAAGACACTACGATCTTCCAATAATGCCATGGACTGGGGTCCACCTTTTATCCTACATACATTTGAGGAACATTCCAGATTCAAATTATAGGAGGAATTAACAAAAGAACTGAACCCACAAGAAGACTACCAGAAGAAAACAAAGAAATTGTTTTTGATGTTAGTTGGAAAAGAGAGGTTTGATATAAAAGCTCCCCCAATAGGAGCAAAGATAGAAAAATGCCATTCTGCCATCCTACAAAGCTTTTGTGTGCTCAGTGAAACTATAAAGAGGGAAAATATAACTTATTTAATGAGAGAAAATATTTTCAAACCATTTACATTGTACAGGTAACTGTCCAAAATAAAGAACACAAACAATGTATATAACTAGAAAACAAATAAACAAACTGTAAAAAGGTCCAAGGACCTAAATAGACTTTCTCAATAGAAGATATGCAAGTGATCAACATGTATATGAGATAATACTGAAGCCGCTGACCATCAGATAAATTCAATGCAAACCCACAATAAGATGCTACCTCATAATGACAGAATGGCTACTATGAAAAATAGAAGTGTTAGCAATTAATGTGCAGAAAAGGGCACCACTGTAGATACTGAATGGGAATGGAATTGGTACTGGAAATATGGAGAACTCTCTGGAAGCTCCTCTCAAATTGAAAAACAAAATTCCATGTGATCTAGAGTTTCAATCCACTCCAACCCAGTGGGTCATGTATCTAAAGAAAATGAAATCAGTGAGTTGAAATAATTTAAATTCTCCCTTGTAGAATTCACACCAATCATGATATGGATTCAACCTGTGATCATTAATCAGTGAAGAGATAAGGCAAATGTGATGTGCATACGCAGTGGAATATTATTCAGCCTTGAAACAAAGCTTTATCATTTGCAATAATGTAGGTACAATAGAAGAAATTACTGTAAGTAAAATAAGGCAGACACTGAAAGGCAAATACTGCATGGTTTCATTTGTATACAGAATACATCAGTAATTAAATTTACAATGCCAAGAAGAGAATGGTATTAGCTAAGGATGAAGAAAATGAGGAGATGATGGGGAATGAGTCACAAGACTCAGGATGAAAGTTCTAGAGTTCAAATGACTACAGAGAATAAATGCATCGTGTACTTGAAGTTTTCTGAAGAAACAAGAAAAGTTCTTAAGTGGTAGAATGAGAAAGCACTTAAGAGTGAGAATGGAAGGCCTAATTTGAGAGCAACAAATCCTGAGAGAATAAAAGCATAAATATTGAGCTCCAGCTCAACCTGAAATTATTTTCTGAAAGAATTCTCCAACTTGTATAACTGGGCAGCTGAGGATCTACTCACTAGGTAGAAGAATCCAAGGACACGATTCTCAGCTTTTAAAGTGACTAGGACTTAGGGAAGGCACAGGATCACAGAGAAAACATTGTAAGTGGACTAAATTCATTCTTAGAAATTTTGTCCAAGCCCAAAGGTGATGTGAATAGAACTATAAATATTCATTAAAAAGAGTAGGCCAGCACCTGAAGATATGACCAGAGATTTAAACAACCACTAAGTTTTGTAACACAAGATTTGAATTCAAGCTCTACCAGGGCACAAAAGAAGGATCAGGGCTATGCCTTAAAAACTAAGGACAGTGGAAGGAAAAAGATTTGACTTCATGTGGTCTGACAAGAATTCATGACAGGGCCAAAGTGATGAGCCTACACTGTCTAACACTGGAAATCATAATGTTCTTTGGAGGACAATAACATTTTTCAGAATCTCAAAACTGTTTCATGCAAAACATTCAAAATCAAATTAAGAATGACAAAATATTCTAAATTAGGATTCTCTAGAGAACCATAATATATATATATATATATATATATATATATATATTTCCAGGAATTTATTAGGTACAGACTGAAGTGTCCCAGGGCCATCTGCTGGACATCAGACTGAAGAATCCAAAGTTGAAGTGCGTCTGTGGAACAACCAGAGGGTGCACGAGCAATTGAGATCTGAGGGCCTGCAAGCTCGCCCAAGAGTGACCAGAGAAAGTTTGTGTTGGAAAGTCAGATAGTCTGCTTGGAAGGTTGAAGAGTATGTCCCAGCAGGCTGAACTAACTGGAGCCCAAAGTGTAAAGGCAGTGGTGAAGCCTGGGCTCTCCCAACAAGGGAGCTGTATATCCTTTCTCTTTTCTTTTCTATTCTGTCTGAGCAACAAGCTTACTGGCTGGTGCCAGCACATCCCCATTAAGATTAACCTGCGCAGCTTGCCAGGCTGCACGGCGAGTGGGCACAGCCATGTCTGTATTTCACTACTCTACCATGCCATTCTTAAGTCAAGTTGACATATTCAAGACCACATATGGTCGTTAAAATTAAGTGATCAAAACATTAGATGAAGAAACATAATTGAAAGAGTCATACATGATTCAGTTAATCTAGTTGTTGGTTATTTTTTTTTTTTTTTAAAAAGCATGGTTGATATCTTGAAAACTAGAAAAAAGAGATAATTTTACTACAGATTTAAAATTTATGGGGCTTTGCCGGAGAGCTGAGTTGTTGGAAGTGCCGCTTGGGAAAATGCAGTCAGGCGCACAGTATGGCGGTTCGATTTCCAGCGCCAGAACCTGCACCAGACCTGCCCTTACGGCAGCCTGAAGTAGCCAAAAAATAAGTAAGTAAATAAATAAATAAATAAAATTTATGAAAGGTCCGAAAGACAATATGGAACTATAAAATACTAAATTACAAATAATGTAGCAGATTAGTGAGCTGAATGACAGAAGGCAGAAAATATCTAGATGAAAGGAACAAACACTAGCAAAGAAAAAGATAGGATTATACAAGATATATGAAACATGATAAATGAAATGAGCACAGCAAAAGCATAGAGCACACAAATGGCATGCAAAGTAATATTTGAAGGCCTTCTAGACAAATGTTTTTCTGAACAGTTGGAGGACATGAAACCACAGATTTATTAAGCTCTAGGAGCCTGAAGTGGGCAAAAATTCATTAATAAAATCAGAAGCATAGAACCTATAGTATGTAAACCTGTTTCAAAACTATAAAACGTAGCATAGTACATAGTTTTGTTTTTTTTTTTTTTTTTTTTTTTGGCAAAACTGGGGATTGAACTCAGGTCCTTGTGCTTGCCAGGGAAGTGCTTATTCCACTGAGCCATCTCCCCAGCCTCTGGCATAGTACTTTTGAGAGCAACATTATTAGCCATCTTATAAACTATTAGTAATACCAGTAGCAAGTCAATATGTCCAGCTGAAATCTTGCCGAGTTAGAGCCAGAATTCTGGACCTAAAGCAGAATCCCAAAGCCAGCAGAGGAAATCTATACACCCTGCATGTGATCTATGGTGCATACAGTCAAACAAAATCTGAAACACTATTTAGGGGCAATACATTCATCTGAATCATTCAGAGGGAGCCAAACCCAAAAGTAGGGGTTCTTACCTCTATGAAATTAAATTTGGAGGCCCCAATAATCAGCTTTTGGAGAGCTCCAAATGGAAGGTCATAAGTGGAGCCACTTCTAAGGTGTGAAGGCCGAGCTTCTAAAGCTTTTCCCGGGGCACCGTGAACTTGACCCCACAGTGGCAGAAGCTGCGAGGAAAAATAGGTTGGGGCATTGCCCCAGCCTACTTCAGAGCCCTTCAAGAACTTCCTGCACCTACCTGGTCTTCTACTTTTGGAACTTGTTTCCAAACGACTGTTACTTCCTCAGATCTCAGTCTCTCCCTCTGTGCTTAGGGCAAGCTTTGCTACAACTGCCTCACTGCTTTGTTTTCCTAGTGCAGGTTCTTAGGATTTGCTTGCAAACCTCTCTAACTTTGTCCAAGTTCTTGCTGTCACCAGTGACTTTCTTATCACTGTCTCATATCGCTTGTATTTCTCAGGGCCTGGAGACACACTCAAAATTTGTGGGTTTCACTATGAGTTTTCTGGACAGTTTAATTTCCATAATTTATCATGTGAATGGATTTCTAACTACAGATTTTTCAGAGGCTTCTCTGTTCTCCACCACTGCCTTCTTTCTTGTGATAGTGGAATATTTTGAGAGAATCATGTACTGATACTGCTTGTTTCTGAAGTGGGAGAATACACAAGGGAGGAAACAATAATGGAAGACGGTCCAATGCCAGATTGGCAGAGGTCACAGCAGAAGGAGCAGAATGAAATTGAGGGTGGCCACTTGTTCCCTAGGAGCTCTTCTCAGGGGTATAGATGAGGGAATTTACCCAAGATGAATCATAAACAGAATCTGTGGGTTAATTCATATTTTACAGTTCTTTGGGGAAAGTTTCCTCTCTCTGGGGACACAGAAAGCATTCTTTGTCAAACTAGGCAGTTTGCTTCCTCCTTAGCTGCAATGCAATATTAGAAAGAAAAACAAGCTTCCACAACCCAACTTTGTCCTTCATTTGATCTTCTTCATTGTTTTAAATGTATTTATTTTACTCAAAAGTGCTGATTCAAATACTTTTATAATATTTGTGGGACTTTGTTGACTGTTGTTATCAAAATGATGTTGCCTACTTCAAAAATGAATAATAAAGTATTCTAGCAACATATAATCGATCATGGAGGAGAGATGAAAATACTATCAATTATAGTCCTAGAATCTCATTTGAGAATTGAATTTGTTGGTAATTGTGGCATCGGAGAAGTCATTCTGAGTAACTCTAACACTTTGAAGGATTTGCTAGTACTTGTTATGTGGAACAAGGGCAAATACACAGTTCATCTCAGGTGGGGAAGGGAGGAAGAAAAAGGAAAAGAGCCTTGGGCTCTAAGCCCAATGTTATTTTATATATTTGTTTTGAAGAAAAAGAAAAAAGTAAACAATAAAATCACAGTTTAAAATTTCAAAACAAAGTGGCCAGGGAGATGGCTCAGTACAATAAGTGCTTCCTTGGCAAGTGCAGGGGCCTGAGTTCAACCCCTGGTTCCGCCAAAAAATAAAGAAATAAAATTTCAAAACAGGATTGTAGTAGAGTGACAATGGTTAGTACATTTTATTTTGTTACCTTTAAAGTAGTTGCTCATATTATAAAATATAGATATGAAAAGATGATCAAACAAGATAGGTGTAACTCCTTCCAATGAGCTAATAACAATTTGTAGTGTAACATTCTTAACTACAGTGTGTGTGTGTACATGTTTTTTTACTCCTATTTTTCTTCCTTCTTTGCTCTTTTCCCACAATTTTACTTCCAGATTTCCATGCCCATTTGGATAACACATTTAATTTCTCAGGACTTTAGTTTTTATCTTATAAAAGGAGCATGTTAGAAATTACCCTGAACTGGTCACTTGTTACATGTGAACAATCATTGTAAGAATTTTACAAGTTGAATGCTTTAATTGCGGCACTCTCCATGAGAGGAATGCAGTCCCTTTAGTGCACTTGTAAACCAAGAACAAGTAGCATACCTGAGCTTGACAGCTGGTGAGTAGAGGAGACAGGAGTCAAATCAAACCACCACCTTCCAAAACCACTCTTAGTTACTCCCAATGCTGCCTTATTCATATTGTTCCCAAATTTTTATTTTTATTTTTTTTGTATTTTAGGGAAGGGTCTACAGGGTGTTCAGGGTCTCACTACTAGATTGAACTTCTAATGGTCCTCCTGCCTACAGCCTCCCAAGGGCTGGAATTACAGGCCTGCACCACCACACCGGTCTCAATTGCCATCTCAGTGCATCCCGGATGTCTGGGCCAGCACCGCAGGCCCGGGCATCGAACCCCCAGCCCCTGCTACCTTCTTGCAGGCACTTTAACCTACTGAGCTATTTGGCTGGCCCTCCCAGCTGCTTTAGACAGAGGACTAATAGAACCCCTGACTATTAGGTCAATGGTCTACTAACAGTGTTGACACACCTTTTAGGGACTTAGCAAAGATAGACACAGTAAGAGTTGCAAAATAACCAACTACAACAACAAAAAGTCTAACAATTACACATTAGCATTTAATCTTCCAATCAGATTTGGGTGAAATACTTTTGAGGTCACTGCAAATGCATTTTTTGAGATCAGCACATATATAAAGTTGAATGTCCATTAGGAAGCGTGCATGCCAACAGATGCAGCTGTCTCTGCTATACAGAGAACCTAATTGAATCTCTAATTAGTGTAACATGTGCTGAATTTTAGTGTTACATTTCTATTACCTTGTGATTAGACATTTTCTCTAAATATCTGGGAAATAGCTTGCACTTCAGTTTCTGCCTAAAAAGCCACTGCTTATTTTTGGTTTCATTGCTGGTGTTGTTTCTTCTGTTCAGACTGAAGAGGTTCTTTGAATGACTTTGTTATTGGACTTGAGCTGCAATCTTGTAAATAGCCATAATTGGGGTTTATAGAAAACCCAAGAATTTGGAGGGAACTCCAGAATTTATAAATTATTTCCATTTGTCATCCTTAAAAAGGGTCATAGTAAACATCTTTTAAAAGGACGCTTTTCTAGTCTCCTTAAAGTGGTTCAGTGGTAGCTTTCAAGAAGCCATTAATGCATACACCAGTGTCTGTTTGGAGTGAATTTCAGTGGCAAGAACTGGTTGCCTTCTGGAGTCACTGCTTTTGGGCAGCGTGCTAGGCATCAACTTCAGTTTCCCTAGACTTCGGAGTCCGGAATTTGCAGGATGCTTTTGAAGTCACAGAAACTTTTCCAGTCCAAATATTCATTAGAACATTCTGAGTCTGCCTCTAGGAGAAAGAACCCTCAGGCCCTCCAGTAAATGCCTTATCTTTAGGATATTGAAAGAGTACCTTGCTTAGTTGAATAACAACCTTTTTTCATTCCTGAGTTGCATTCATACATTACTCAAGTTCAGCAATGAAGAGGGCACTGTGCCCTTGATGTGCTATTTTAAGAAGGAGTAAGATCTGTTTTCTAAATCAGTAGCATTCTGAGCACTCTGCTAAGTTATTAGCAGCTCCCTCCCAGCGAAATAAGGAAAGCTCTGATTTGTAGCGTGAGCCTAGTTCACGCATGCACCGTTCCATGGGCAACTTCAGTCTAGCAGTATGAAGTCACTGGCACAGGGCTGGAAAGAAACGCCCACTGTTGGCTCAAACACACCTCAGCCATTGCAGTGGGAATCTGCACAACGTTTCCAAATAGTACATGAAAAAGCAAGTGGGGAAGAGGGATCACCGATGTTTACTGATGCGTCTTCCAGCCTAGTTCTGCAATTGTTCCCGCTTCAAGAAGATCAGTGAACTCACAGAATGTTTCCTCTTCCCCAAAAGATAAGGATGGCTTCCTTACAAAATTTTCAAGAGTTAAGAGAGAAGCTTAAAGCAATCTTGTAAATAAAATAAAAGGACTGATTTTTAAACGGCAGGGGGGAATGACAGTAGAAAAATGTAGGTGAATAGAAAGTTACATGTAACCCAGCCAGAGGAAGGGCTGGGTAAAATGGCTATAATAATGGCTGAAGAGAATTATTAATGGAATGGAACAAGCTCAGGCACCTCAGACCTTCTGGAATGATCAGGGCATCGCGGACGTCTTCGTGGTCGGTTTAGAAGTAACGATGAAGGGAGAGTCCACAGGCCAAGAGAGGAGAGAGAAGCTCAGAGCAAGCCTGCCACGAAATCCCTCAGATCTTTTTTATGGGTGGGTGTTGTGAAATGCTTTTTGCATCTATAATTAGGGAATGAAATGGAGCAGATGGCTATAGCACGGTTATAATTAAAGTATAATGCATAGTAAAATCACCTTGTGCAGCCAGCGATGTAGCTGAGCCAGAAAATATTAATTCTCTTGAACTGCACATCTAAGCCTCTCTGTGGGCTCTAGAGAATGGCTGTTACGTCGTGACACCGATTTCACACACTCTTTCTGTACCTGAAGTTCCGTTTGCAAATTCTGGATTGCCCCATATTAAATTATATAGCTCACAGAGCCTGTTATTTAATAATGAGCATTTATTCTTAAGCTAGAGGCACATGCTTCACTTTAATAGTGCAGAGCTAGTGGGCGACCACAGAGGTGCTTTGGATTCAAGGATCCATTTATAAATACTTCTATAGCATGAGTAAGTTCTGAAGGATAAAGGTAAAAGAACGAGATGTCTTTTACATGCTCTTGGCTGTGGACTCTACAGTGGGTCAGGCACAGAGGCAGATGGTTAAAATTTCACGGGTATATGTTTCTTGTTTCTCTGTAAAGAAAATTGCACGGATGGAATCAACCTTGGGCTCAAACATAAAGGCTGTGTTCTCAGTTCCGTGTTTGTTATCCCCGCAGTGATCCCCCTGTGGGCTTTGAGGCCGGTCAGTACCCTTCTGAGACTCTCCTTCCGAACTTCAAAGGTGAATAAACCGAATCACATACTGAATGCACCCTGCAGGTTCTCTTCTCTGTTCATTCACCTCCTCTTTCATCTCCCTCTTCTCTTATTTCTCTTCCTGTCCCTCTTTTTCTGGGATTTTCATTGCGCTGATGTAGTAAACACATGCTTACTGTCTTTCCTTTTGCTTCTGGACACAGGAAGCAGAAGTTACTTGCTTGGAGTATTCCCTTTAATTGTCTTATTCCAATGTCAAAGGAGGTGAGAGGTTGGTGGCTCAAGCTGATTTCTGCCCACCTTCGGCCAGAAACCACTGTACACTGCAGGTGCATCCAGGGGACACTTCTTGGAGGCTTATTCTGCCGTAGAATCCACTGCCTTCAGGGCCACAAAGAAGCCCAGTTCTGGAGTCATAGAATATTTTTTCCCCATCCAAGAATTTATTTCAACATTCTTACTACATTTTCTTTTAAATGTTAAACTATGTTTTACATATTAGGAAAATGTACACATCATGTAAACTCCCACATTTGAAATCTTCTAGTTACAAAATAAAGAAAAGAAACTAGAAACAAATCAATAAAACATCATTTGCTTTTTGAGTATTAGACCCAAAAGTTATCACTGTATCCTGGTCTCTACTGATAATATGCCTTAGACAATCTGGTAAGCACTGGGCCATTTGGAAATAAACACATTTTTCTTCAAGAAAGAATTCTTATTGGTTGACCATAGTTTTGTCCCACCTCATACCCAACTAAGAAAGTTCCCATGTCTTCGCCACTACCTTAGACCCGCCTCACTGTATGATTTTCCTCTATAAAAGTCCCTGGAAGAGACAACTTCCCAGGGGAAACTACCTGCTCGGGGGCTCCCCCTCCTGTCCCTCTCTCAGGACAGGAGCTTTCTTTCATGCAATAAATATATTCTGCTCATAAAAAAGAAAGAATTCTTAGAGAAGCCAAAATATCTTTATTATTTTAGGGCAGCAGTTTACGAAGGATGTGGTATTTGGGCTCAGTCTTCTGTCTGGATCTGAGATCTGTCACCTCCTTGCATCCTGATTTTCAACAAAACTGTTTTCTCTTAATTGTTTCCACTTTTCTAAGTTTCTAATTCTTCACTTGTAAAATAAAAAAAGTTAGTCTAGATTGCAAGTGATGTAGAAGAATTAGACCTAGTAAGAATAACATGTTTCACAGCAAGGTAATTACTAAATTACATCTACTATTTAACTCATCTATTGATCCAGTAGACATTTCAGAATTTGCTCTAACTCTTCTCTCTAATCTCCTACACAAACCACCAGCCAAATTAAGAGTTTTTCAGTAAAACAAAACACTTAAGATAAAGTTAGGAAGGGAAATTTCCCACAAAAATTCGACTGGATGAAGAAGAAACTATATACTTCTTTAAATTTTGCTTTTTGAGGGAAGACAGAGCAAGTTGATCATTTTCCTCCTTTTTTTTTTATTTTTGTATTTTTAGGAAAGTGTCTACAGGGTGTTCAGGCTGTCACTACTAGGTGGGACTCATAGTGATCCTCCTGTTCACAGCCTCCCAAGAGCTGGGATTATAGGCAGATGTGCCACCATGCCCAGTCTCAATCATGGTCTCAGTACGCCATGGGGGCAGGGCCAGCACGGCGGGCCCAGGGATCGAACCCCAGCTCTTGGGGAGCCTGCTTGCAAGTGCTTTAATCTGTCATTTTTCTCCTGATAAAGTTATGAAATAGTGTCAAGAAACGTAATGAATCCATTTTATTAAATAAAGAAAACTAACAGTCTACTTCAAAATATATTTTAATAAAACTAAAGAGAGATATTTGTGGATTAAAATGTTACTGTTGTCTGTAAAATTATAGAGTGTAATTTACAGAAGAAAATTCAAGATAAACCAAATCTTTATTGGTTTAAGAATAATCAAAGATGAAGAGGACCAAAACACTTTAGCATCCATGAAGCAAGTTTATAAGATAAAATGCTTTCCACCATGTCCTAACGTGCTATTTATACATATCTTTGGCTTTCCCTATACATCAAAGCTAGCTTTTATGTTATGATAACTAAGGAAAGAGTATCTCTGAATACCATAATCTTGAACTTCTACTGGGGTCTGCAGGCTGCTCTCTGCTGCCTTGAAACCTCAGTGTCAGTTTCAGTTTCCCAACCCGTTATGAAAACTTCCAAACAAACATCACTAAGGATGAGTCATGTTTTCACGTATTCGTTGCTTAGTATGACAGAAAAGAACACATCACCTCTTGACATTCTTCTCAAAATCTACCATTTCATGTATTCATGAGAAAATAATAGGAAGATCCAAAGTGGCAAACATTTTACAAAATATTCCACAAAGATCCTTTAAAGTTTCGAGATCAGGGAATGTAAGAGTCTGAGAAGTTGACACAGATCAGACACCAGGAGACAGGACAAATGTGTCAATATCCAGTAATAGTTCTTGAGAAGGAAAAAATAATAATTGTGAAATCTCTGACTGTAGCTTATATACTATTAATTTTTAAATGTTGCCAAATATAGCATGGAAGTAGAACCATCAGGAAGCTTAAAGAAAGTACAAATAGGCATCTCACTCAATTAAGCAAGACTATGTAGGTTATGGAAGGTGACTGCAGTAAAGAGGGAGAAGTTCTGAGAAATATACAAGCAGAATTTTGGGAAATGAAAGCTTCAGTGAGTCCAGTGAGAAACTCAATTGGAAGTCTAGGCAGGAGACAAGATCAACTGGAAGAAAAACAATTAAGGACCTGCACATAGGCTAGAAGTGCTAGTGCTTTCAGATACACTCACAGAAGAGAAAAAGAAACACTTAACAGACTATGCAAAAGTTCCTGAGAGTTGGTAGACACAAGGGTTGGGGCTCTGGGATGAACTAAAACATGTGGGATGTGTTGTGCACATGTGCTAACTCCCCAAGATACATATGCTCCATATGTGCTACAAACATGTACCAGTAAATGAGAAAAGAAAAAGGAATGACTTGATCTGGAAGAAGACATTGAAATAGAAACTAATGGCTTTTTAAAAATATATTTACTGGAGTAGTCTGGAAAAGAATCTATTTACGAAAATTATAGAAGAAAACTTTCCAGACTTGGACAATGAGATGAATATCCAGCTAAAGAAGGTATTTAGACTCTGTGGTGTCCCAAATCTTCTGACCAAGGAGATTATGGGGCCACAGAGGAAAGTGATCAATGATATAGAGTGTGCCTAAGGAGAGTTACATGGAGAGAAAACAGTCTCTCAGGCTTTCACAGAGAGCAAATTGGTCAAGCAATGGCCGTGACTCATCCACATGGCTGACACTGACAGAGGATCTACAATCTGAGGTACAGGATCTCAGGATAAATCCTGAGGGGATTTCACTGACCTTCTCAGACCCAAAAGCTACAACTCTTGTTGTATAGGTCTTGCTTTATCTTGGTCTTAACCATCCAGCAGAAAAATATAAAAATGAGGTATAAAAAGTAAAGCCATATTAATATGCTGAGCTGTAAAAGCCTCAAGTCAACAACTTCTGATACTGCCATTCATGCAGATATCGCGCTACTATTGTGGACTATTGGACTATATTGGATTACTTTGCTGAATTCATGTACCTACAATGTATGACTGGCAATGGAATGCCCATCTCTGACAAAAGTAAACAAAAAAGGGGGATATAAGTGAAGGGGGATATAACTGATATATATATATATCAGCATAGATATACAACTATTTTCTCTTAGTTCAATGAGAAGAAAGTTTTGAACTAATAGTGTATAGACAAGATATCATGTCTGCTTCTTGTACTATGAATAACTACTACAAAAACAACCATATGCAATGTATTAATTATTGTATCTGTCCTACTAGCCTGCTTTGAAACTGTCACATTACTACTTCTTTCTCAATAAAATTAATGTATCAAAATAAAGATCAAAAATTGTATTCTAAGTGCTAAAAATATAAATTTCTAGGACTCTTCTCATGAGCTTGGTATGAGTAGTAAATGCTTTCTCCTCCCCCAGGCCAAATAAAGATCACTTGCTTAAAAAAATAATAAAAAAGGCATTTAGAACTTTAAACTTCAAGTAGATATGAACTGGAAAGAAAATCCTCCAGGGCAAGTCATAGCCAAAATGTCAGAAATTCACAGCAAAAGAAAACAAAATGTGAAAATCTGTCAAATAGAAGCATCAAATAATTTACAAGTGCACACCCATCAGACTAACAGCAACTTTCTCAATAGAAACTTTACAGTCCTGGAGGTTTTGGAACAAAGTTTTTCAAGTCTTATAAGAAAGTAAGTGCCACCCTAGATGACTGTAGCCTTTAAAACTATCCTTCAAATCAAAGGGAGAAATAAAGACCTTCCATGATAAGTATAAACTAAATTAATTCATGATTTCCAAGCCAGCCCTGAAGAAAATATTTAAGTGGACACTAAACACAGATGAGGAAGAAAGCAAAGGCAGGAAAAAGGGAAGAGCTTAGTTCATGGGGTGAGAAGATCGACGAGTGAACGATAAAAATACACCAAGCACCAGGCAAACAACAAAGTGGTAGCAATTAGCACACAACTTTCAACAATAACAATGTAAATGCTCTCCAATTAAAAGGCTCAGATTGGGAGACTAGATCAAAAAACAAGACTCACTCATATACTGTCTGCAAGAAACACATCTTGTCTGCAGAGATGTATAGAAACTGGTTATTTTGACTCTGGGGAAGATCCAGAAATTTCAGAGCACCGGATCCCCTACATAAGAGGACGATGACAACCATGATATTTTCTTTTGATGAAATTTGCCATAAATGATGATTTAAATTAATTCAGAATATCAAGATAGCCAAAACAGCACAATAAAAGATTTGGAAAAGGACTCCTAGTGATTGAATAGGAGTTTTTTTTTTTATGTGGACTTATTTGATTCAAATGAAATTCAGTAGTTTTTGGAGGGTTAGCCCATATACAAAGAGGGATAAAGTCTTAAATTTTTCAATATGAGAAGATCTGTGATTGGAACAAATCCTTATGAGTTCATTAGCTACATCAACTTGACTTTTAAAGAATAAAATAGTTTATGGTGGTGATCAATTACAGTGTTAGCAAATGGTTTTAAAAAGGTCTCAGTGGAGTGCGTGTTGAGTGAGAACACATGTATTATTTATCAGGGATATGATAGAATAGTCTGGAGAAGAATTTTATCCAAGTCCCTAAAATTATCCAGTTTTACTGGATACAGTGTGTTAAAACTGCAGATCATTACTTTCGCCCTTTCAGATCGTGTCAACAGAGCTGTAGAAATGATTTCATAATGATTAATCCTTCAACTCACGGATCTGAGTCCTTGCACACGTCCTCATCGAGGGTTTCTGTGACAATGAGAAGCACAGAGACAAACCGGGGATGGAGATGTTAGACTCTAACAGACGCAGATGTGACAAAGTGCAGGGGATATAAAAGTGTTAGTTTCTTTCATTTTTTTCGTTGTTATATGTTGGTTTTGTTCGTTTGTAAATCTCCAAACAAGTTTACGGAAAGAATGGCTCAAATCTATCATCAGTTATTCACATAAATTGTACCAGAAGATTTTTCTTGCCATATTTTTTTTTACTCTAAACTACAGGTCCAATACCACAATATCAGAAATTTTTATTTTAATACCTTCACCTGGAAACTCATAGTCATAGCACTGCAATAGTAAAGTCAAAAGAGTATGTGTTAAAAGTTTCACAAACTTTCGAACTCTGAATAGGTCATAGTTTTCCCTTCAAGATATATTTGTTCATTTTTATAATGATGGTGTTATCAAACCAATGTCTTGTCATACTAGTCAACTACTGTACTACTGAGCTACATCTCTAGACCATTAAAGATGAATTTAAAGAATAAGTACAACTATAATTAATCTTAGAATCCTAGTGTGACTTTATATAATTTGTTTTTCTTTGCTCTTCTCTACCAAGTAAAGACACAAACAGGCAGATCATACTACCGAGCTCCCATGTTTTCTGACTTTATAACCTTAAGGGAAGATGTCTGAACAAAAATACAATTCATAAATAAGAAATCATTTTTCAGTATTATTTTTATTACCTTCTGAAAACCTCTTTTAAATGACTTCCCACTTAAAATGGCATGTGTTTCCCATAATGTAAAACAAACCTTGAGATAAGTTTATTTAAATGAATAGTTTTCCTTTTTTCTTTTGGAGAAAAATAATTTCAACGTTCTGACACCCTTAATAGAACACAAACAAGGAGGAAGTTACAATGAGTGAGTAAGTAGTTGCCACTCTCTGGCCTCCTGGAAGAGTAACCCAGGGGCTGCATGCAGGGTCACCAGGTGCTCTGGAAGACTCTGCCTTGCTGTAGGAAGAGCTGTGCGGTACGAACATTCCAGGCAGCTCTGTGGGTCCAGTGAAACCAAGTGAAGGCCCGACTCCTTTCCTTGTTATCACTTTCATCCTTACACCTTATAACCAATTCTATGTGCACAGTGTTCTGTGCTCACAGCAGCTTACGCTCCTTCCATTGCTTTGGGTCTCTTGCTTGATGTTGGATTAGGGACATGTGCAGGACATTTCACCAGAATTTGACTAAAGAATTTAGTTTTTCAAAGAGATGATATCCAGGTAAATACGAACAGCTTACTGATCTTGGTACACTATAGACTTGCCATGCATGGCGCGTAGATTTTGGGAACTGAGCAAGAAGGTCAGAATGTCAGACACTGGAATGCCAGCTGTGAGACAGAGGCTGTGTCATCCGCCTACGTGGTAACTCCCCACTCAAGGAGAGACAATGCAACCGTTCACGGAGTAGGTGAGGTCCTGTCTCAATTTCCATTGTTATTTATCCAAATGGTGATTGTGGTGATTCCTAGTTGATCACTCTGTTCCACTCAGGCAAGCCAGAATAATCTTTCTAAAATATGAATTGAATAGGATCAACATCCCTGAGAAGGGCCTTTCATAAATTTCCCATTACTATTTAGAAGAAAAAATAATGTGACTGGTATGATGTGACTGCTGAACACATCCGCCAGTCTCCTCTTGTGCCCTTTCTTCTCATGGACTCCTCCCTACATACACTGTCCTCTTTTAGTGTTTTGAACACTGCTGCCGCTCCCCTGCCTATTCCTTCCACTTGGGATGCTTTCCCCTCTCTTTCCCTCTTCTCTTTCTATACACAACAGAATGAACTGGTTCACTGTGAGTATGGACCAGCACACCCTTTGGGAAGATTTTTCTCTCTGGAGATTTCTGGAGTTATTCTCAAATGTTCCTGAAGGTTATTATGCCCTTTTAAAATCTTCATCACAGACCCACTCCACCCGTCCATACTCCAGTCAACTTGAACAAAGGAAGAGCCAGCCCAGACAGAATGTTGTGGCACTACTCACTCATAGTGAGCTTGTCACCCAGTTACTAAAGGAGGAAAAATGGTCCAAGGCAATAAAATACATAAATAGATTTCTGGACAGTGACCAACGGTCTGGTTATATTGTCAGGGCCAGGAAGGAAGGGGATGGGAAGTTTGGAGACAAGGGGTTCACAGGGCGAATGTACGGAGGGGAGGGGATGGAGTGGGAGGATAGGGCTGATGCTGCAGAACTTGTCATGGAATTTACAATGAGGTTTCAGTGTCCTCTTATTGAACGTGAGCACAATGTGACACAAGAAATAGCAGATAAGTCCTCTCCATAATTGCTATGTATTAAGACAAAATAAGACTAGTCTGTAATCACTTACTAACACAGTACAAAGAAGATTGCTAAATCACACAAAATACAAGACATCCCCATCTCAACTAATTTATAATATACCCATTGGTATGCACAGCAAAAATTAATTCCTTGAACTCTTTCCAAAATAAACTAATATGAAACCAATCCCCATACAATTCCTTTCTAACATTTTATTGCAGTGGTTCATGAATGTTCATGACATTCTTTCCTCATTGCTTTAATAAGTTGTAAGTCCAACTTGCTCTGCCACAGATCTGGGCATCTTTGGTTAAAGAGCACATTTTCTCTTCCTCCTTCATCTGGTCTTAGGTGCACAGTAGAGAGGACTGCTGCTGTAGCTGCTGAGGTGAGCAAAGATGCCCGGCTATGCTGCTTATGCAAGGGCGCATACCTCAGACCTGGCTGTGCTCAGTCTGGGGAGTCCTCTTCATCCTTTCATTGGTCCATTGGCACTGAGACGGTGTTACAGCATCTGAGAAGTGAATTACCCACTTTATGATAGGCAATTCTAGATATGTGGTCTTGTGGCCTTTGATAGTATGGTTCCCATGCTTTTGGTAAGCTATAACTTGTTGACCAAAAGAGGTATTATTTTCTATGCAGTACCTGGCTTAGAATTGCTCCAGAATTTCATGGGCTTCCATGTGATTTTCCACTAGGGCTTTAAAAAAATTATGTATTTGGTACAGGATCTCACTACGCAGGTCAGACTCATAGTGATCCTCCTGTTTTCAGCCTCCCGAGTGCTGGTATTACAGGCATGCACCACCACACCCAGACTCAGTAGAAGGCTCAGCAAGCCCAGGGGTGGGGCTGGAGCAGAGTGTGGTACCAAGGATCGAATTCTAGTCCCTGCGCTTGCCTAAGTGGGTATTTAGCCTACTGAGCTATCTTATTGGCCGTGCACTAGGGCTTACTTTAAGATTTATAGTGCATCGTTTTCCACAAGATACTGAATCTTTCCTCGTCACCTAATATATGGACCAGAAAATCATACTTAGCAGTTGAATGTCTTACTTCCATAGCTCAAGAATAGATATGAAGGGCCAGCCAAATAGCTCAGTGGATTAAAGTACCTGCAAGCAGGCACAGGATCCCTGAGCCTGCCATGTTGGCCCTGCACCCAGGGTGCTGAGATGGTGATTGAGACTGGGAGTGGTGGCAAGTGCCTATAATCCTAGCACTTGGGAGGCTGTAAACAGGAGACTCACTATGAGTCCAATCTATGTAGTGAGACCTGTAGACTGTGTAAACCCTGCCCTCTAAAATACAAAAAATAAAAAAAAAGATATGAAACTCTTCTTCTTCCTTATTTGTGGTAAGAGGTGTAAAACAAAACCATTTTCCTTTACCCTGGGAGCCAAATTCTTCCAAGCCTCTGACCACTGGATCCCTAAGACTTCACTGAAAATTCAGGAGCATGAATGCTCACGGCATTGACCTCCTACCTTCTGACACACATGTGGCTTTGCAAGAGTTCCTGAGTACTAGCCACTTACGTTTTGCAGCCGCTTCAGCGTGGTACTGTTGATGCAAGAGCACAGAGTGTGATGTTCTGTGGTTTGGGCAAACAACCCAGGTACCTACAGTCTATAATAAAGAAAAGAGTGAAGGAGATGACACAGCCCTGGGGAGCATACAACTGAGCGTTGTTAGCTGACCCACATCAATGTATGCTATTCCTGATCCTCCTTTATCATCGGAATAGATAAGACAACATTCACTAAATTAATGGCTATGTCTCATCTGCATGAGTCATTATCAGTCAGTACTACTTCCCCATAGATGTTGCAATCACACTATCACTTGCCTGAGTTGCAAAACTCTACATCAGTCTTTCGGATTCATTTGAGTTCTTCCAGAACCATACTGGGATGTCCAGCAAGGATACAATAATTACGCTCCTCTCACCTTTGTTCCACATTTGTTATGCTACTTAACAGCCCTGGTATTCAATATCACTTCAAAAAGATGCTGCTGTTTTTAATTTACTCCACTGACTTAGTGAGTCGAGGCAGAGGTTCCTATGGCCTTTCCCATTCTGATTGCTCCACCACAATAAATACACAGTATGCACATCTCTGCTACAGCCAGGATATCATCTCCAATCAGGTGCCTGGGGGGAGAATGCTCACTATCTGGTTCTCCATACAGTAGGTCCACGGTGAGTCAGGTCTCAGTCAGTGTATCACGTATGGCATGGGCCATGTCAGCTCCCACCCAGTACCAGTCCATGATTACACTTAGTGTCTCTGGGTGTCAGGGTCAACACAGACCATCCACACCCTGCGTGGTCACCCAACTCAGTGACTGTAGACAAGAACAGGTGTGTAGGAGGTGGGGAGGTAGCTCGATGGTCTATGTGCCTGCCTGCACCAAAGAAGGGAAGAAGGGGGGGAGAGAGAGAGAGAGAGAGAGAGAGAGAGAGAGAGAGAGAGAGAGAGAAAGAAAGAAAGAAAGAAAGAAAAGGAAAGAAGGAAGAATAGTTGTATAATTTAAATGGTCAAGAGCAAATGAAGAATGTAAGCTTCATTCAAAGCACTTGCTACAATTATTATAAGATGGAGGCAATAGAACATTAAACCCATAGAAAAACCCTTCTGAAAGCAAAGGTCAGTGTGCATCCCTGGAGAACTCCTACCTGAAGATCATTTTAGAGAAACACAAATGTACTGCCACAGTGGACAAGCATCACAAGTTTCTTTGTTCCTAAGAACACTGACATCTCTTCTTCAGTCAATGGATTCTAGGTCTCAAAATTGGTTCAAGTCAAGGAATCAAACAAGCAAGTGTGATTTTTTATGGACATGAGCAGCCTCAGCCTCTCCTTGCCTCATGCTTATTATTTTCTGGCTATGGATGTTAAGCAGAACTCTTGATACCCACCTACCTGTCCTGCCTCTACCAAGGCCTGTTGTCCACCCACAGCCCTCTACAGGTCAGCACTGTGAGTCCTTTCTCCATCCTTGCTTGCTGGCCATTGTAGTCATTACAGTTTCCTAGCACCTGGCAGGTAAATGCTAGCACTTGACCCTATGCCTAATGGGAGAGGGGCACAGCATATATGGATGTCAATGAGCCCAACTTTGTGACCACCCCCCTGGCAACCCACTGTGAGCATCAGATAACAGCTAGCACTGCTCCTCCTAGTGACAGTGCCACCCTTCTTCCCAGGATACGCTTGAAGGCCTGGCTTGATAGGCTATCTGTCTTCTTGCTCTGCCATCTAACATACTTCCTCGGTAACTCTTCTGACTTGAGATTGTCCATCCATTCTAGCATAGCTACTTGCCTTAGATTTGTTTTGTGTCTATCACACGCGGAAAAATTACACAATTTCTCCTCAGCACTTGTCATCATTTTCTCCAGACTAAAGCAGGGAAACCCTAACAGTGCACCCACCCTGACCATGGTGGTCCTCAACAGAGCATTAACACCTGCATCGTAAGAATGCCCTCGTGTCAGTGAACTTCAAAGACGTACTCTCAAAATCTAATCCCAGGGATTTTCTCCATTCTTGCTGGTCCGTGCTTATTAATTTTGGCAACCCCTTGGGTACACTATTAGTGTTTATCATGACCAGCACATATCCCGCTGCTAGAATGGAACACTAATTAGAAGACTGCAGGCAAGAAAGGAAGGAACAGCAGTCCTGAGGAACACCCGTTGCCTGAAAGAAAGGCCTGGGCAACATCTTGCGGTAGATGATGCCAGCTCCTACTAGGAAAATGCCACATATCTACAGTCTCTGAGAGTGTCGGAGTCTGCATGACCAACTCACCAGAACAATCCACTTGCTCAATTTCCCTGCACCACATTTCAGGGTAGCAGGTGTTTCCAGTCAGGCTTTGCTGAGCCCTCAAATGTTCCTGGAATTCTCTAACTACCCAGTTCTCAGTCTGCTGCTTAGTTTTGTTTGTTTTTGTGAAGAGGCCCTGCTCTCTGATAGCTACGAGGAGACCATCTGGCTCTCTCCCTTAACCTCTAGTTGCATGCTGAAAGCTCTCACTTTCTCAACATCTCTGCAGGGTGTCAGTACAGCTCAGTAATGACCACACAATTCTGCTGTCCGAATTGTCCACCCCCCACACTCAAACCATTTGTCACAAAAGCTGGAATCTCAGCACCTATAAAGTTCTGCCTCCTCCAACACATGTTTCCCCAGGGAAACATAGCAATTAGGCCTATAGCAATTAGGCCTCCACTTTTGTCCAGGAATTGTCTACACTACACACCCCTTGAAGGACCATCTTAATTGTTTCTTGGGAGATTGAGCTTGTTCTAAAACTCCAGCTTGGTCTGCATTGCTGGACCATTCTCAACATCATTAGCATGACTTTGAAGCAGCTCTGAAGAATGAATCAGATATGCACAAGATGGGATATGAAGATGCAGTTAGATTTGGGAAGAGGAGATCGCATTCTGAGAGTATATCACTGAAGTTCACTGACACGAGGGCATTACCTTATGACACGGTGTAAGCTTTGCTAAGGACCACCATGGACAGGACAAGTGTGCTCTTAAGGGAGTTCACTGTTTGGAGACTGGGGAAAGTGAGAATCAGTGCTGAGGGTGAATCACATGATAAAATGCTGGTAGAAGATAAACGGGAATAGAGGGAGGCATTTCTGAAGGCAATACACTCTCTCTTTCTCTCTGTCTCTCTGTCTCTCTGATAGCCCCAAGAAGAAGGAGGAGGAAGGATTCCCAGATTTACCACAAAGAGTTTTAGAGAGATGATCAGTTTAAAGAAAAGTTTGACAAGGCTGATGAAATATTGTTGTATCAGAAATCGCCCAACAGGTCGGGTGACCTCGGTGCACACAACACTATAGCATCAGCGAGCCCAGGAAAACACTGCAAATTCCAGGCAGCCGCACACCAGGCACTTCCAGGGCATCCTAATTAAGTCATGCATATGCCTTTCCCAGCCCTTGGTACAAATTCTCCTTGAAGGTGTTCAAGACAGTTTATCTGGAAAGGGAGAAACATTCTCCTGGATTCGATTGACCTTGACATAATCTCTGTCACTCATCTATCATGATCCTATTCCAGGGGCTATGGCTTTCAATTTCACAGCTTCATATGGGTTGGAACTCTTCAAGACAGATGTTTCTTTTCAGATATATTTCTTGCATGACAAAACATTCTCCAGAAAATTGTCTTTAATGGTTAATTCTTCACATATAAATGGGACATACATTGTGTATTAAAAGGAAAACTAGACAAACATGTAAAGGATAAGATACTTTCCTTACTCTATAAACTAAAAATACCTACTAGTAAGAGTTCATGGCTCCTTTTCATTGTCTTTGCATTTATGAAAGTGTGTCTACATATATCTCCTGGACCATGAGCATGTACTGCATATTTTGTTTCTACTGCTACAGCATTTA